>NC_090442.1:758429164-758733027 GCF_031143425.1 Pleurodeles waltl
AGTTGAGAGTAAAACTTGCGGGCCTAATTTAGCTTGCAAATGTGGGAGACTGAGAAAGAGGAATCGCTACACGAGCAAAAGAGCCATTAGTGAAAATCCATAAGGTCTCTGAAGCGATTGTGTCCCTTCCTGTAGTAAACCAGCAGGTTTGTTCGCTTATAGGTATTTGGTTAAAGTGCTTGCCATAAATTGCATTTGTTGTGTGAATCGAAGGAGGAGGACGAGCCGCAAGACTTTGTCAGCCGCTGTGTGTGAGTGTGACATCAGAGTGTGCCGTGCTGGGATAGGTCAGTTAGTAAGAAGGGTCACAAGCAGATCAGCAGCCGTCTGCAAGAGGCACTTGGTTGAGCAGACGGGTGAAGGGAATCTTGGGAGTAAAAGTCATTTTATTTATTGAATCGAAGTAAAAAGAAACAGGTAAAATGAAGTTTTTCAAGGTGTTTAAGAGTGCGATGAAGGGTGATACTTACATTAAAGCGTCAGTGGGGGAGCTGACCCCACTGGAAAATACTCCAGCTTACATTGTGATGGAAGAGCGAGGTGTAGCACCATGTCTGTGGTTGAAGCAATGGTCTAAGCTAACTAAAAAGCAAGGGTCTTTATCGTTTCCAGAGTATGGAACATTTAATTTGAGAATTTTGGATTAATTGTGAAGTTGTTATGTGATATGAAGCCATTACTAAGACCAGCAAGTTTGAGGATTTAGCAGTTTGGGAGCTGGTAGCCAGACAGCAACAAGAAATGTAGTTCAAAAGGAGGATGAAGCGAGTGGAGAAATCTTTAGCTGAAGCTAGATGGGATTGGGAACAAAAGAAATGGAGAGCAGTGACATTACAGGATGTTAAGTTGTTTCCTGGCATTACGGAGGGGGATGAGGCAGAGAAGGAAGATAGTGCTAAAGAGGGTGAAAGTGCAGACGAAAAAGAAAAGGAGAAATTCTTATGTTGATGATGAAGATTCTGATGTTGAGGATCTTATTACGTAGCTGTTGAGAGATCGACCTCCACCTTTAACGACTTATGCAAGAGGTCCAGGTATTAGTATTACTACAGCTGCTCCGGCACCAGCACAGGGGGCTGAGGGAGCAGTGCAGGCAGAAGGAGGATAGATACCAGGGGTAGTACAAAGTACACCTAATGCAGGGACAACTACAGTGGTCCAAGCACAGATGCATCCACCTTCAGTTCAGAGAATGTATCCAGAGATACCAGTTCTTGAGACAGTTTCGAACTTAATGGTGCTGAGGGAGCAAATGGTTCAGAAGCCAATGCTGGTCCAAACAGATCCAACACTAATGTCATTGCATCCAGCACAGGTGCAGGGTTTGCCAAAGTTTACCCCAATGACAAGGACACAGTCAGATTTTACACCAGTTATGAATCAGGCAATTGGGGTAACATTTCCACAAGGTGCGAGTGCTAGGGCAGCAACAGATGCAATATCGCTACCAATTACTGTTGGTTCAATGGTATCCTTATTTGCACAAAAGAAATTAGATGCAGGAGAGCAGAATGACATGACAGAGTCTCGTGAGGAGGGGAGTGAGTGATCCTGTGCAGATGCTGTCATCTACAGGACAGACTTTCAATGGATCTAGACCCTTAATGGATCTTAGTCCACTTGTAGCTCTTCCAGATGCAGTGAATGGCCTGAATGCGAGTCAGAGTTTGAAACGTTTGACACCGCAAGCTTCAGGTGCAGTGATGCAATAGTTACCAGACCCAAATGCGATTAACATTTCCTTACAGGGATTGTCAGCCCAGCATTTGAGTGAATGGTTAGACAGTCTAAACACTCCTCAAAATGCATCCAAGGGTGAAGATAAGATAAATCGTGTGAGGCTGAATATAGAAGCAACAGAGTTAGTTGAGGGAACAATGGGCGTGAACAGATTAGAATATTACACAGAGGAAGAGCTGAGGTATTTGTGTCCAATGATTACAAGAGAAGTGAGTAAAATACCGTATTTATCGGCGTATAACACGCACTTTTTCTCCCTGAAAATAGGGGGCAAATGATGTGTGCGTGTTATACGCCGATAAAATGTAATGGGTTTTTTTTCTGAAATTTCCTCTTTAAATGAGGTGCGTGTTATACGCCGGTGCGTGTTATACGCCGATAAATACGGTACATCAGAAATTAGCAGAGCTAGCAGAGAAGTATGATATTGACATTGAGAAAACAAAGCATTTGAAACGCAGCTACAGATTAGATTTCGAGACAAAGGATTTTGAACACATGAGATCAGCAGGAATGAAGGCACATTTGAGAGAATTGCTACAGAGTGCTCAGATTTGGGGAGCATTAGAGAAGTGGGAAGGAAGATGGACGAAGAAAAATGATAAACGAAAACGAGATTCACAAGAAGGGTCTGAAGGTGTCAACAAGGGAGAATCAGTTAAGATGCTCCCGATGAGAGAGATACCAGGCGGACAGTTCGTTCATGTTCCATGGCACAGGAGTGATATACTGTCATTCACAAACGATTATCCAAAATTGAGAGAGAAGCCGGTTGACTGGTATCAACAGACAGAGAGGTTTGTGAAACTTTCCAAATGTTTGTGGAAGACTTGAACACGTTACTGGAGATAGTGGTCCCAGCTGACTTGTGGGTTGAGTGTAAGAGAGCAGTAGACTGGCCGACAAGCGAACCGGAAAAGGACAAATTAACAGGTGCCCCTTCTCCTGAGGTAATGAAAAATAATTATAAGGTGATTGAGTTCCTGAAGACAAGGATTTCTCCCAAAAACATTGATTGGCAGCGGATTGATAGAATGGTCCAAGAGTCTAAAGAGTCAATACATGCCTACTATGAAAGATTGTTGAAAGCATTTAAGGAGTACAGCGGTAAGGAAGCAGTTGAGCCGAAGGACATATTGCATTTTGTGTTCAGGTTCATCGAAGGTTTGAGACCAGAAGTAGGGCGGGCAGATGATCAAGAATCATTTAATTTGCTGGCAGGCAAAGTCGATGGATTAAGTGTAGCAATATGCATATACTGTAGTGATGAGATTGAAGTGAAGCAGAAAAAGTTGAAGGAGAAAGCGATGATGATGCAAATAAAAGCAGCTCAAACAGGAGTGCAAGGAGCTATAGTACCGCCTATGCCGCGGCAACAGTGAGCTGTTATGTTTCAGCCTCAAGTGAGAGGTAAAGGACGTGGAATTGACATGATGCGTGGTCCGGACTTAGGGACTGTGGTTGTTCAGAATGACATGCAGGGAATTAAAAAGATGTTGCAGTGTCATTTGTGTGGAAACGTGGGACACTGGAAGCGGGAGTGTTCGTTGATGGCACGGGATGGTGTCGTTCAGCAAGGTGACTTCAGTACATTTCAAACTGTGAAAGACCCAAGAATGAAAGGATTTATTCCTAATGTTCAGAATCAAGGACAGAATATTTTACCGGTGCAGCAAATGCAGGTGCCACGTGCACAATTTAACCAGTTACAACCAGTACAGCAGCAGGTCCCCATGGTACCTAGACAGCAAATAAAGATACCTCAAGCCCAGAAGGAGCAGCAGCAGGTGATGCCTACTCAGCAGGTCACAGTTCAGAGATAAGACAGTAGCAACAACACAGTACATCAGTTTCCATTTTACAGTGAGGATGAAATAAACGAAGAATGGATGAGTGATAGTTCGGATGAAGGAGCTTGTATGCTTGCTGCTTCCCTAGATTTAGATCAGAGAGGACCTTTTGTGAAGGGAAA
Source organism: Pleurodeles waltl (assembly GCF_031143425.1). Taxonomy (NCBI): domain Eukaryota; kingdom Metazoa; phylum Chordata; class Amphibia; order Caudata; family Salamandridae; genus Pleurodeles; species Pleurodeles waltl. The sequence goes on from NC_090442.1 coordinate 758,432,877, forward strand.
AGTGATGGGTTATAGGGTTTCATTCTTGGTGGATACAGGAGCTACACGCTCTACAGTGAGGAGCAGAGAGGTCCCGAATTTACCTCTTTCAGGCAGGACAGTTCAGCTTTTGGGAGTGGAAAATAGACAGTTGACAAATCCAATCACAGAACCTGTGCAGGTTAAAAGTGGTAATTACAAAGGACTGCATAGATTTGTGGTGTGTGATTCAAGTCCTGTATCCTTACTGGGTAGAGACTTAGGGGGTTATTACAACTTTGGAGGAGGTGTTAATCCATCCCAAAAGTGACAGTAAAGTGACGGATATACCACCAGCCGTATTACGAGTCCATTATATCCTATGGAACTCGTAATACAGCTGGTGGTATATCCGTCACATGTGGGACAGATTAACACCTTCTCCAAAGTTGTAATAACCCCCTTAATGTGCAAGACCAAATGTTCCATTAATTGTTCGGACACTGGGATAGAAGTTCAAACCAATAGCCATGATGAGGAAGAACGGGTGACTGAAATGATGGTTAACAATGTCAATGAAGAATACCCGTTAATTGAATTTTTCCAAATGTTTACTGTGAAAGAATTGCATACAGATTTGCAGGGAACAGTGAAGGAAGAAGTCTGGGACCTGACAGGTAAAGAAGTTGGGCTGATTAAGGGGGTAGAGCCGATTAAAATCACTCCGAAGCACAATACAGTGTTCCCGCAGCTTCCACAGTATAACATGACACAAGATGTCCTGATGAAGGTGGCGCAAATAATTGGAGACTTTTTAATACAAGGAGTTTTGAAAGAAGTGCTGGGCAGCCCATGTAATTCACCGATAATGGGCTTTAAAAAGCCACGTGGGAAAGTGCTTGTTGTGCAGGACTTGCAAAAAGTGAATGACATGGTGGTTTATTGCTCTCTGGTAGTGCCCAATCCATCAGTGATACTGTTTCAGATTCCTTGCGATGCAGAATGGTTTACAGTGGTAGATCTGTCACAAGCTTTCTTTTCTGTGCAACTTCATGAGGATAGTCAGTTTCTTTATAGTTTCAAATTCCTAGACAGAGTCTATAGCTGGTGCAGGCTTCCACAAGGGTACATGGAGTCACCATCACTGTTTAATCAGATCTTGATAAAGAACCTGGAGTCATTGGAATTACCATGCCAATCGACTCTAGTGCAGTACATTGAGGATTTATTGATCGCATCCAGAACAAGGGACGAGTGTAAATATGACTTGATTGCCTTGATGAATCATTTAGAAGAGTTTGGACATAAAGTTTCCCCTGTGAAATTGCAGTATTGCCAAAAATCAGTAAAATACCTGGGACACCAAATTGAGAAGAGATTGAGGAGAATCTCTAGGGAGAGAATTACTATGATTCTGCAGAGAAGTCCCCCTACTTCACAGAGAGATGTCAGGATGTTTCTGGGAATGGTGGGGTACTGTAGGCAGTAGATTCCAAATTTTGCTGAACTTGCTAAACCTTTGCAGTAGTTGACACATAAGGAAGTTACAGATCCCATTACCCTAGATGAAGATCAGATGAAGGCATTCACTGAATTGAGAGAGAGTTTGTGTAGAGCTCCAACGTTGGGAATGCCTGATTACACAAAGCCTTTCACATTGTTTTGTCATGAACATAATGCTTGTTCTTTGTCTGTTTTGACACAGGTCCATGGAGGTGCTCATCACCCAGTGGCTTATTTTTCAGCTACCTTGGACCTGGTCACAGTAGCTTTACCAGGTTGCCTGCGTGCAGTAGCCGCAGTTGGTCAAAGTCTTTCCCAGTGCGAGGAGGTAGTAATGGGATACCCTTTGACGGTAATGGTACCACACTTGAGATTTTACTGACAAGGACAAAAACGCAATACTTGACGGGTGCAAGACTGACAAGGTATGAGATAAGCACATTGGGTGCTCCAAATGTAACCTTGAAAAGATGTACAGTATTGAATCCAGCGACTTTGCTTCCAAGCAACACAGTTGAAACTCAAAAAGAGGAAGATATTGAACATGATTGTCTTGAGGTGACTGAGTTGTGTACAAAACCGAGGCCTGATATTAGAGACACACATTTAGAAGAGAATGACCAAATTGTCTTTGTTGATGGTTCGTGTCTCAGAGACGGGACAGGCACACTGAGAGCAGGACATAATATGTGGACAATTACAGGCACGATAGAAGCTTCATGGCTTCCAGGTGTATACTCTGCACAAGTGGCAGAATTAGTAGCTCTTACTAGAGCTTGCTATGTTCTGCAAGATTAAGAGTCACAATCTATACCGATAGTCAATATGGATTTGGAATTGTTCTTGATTTTGGCCAATTGTGGGCGCAGCGAGGTTTTATGACCTCCACTGGAACACCAGTAAGAAATGGCGACCGAATCAAAGAGTTTTTGTATGCAATACAGCTACCTGAAGAAATTGCTGTAGTAAAATGCAGTACACACCAAAAGACACAAGATTACATCTCATTGGAAAACGGATATGCAGATCAAGTCGCAAGATTTTGCACATTGAACTGTATATCGTTTAAAGACACGTGTGAACTAATGCCTGAAGAAGAAAATAATTGTGCATGTTTTGCCTTAAAAATAATTGATACACTAGAAGAATTGAAAACATTGCAGGAAATTGCAGACAAGGAAGAGAAAAAGCTTTGGGTGAAATTCAAATGTGTTCAAAGACCTGATGAGATTTGGGTTTCTGAGGAGGGTCAGATGGTGCTGCCGATCAGTTTGTTGACTCAGATGGCACGCTACTGCCATGGCCAAGCACGAATTGGAAGAGATGCCATGGTTAGGTTGTTTAAAGTTGATTGGTTTAGTCAGAAGTTCAGGCAAACAGCAGAGGCAGTATGCCATCGGTGTGTCATCTGTCAGCAACTAAATGTGGGAAAAGGGACAGTGGTGAATTTGAGCCACATTTGAAGAGCAGGAGGACCATTCAACAGAATGCACTTGGATTTCATTGAAATGCCTGCATGTGGTGGATTGAAGTACGTGTTGGTGATTGTGTGTGTATTCAGCCAGTGGATTGAAGCATACCCCACACAAAGAAATGACAGTCTCACAGTGGCAAAGTTGTTGCTTAGAGAGTTAATACCACGATTCGGATTTCCAATCTCTTTAGAATCAGATAGGGGAACAAACTTCAATAACAAAGTGATTAAACTCTTATGTGCAGCACTAACATTGAACATTTAACAGAAGTTGCATTGTAGCTATCACCCAGAAGCCTCAGGACCAGTAGAGCAAATGAATGGTACACTGAAATCAAAAATTGCCAAGATGTGTGCCCCTACCAATTTGAGATGGCCAGACGCATTACCCTTGGTATTGGTGTCAATGCGAAATATACCTGTTTAGGAAGACAGGACTGTCGCCCCATGAGATCCTCATGGGCAGAGCAATGAGATTGCCAGCAATTCCAGCAAATCCACTGTCACCCTGCCACTCATTCACAACCCAGGACACAATCTAGGAGCTCGATATTGGGTTTCATCAAAAACATGTTCGAAAGACTTGTCTAGAGCCGCGTTGGAAGGGGCCATACCAGGTGGTGTTAACCACTACGACAGCTGTGAAGTGTGCAGGACTGCCGAATTGGATACACGCAAGCCATACAAAGAGAGTGGTGAGTCCGCAAGATCATGAAGAAGTATTTTTGAGAGCACCAACAGCTGCGAAACAGGGGGCTCTACCTGCGCTGAAACCAGAGCAAGTCAAACCTGAGATTGATCCTGAGTTGGTGGAAGATGAGTAAGTCACCCCTGTAAGAGACGAGAGTGCAGAAATACAGGATGGTGAGCAAGGATCTAATAACTCAGTGGATACAGCAGGAGAACCGACCACAGCAAGGGTTCTCCCAGAATCAGACGGTACTGAAATGCAAATAGAACAAGTGCCAGATCAAGAGGGGTAAAGAGTTGAGACAGATCAAAGCCAAAGTGGTCCGACTCCTCCTGAGCCCATTGGAGGTCCATCAAGGGAAAACAGCATAGAAAAAGGGAAAGAGAAGAGCCCAATTTTGAAGAGAATATTGACAGAAGGAACAAAAAAAGGGGATAATTGGCCTGAATCGCAAATTGGAAAGAAGAAAGAATTGGTAATAAACGGACCAATAGATGAAGAAGTGGATGCAATGAGAAAAAACTAATTAAGTGAAGGAGAAATAGGTGGAGAACAAAGGTTGAAAATCAAGAGAGTAGCAAGTCAAAGATACGCAGGTCCTGAGTGGGCACATGCAGCAACAAGTGAATGGCAAACAAGTTCATGTCCTTTTGTTTTGACAGAGAGGTTCCGAATCAGTACTTTGATGAAATTTGAAAGTAATCAATTGACTGAGTTGCTGAGCTAATCTGAAGAAACCTGAAAAAGAGACTGTTGAAGTAAACCCGGAAAGAGACATTGATAACCCGATGTGACAAATTGAAAACCCAGATGTGACAAGCTGCTAACTGATTTTGACAAAGGAAGAAAAGGGTTCCTTTGTGTGAAATGAACAGTGAGTGTGAGAAAACAGGGCGGATTGCAGAGGCCCCCTAACTTTTTGCCCCCATTTTTCACTTTTTGCTGGTGTTTTCCTGACTCTGATGGTGCCCTGGGTACTGCTAACCAGTCCCAGGGCCTGTGCTCTGTGTAAAATGAATATGCAAATTAGGCTAATTATAATTGGCTAAGTTAACCTACCTATAAGTCCCTAGTATATGGTAGGGCATGTAGGTTTAGGGACCACAGATTAGGTAGTGCTGCTGAGGTGCCCAGTGTTATTTTAACGGCAGGCCTGCCTTGCTGGCTGCTTTTAAATTAAAGTTACATGCAAATTCGACTTTGGAACTAAAAGTAGTTCCAAAGTCTTAAACTACCTTATTTTTACATATAAGTCACCCCTAAGATGTGCCATGTAACTATAAGCAGGGACCTTATAAAAATAGTTTTATAAGCCCTGGTGAGGTAAAAACAACCAAATTTGTTTTTCCCTCATTGTAGTAAATGGCCTTCATAGGCTAGAATGGGGAGACTTTATTTTAATTTTTAAAGTCCCCTTAAATGATGGATATAAAGAGTTTGGTATCAAGTTAATTGTTATAATAAATCCCCCAACTCCCAGTTGTTGGATTTAATATAACTTGTTCAGGTAAAGAGTTTTAAACTTTACCTGAAAAGTTGCCAATTTCAGCCCTGCATTGTTTTTGCTGCTGTGCTCTGATTGGCCAGGCTGCCTTGATGAGGTGTGAAGTGGCCTGGCTTCACTCAAAAGAATGTGCCTGTGGGAGGGAATCTCCCCTCAGCAGATGGTGAGACAGGAAGGGGGAGGGCTGCCAAACTGGTCTTCAAAGGCAGAGAAGGACATGTGGAGCAACTAGCAACACCCCCACATCCTGCAACCCCAGACAACTAGGTGCCCCCTTGATTAGATTAGGAGAGGGCAGGAGAGGGGTGTGTTTATGATTTCTAGCCACAGCAGTGGGTGGGCTCAGCCAGATGTAACCTCCAAAAATCAGATTCAGCCATGATGGATTTTTGGAGAATGTTGCCTCCTGGGATAGATTTTTGCCACACTTCCCAGGAAGTGGTCATCACAGGGGGAAGGACCCTGCACCTGATTGGAGAACCAGGACCCCCTTGCTTTTCACCCAGGAGCAAGGATAAAACTGGCAGACCTGCACCCACACCTCAGTTCCCTACCACATCCAACAAGGAAGAACTATAGAAGAAAAAGGACTGCCCTGCTGGACCCCTGGCCTGCACCTTGAACCTGCACTCAGAAGGACTGCACCAGCTGCACACCTGGGCCACAAGAAGGACTTTGCCTGACTTCAACTGGTTCAAGGAGGGACTCCCTGTTTGCTCCAGGTGAAAAATTGCTAACCAGAGTCCCCTGCACCAACTCCTGAAGAAAGCGACCAGCTGACCACTGTCCAGTGGCCAAAAAGGAGTTTGTGCCAGGTGCATTCTAGGAGTTGTAGTCTGCACCCCCAAGGACTATCTCAGAACTTCTGGACCCTTTGGGTGAGCTGTGGACCTCAAAAGAATCTTAAAAGGACATCTGGGAGATGCCCCAGAAGTTTGGAGAAGTTTGGACAACTTTTGAAAAAAAGCTCCATAGAGGGACCGACCCGCGCGGCATCTCTAGCCGGCTTGCCTCAACCGTGGCCGGGCCTGATTTGCTGGTTCGTACCGGTAAAGAAAATCTCAGAAAAAGAGACTAAGTCCAAAGGTAAAAAGTTGACCGGGACCTCCCAGCCAGCGTATCCGAGGAGGGCTCCAGGGATTTCGGACCAGATCCAGGTTTACCCTGGTCGAAGGATTTTCACCTCGAAAAAATGACTGAGTCTGAAGGTAAATATCTCCACCGAGGATTCCCGCAACGCGTATCCGGAGAAGGGCTACAGGAGGTTGGATTGGACTGGCAGGTTCGTCCCGCTGAAGAAAATCTTAGAAAAAGAGACTAAGGCGGTCATTCCGACCCTGGCGGTCATGGACCGCCAGGGCCGGGGACCGCGGGAGCACCGCCAACAGGCTGGCGGTGCTCCCAAGGGCATTCTCACCGCGGCGGTACAGCCGCGGTCAGAAACGGAAAACCGGCGGTGTACCGCCGGTTTTCCGCTGCCCTGGGGAATCCTCCATGGCGGCGCAGCTTGCCGCGCCACCATGGGGATTCCGACCCCCATACCGCCATCCTGTTCCTGCCGGTTTTGGCCGCCAGGAACAGGATGGCGGTATGGGGTGTCGTGGGGCCCCTGGGGGCCCCTGCAGTGCCCATGCCAATGGCATGGGCACTGCAGGGGCCCCCGTAACAAGGCCCCACCATGATTTTCAGTGTCTGCCATGCAGACACTGAAAATCGCGACGGGTGCAACTGCACCCGTCGCACCCCTTCCACTCCGCCGGCTCCATTCGGAGCCGGCATCCTTGTGGAAGGGTGTTTCCCGCTGGGCTGGCGGGCGGCCTTCTGGCGGTCGCCCGCCAGCCCAGCGGGAAACCCAGAATACCCGCGGCGGTCTTGTGACCGCGCAGCGGTATTCTGGCGGCTCCCGCCGGCCCTGCGGATACCGCGGCCGGCGGGAGTCAGAATGACCCCCTAAGTGTGAAGGTAAACTTTTAACTGACGCCTTCCGCGGCCTGTAGCCGAGCAGGGCTCCATCACGGTCGGCCTTAAACTTTGAATTTGCCCCGGTCGAGGTGCAACCAGATGACCCGATTGGTGCTTTTTGTTTCTAGGCGCTAAAAAACAATAATTCTTTAAAAATTAATATCTCCGGTTCCCGTTATCCGATTTTATTAGTTTTTATGTCATTTTAAAGAGAAAAATATAATCTATTCTTATAAATTGGTTTTGGATTTTTAAACTGTTTCCTGTTTTTTATTTAATTACTGTTTTGTGATATTTGAATGCTTTACACTCTGTCTCCTAAGTTAAGCCTTGACGCTCGTTGCCAAGCTACCAAGGGTTGAGCTGGGTTTAATTTACTGAGACCTAACTGGACCTTAGTGGAGGTTAGTGGTCTATTGCTAAGTGTAGGTACCTACCTGCCCTTACCAATAACCCATTTTCCAACAGTTCTGGAAGCAGCAATGGGATCCTGTACTTGTGTTCAGTATCACGGTACAGTTTTAAGTAAAACAAATTAAAAATCCTTTAAATTGTCCTAGTGCAAAAATTGTTTTTAATTTTTAATTTGGATTAATTTCAATTATTGAATTTTGGTGATTTTTCTAAATTCTTGTTTCCAATTTTTGCAAAAAGTTTTTGTTGACACAATACTAGGGAACCATGGAGCTTGATCTGGCTAGTCTACCCACACTGACAGTAGTCCAGCTTAGGGGGTTGTGTACTGAAAAAGGGTTGCCTGCAACCACTGACCTCAGGAAGCATGTCCTGATCAAATCCCTGACAGCATGGGCTGAGGCCCAAGAGGTAGACCCAGAGGAAGCTCCAGAGGAGGGAGAAGTAGGGGATGATGCTAGCTCTAACCACTCAGGGGAGGGAGGGCATCTGAGCCTAAGTGAGGATGGGGAAGACTGGCCCGCATTACGTACAGTCACTAGGGGCAGACCCAAAACTAGTTGGGGGAAGAGGGTCCCTTCAGGAGGAGAAAACCTGTCCCTCAGAGAAAGAGAGTTGGAGGCCCAGCTAGCATTCATAGCTTTGGAGGCAGAGAAGCTGGCCCTAGAAAAGAAAAAGTGGGCAAAGAGAGAGAAAAGAGATGGTGGCAGCGACAGAGAAGTTGAGGTGTCCATGGGTGAGGGGGTTTGCCCCAGATTACCCAAGGGGGTGGTTCCTGCTTATGTAGAGTGGTATGATATAGACAAGTGGTTGGAGGCCTTTGAGAGGGCACTCCAAATGAGAAGGGTTAGGCCTCAATACTGGGGTTCACTTTTTTGGGAGTTGGTCCCCAACTCAGGGAGGGATAGGCTTCTGACATTAAGGGGGGAGGAGGCAGATTCGTACCCTAGTATGAAGAGGTGCTTAACCAAGAAGTTTGGTCTGATCCCAGAGCAGTATAGAATGAAGTTCAGGGACACCCAGAAGGTCAGTACCCAGTCTTGGGTTGACTTTGTAGACACCTCACTAAATTCACTAGAGGGCTGGATTATTGGTAACAAAGTAAATACTTATGAGGGTGTGACCGGGTATGCCCGGCACCGAGGGATTCCAATGCCGTATCGGAGGGCTCCGATACGTCATTTCCGCGTTTCCCCGTTGCCGGGGAAACGCATCGAGACCGAGGCCACCGCGCGGCCGTTGCCAGGGAAACCAGTGTGGTTTCCCGGCACAGGGACGCTGAAAAGGGAGACGTGCAGCAACGGAGGGGGGGGAGCGCGATCGGAAGGAACACCGGAGAAGCCGAAGGACGAGGAGACAAGACCCCTGGAGAGAGACGAGAGACCAAAGGAGGAGGAATACTCCAAGAAGGGACCGTCGAGGAAGGGAAGAGGCGGAGACCCAGGAGAGAACGAGGAATCTATACTGGACACCCCGGGAAGAGGAGATCGACCAGAGGAACGCCATAACGCCAGCCACGGCCCTGGAGGGTCGTGGCTAAGCAAGGTACGGTCCTTTTGGACTCCAGAAAGGGACACTAAGCTATAAGGGACTGGAGAGGGAAAATAAAGGAGGGGAAAAGGAGGGACATTAAAGGGATCACCGGGGCCACTGCATGTGAGACACTTTCCCCCTCACTAATTGTGGACGCCGGTCAAGTCATTCCTCAACTGCTCACGACACACCCCATCCTTATTGTGTTTACCCTATTTCCCCAGTCAGTAAGAGAGAGAGAGAGAGAGTGGAAACGGGTTATACAAAACCCATACTTACCCCAGTGTTTTCTATTCTTCTGTTGCCGGTACTGTTCTGGATCCACCTGAGTGAACAAACCAGGCCTACATCTGAAAGAGAAAATCAAGAAACAGAGGACATTAAACAAACCAGGATTCAACGCTCAAGGACATAGTTGAGAGAGAAATCAACGTCACCTTAAAATAGACATTCTGTGTACTTCACCATTTTCATTTGTTAATAAACCCCTTCAGAAAGCACTTTCTCCACCTCTCCGTCGTGTTTATACTGTTCGGCCTGTCACAGAGGGGTGATACAATCTGATCATGAGAGAGCACATCTTGACCAATTGTACCCAAGAAAGGTTACCCCAGCATCTAGTGGACTCTAAGCTGGCCAACCCTAGAGAGCTAGGGGAGGCAGCTGATGAGTGGTTGAGAACCAGGGTGGTTGTCAAGTCCCGAGGGGAAACTCGAAGAAGGGGGGGTCAGGTCCCCAAAAACCTAAGGAGGGAGGTGGTAAGCCCACCAAAGAGACTCCCTCTGTATCCAGGACCCTAAGAAGGAGGAGAGTAAATCCCACTCCCACTTTGACAAGCAGAGACAGGGAGACCCAGGGTTAAAAAAAGCTCTTGGACAGTAAGACTTGCTTTGACTGTCAGCAGACAGGTCATATCAGAGGAGATGCAGCCTGTCCAAAGAAGGTGGTTAGCACTGGGCTGTCCAGTGTAGCCATGGAGGAGGACTCCTCAGATGATGAAGTCCTCCTAGCATTGAGCTGGGAGACAGGACCAGATGGTGATCCCTGAGGGTGGGAGTAGGCACTTTCACCCCATTCAGGTGAATGGGATCCCTACCACTGGCCTGAGAGACACCTGTGCCAGTCACACTATAGTGAGTGACCGGTTAGTGACCCCAGACATGTATGTCCCAGAAGAGACCAGGAAAGTCACGATAGCCACAGGGGAGGTCACCTCCAAACCTGTAGCCATAGTGCCCCTAGAGAGGGAGGGTATCCTTGACTGGTTTATGGTGGTAGTCAGCGCTGACCTCCCCCTAGATTGTATCCTGGGCAATGACCTCCCAGAGGTGAGACTGGTCCCAGATGGAGCGGTCTCCCAGGGCGCCCCCCAACCCAAAGTCCTGGGGAGTCAGTCCCTACAGTTATGAGACAGGGGTCCCCAAGAAAAGGAAAGAAGAAAAGGAAGGGTAGGCCACTCTTAAAGAGAGTTCCAGGGAGCCAAAGGCCTTCTGCCCCAGTTGGGGGGGAGCCCAGAGTTGGCACTGGTGAGGCCTTACCTGACCCCAAGGAAGTCCTGAGTAATCATGCAGCTGTCCAGATGCAGGGTGTTGCCCCTGTACTGACAGAAGGGAGAGTGGAAGGAGGGTGTCTGCCACAGGAGGTGGTAGCCCCCCACTCTAGACAGCAAGAGGGGTGCCAGGACCCCACAGTTGCCCCTAAAGCAGCTCAGCCACCTGTCAGTGGAGAGCTTAGGGTGTGGTTCTGGGTACTGACAGCTGTCAGTAGCCTGTGCTGGGTGCTAGCCTTCCTGGCAGCACTGCACTTGGCCTGGGAGGCACACCCCAGGGCCAAAAGCAAAATAGGCCCCCTGACCCTGTTGGTCATGGTGGGGTTGCTCAAGTGTTGGGTGACCTCTTTGGGTGAGCTAGGTGTTGCTCTAGCAAAGTTAGGAGTAGGGGAGGTGGGCACCTCACTACCCAAATTGACAGAGAGAGAGGAGGAAGACCCCCCTAGAGTAAAGTCTGAGTCTCCTGGGCATGTGGGCTGGGGGGGCTTGTGTGAGAAAACAGGGCTGATTGCAGAGGCCCCCTAACTATTTGCCCCCATTTTTCACTTTTTGCTGGTGTTTTCCTGACTCTGATGGTGCCCTGGGTACTGCTAACCAGTCCCAGGGCCTGTGCTCTGTGTAAAATGGATTTGCAAATTAGGCTAATTATAATTGGCTAAGTTAACCTACCTATAACCCCCTAGTATATGGTAGGGCATGTAGGTTTAGGGACCACAGCATAGGTAGTGCACCCATAGGTGCACTGCTGAGGTGCCCAGTGTTATTTTAAAGGCAGGCCTGCCTTGCTGGCTGCTTTTAAATTAAAGTTATATGCAAATTCGACTTTGGAATAAAAAGTAGTTTCAAAGTCTTAACCTACCTTATTTTTACATATAAGTCACCCCTAAGGTGTGCCCTATGTGCCCCTAGGGCTGGGTGCCATGTAACTATAAGCAGGGAACTTATAAAAATAGTTTTGGTGAGGTAAAAACAGCCAAATTTGTTTTTCCCTCATTGTAGTAAATGGCCTTCATAGGCTAGAATGGGGAGACTTTATTTAAATGTTTAAAGTCCCCTTAAATGATGGATACCAAGAGTTTGGTATCAAATTAATTGTTATAATAAATCCTCCAACTTCCAGTTGTTGGATTTAATATAACTTGTTCAGGTAAAGAGTTTGAAACTTTACCTGAAAAGTTGCCAATTTCAGCCCTGCATTGTTTTTGCTGCTGTGCTCTGATTGGCCAGCCTCTAGCAGCCTGGCTAGGCTGCATTGATGATGTGTGAAGTGGCCTGGCTTCACACAAAGGAATGTGTCTGTGGGAGGGAATCTCCCCTCAGCAGATGGTGATGCAGGAAGGGGGAGGGCTGCCGAACTGGTCTTCAAAGGCAGAGAAGGACATGTGGAGCAACCAGCAACACCCCCACATCCAGCAACCCCAGACAACTAGGTGCTCCCTTGATTAGATTAGGAGAGGGCAGGAGAGGGTTGTGTTTATGATTTTAGCCACACCAGTGGGTGGGCTCAGCCAGATGTAACCTCCAAAAATCAGATTCAGCCTTGATGGATTTTTGGAGAATGTTGCCTTCTGGGACTGATTTTTGCCACACTTCCCAGGAAGTGGTTATCACAGGGAGAAGGACCCTGCATCTGATTGGAGAACCAGGACCCCCCAGCTTTTCACCCAGGAGCAAGGATAAAACTGGCAGACCTGCATCCACACGTCAGTTACCTACCACATCCAACAAGGAAGAACTACAGAAGAAGAAGGACTGCCCTGCTGGACACCTGGCCTGCACCAGGAACCTGCACTCAGAAGGACTGCACCATCTGCACACCTGGGCTTCACCACAAGAAGGACTTTGCCTGGCTTCAACTGTTTCAAGGAGGGACTCCCTGTTTGCTACAGGTGAAAAATTGCTAACCAGAGTCCCCTGCACCGACTCCTGAAGAAAGCGACCAGCTGACCACTGTCCAGTGGCCAAACAGGAGTTTGCACCAGGTGCATTCTGGGAGTTGGAGTCCGCACCCTCAAGGACCATCTCAGAACTTCTGGACCCTTGGGTTGAGCTGTGGACCTCAAAGAACCTTAAAAGGACATCTGGGAGAATCCCCAGAAGTTTGGAGAAGTTTGGACAACTTTTGAAGAAAAGCTCCATAGAGGGACGACCCGCGGCGGCAACTGTAGCCGGTTTGCCTCAACCGCGGCCCGGCCTGATTTGCTGGTTCGTCCCGGTAAAGAAAATCTCAGAAAAAGAGACTAAGGGCCAGATGTAGCAAGCCGTTTGCATGTCGCAAACTGCGAAAATCGCAGTTTGTGCCATGGAAACGGCCTCCCACGATGCACATTCACAAATTGCGAGTCGGTACTGACTCACAATTTGTGAATGCGACTCGCAAATAGGAAGGGGTATTCCCTTCCTATTTGCTACTCGCATGGCAGTTCAGAATTGCTTTGTGACCTCGAATGCGGTCGCAAAGCAACTCGCAGTTACCACCAGTGTCACACTGGTGGTAACTCATTCGCAAAAGGGAAGGGGTCCCCATGGGACCCCTTCCCCTTTGTGAATGTCGACAAAAATATTTTTTCAGAGCAGGCAGATGGACCACTGCCTACTCTGAAAAAAACGAAACCAAATGGATTCGTTTTTTTTTTTCATTTTGCAACTCGTTTTCCTTTAAGGAAAACGGGCTGCAAAATGAAGAAAAAAAAACAGCTTTATTTAAAAAGCAGTCACAGACATGGAGGTCTGCTGACGTCAGCAGGCCACCATCCCTGTGAGTGCAGGGACTCGCTATGGGGTTGCAAAATGCAACCCACCTCATGAATATTGATGAGGTGGGTCTTTGCGACCCCATAGCGAGTCGCAGAAGGTGTCTGAGACACCATTCTGCAAATGCTTTTGCGATTTTGAAATTGCGAGTCGCACTGACTCGCAATTTCAGAATCGCAAAAGCATATCTTCCTACATCTGGCCCTAAGTCCGAAGGTAAAAAGATGATCGGGACGTCCAAGCCAGCGTATCCGAGGAGGGCTCCAGGCATATCGGATCAAGATCCAGGTTTACCCCGGTCAAAGGATTTTCACCTAAAAAAATGACTACGTCCGAAGGTAAAAATCTCCACCGAGGATTCCCGCGACGCGTTTCCGGAGAAGGGCTCCAGGAGGTCGGATTGGACTGGCAGGTTCGTCCCGCTGAATAAAATCTTCGAAAAAAAGACTTAGGGGTCATTACAACATTGGCGGTAAAAGGCGCTTACCGCTGTGCAGAAGACTGCCAAAACACCGCAGCGGCCGTGGAATTCCGCCACAGCTATTATGACCCACATCTCGGAATCCGCTGAAATTCAAACACCCACACAAGACCGCCACACCAAAGGTCAGTGATAAACTGGCGAAAACAAAACCTCCACCGTCACGCCAACAGAAACACGCCCATGCTATCACGACACACGAATCCACGTGGCGGTCTTTCAACCGCGGTATTCCATTGGCGGTACACACCGCCGCGCTCAAAATACACACACATCTCCAAAACACCACAACATTGGACAATTCAAAATACACACACCTGATACACATACACACACCACTCCCACACACCCATTGCAATACAAAACACAAACCCTTACGACCAAAAATTAGAGACGAAGGCGACAGAGCACAGCAATAGATAACCCCACCACACAGAGGCACACCACACCATCACCCACACAACATTACACGCACAATACACCACACACCACTACACATCACCACACACATCAACACTTACATCACCCTACACATCACCCACACCACCTCATGTCACGCCAAAGACACCCCAGGTTTTCCGAGGAGGAGCTCAGGGTCATGGTGGAGGAAATCCTACGGGTAGAGCCACAGCTATTTGGCTCACAGGTGCAGCACACCTCCATAGCCAGGAAGATGGAGCTATGGCAAAGAATCGTGGACAGGGTCAACGCTATGGGACAGCATCCAAGAAATCGGGAGGACATCAGGAAGAGGTGGAACGACCTACGGGTGAAGGTGCGTTCAGTGGTCTCCAGGCACAACATCGTGGTAGAGCGGACTGGCGGCAGACCCCCACCTCCTTCCCCACAACTAACAACATGGGAGGAGCAAGTCTTGACCATTATGCATCCTGGGGGCCTCGAAGTAGTCGGTAGAGGAATGGACCCTGGTAAGTCAAATCTCAACTATTATACCCCCCTCCCTACCTGCATGCCATCACACACTCCCGCCCTCACCCCCTCCCCTATCACTTCAACTCCTCACTAATGTACTCATAACACAAACCACACATCCCAACACCAAGCCCTGCATGACACAACTAAGCATGGTCACCCATCACTAAAGCATGCTCACTGCACATACCCATAACAACCCCCTAACCATCATGACACAAGCCCCCACACACAAATGCTTGCACTGGGGTACAAGGTCACCCACCCATTGCACACCATGACACACACACATGCAATAATCATGCTTTTACACCCCTGCAGGACCACTACGGAACGTCACCACACCGGAGGGTCCGGACAACTCCACTCCTCCCACAGAAGAGGCCCACAGTGACGACAGCAGCTCTGCCCTACTGGATCCTGATGACCAGCCCGGACCATCGGGGGCCTCGGAACAGTCGGTTCCCCTCACACAGGCACAGACCAACACTGACCTTCCACCCTCTGGTAACACCAGCACAGCACCCACCCAGCGGGCCCATACCTCCGTACCCAGGACACATCAATCAGCTGTGTGTCCACCACTACAGGGAACCCAGGATAACCCACCACCCCAACAACAACAGGGACCTGGGGGCAGTGGTAGTGGGCACACGGTCCAGGGGACGGAGGCACAGGAACACAGGGGAACGGGGAGGGCTGCTGTGCGACAGGGGGCGGACAGGCCAAGGGAACCCACTCTCCACAAGGCCCTCTCCTCCATCATGGGAGACGATGGCGACGGTCCTGGCCAAGTTTCAGGAGACCCAGCGCCTGCAGGACGAACTGTATATGGGGTTCAGGGAGGAGCTCAGAACCATCAGCTCCGCCCTGGGCACCATCGTAGGGGTGCTGAAGGACATACAAAAGACCATGAGGGACACCATGGCACTCCAAGGGGCCCCGACACTAGCATGGACGATGAACTTCCCACCACCTCCGCCGGCGCTAGTGGACAGGACGCCCCGCCACAGGACCACCACACCAGCACCCCACCCCCTGCAGATGGACAACCACCTCGCAAGCGGTCCCTGAGATCCAGGAACAGGACAGAGCAAGATGGCAAGACCCCCGGCAGGAAATGAGACCACCCTGATTGTCCTCCCCCTGTCCCACTTTGTTACCCTGTCCCGATTGGAACTGCCCCAGCTCCACTTCCTATGCCCATATGGGCAATGCACCTGTGAGACTAATAGACTGGACTCTGCCATGGACATTCCTCCACCGTCCCCCATCACCATATCACTACCCCCCTCCATTTTTGAGCACTGCAATAAACACCCTTGAACCACAAAACAATCTGGAGTCAGTCTGTGATTTGGTAAATATGTATAATCAATGACAGTGTCAATATGCTTTCCATTTTTATTGCCAACATACCTATGTCAAACATCACAAGTCCTTGAAGGATGCAAGAAGATGACACACGTTGCTAACCACACCTGTGAAACCGTAATGGAAAGGTACAACTCAGTGACCAAATACTGCTATGAAATGACAGACAGGATGGAGGTAGAACTGTGAAAGTGAATGTAATGGTAAAATGATAACTGTTCTCACCTGTGTGTCACTGGAAATATTGCTGTATGAATGACTCCCTGTTGTCTATGTCTTCTTCCTCAGCGTCCTCCTCATCACTGTCCACAGGCTCCACAGGCTCCACAGCTGCCACAACACCACCATCTGGACCATCCTCCTGCAGAAAAGGCACCTGGCGTCGCAAAGCAAGATAGTGAAGCATCGAGCAGGCGATGATGATCTGGCACACCTTCCTTGGTGAGTAGAATAGGGAACCACCTGTCATATGGAGGCACCTGAACCTGGCCTTCAGGAGGCCGAAGGTCCGTTCGATCACCCTCCTAGTCCGCCCATGGGCCTCATTGTAGCGTTCCTCTGCCCTGGTCCTGAGATTCCTCACTGGGGTCAATAGCCAGGACAGGTTGGGGTAACCAGAGTCCCCCAATAGCCACACACAGTGCCTCTGGAGTTGACCCATCATATAAGGGATGCTGCTATTACGCAGGATGTAGGCGTCATGCACTGAGCCAGGGAACATAGCATTTACCTGCGAGATGTACTGGTCTGCCAAACATACCATCTGTACATTCATTGAATTATAACTCTCCCGGTTCATGTACACCTGTTCACTCCTGTGGGGGGGGACCAGAGCTACATGGGTTCCATCAATAGCACCTATGATGTTGGGGATATGTCCCAGGGCATAGAAGTCACCTTTCACTGTTGGCAAATCCTGCACCTGAGGGAAAACGATGTAGCTCCTTACGTGTTTTAGCTGGGCAGACAACACTCTGGACAACACGTTGGAAAACATAGGCTGGGACATCCCTGATGCCATGGCCACTGTTGTCTGAAACGATCCACTTGCAAGGAAATGGAGCACTGACAGCACCTGCACTTGAGGGGGGATTCCTGTGCGATGGCGGATTGGTGACATCAGGTCTGGCTCCAACTGGGTACACAGTTCCTGGATTGTGGCACGGTCAAACCTGTAGGTGATGAGTAAATGTCGCTCCTCCATTGTCAACAGGTCCACTAGCGGTCGGTACACCGGAGGATTCCGCCATCTTCTCAAATGTCCAAGCTGACAGTGCCTAGGAAGGACAACAGCGACAACAGAGTCAACAAAATCCCAGGTATGTACCCACAGATACACAGAACACGACACCAAAGACAAAAATCTTCCTGTATGTGTGTCGACTGTAGGCCTAGGTATGTGTGACGCAGTTGCAAATTAAGCCACGTGGGCCCCTGAAATGGCGGCTGCCTGACCTCTAAACTGGGACAGTGGGACGTGAGGTAACTGCGATGGCGTTGTACACCGTCGCGGTAGGCGGGCAAAGACCGCGGCGCAAAGCTGCATTGGTTAACATTGGACCCCATGGGTCCCAGGAGCCAATGATGAAGTGCGCCGGCGGTGATGAGACGCACTGCTGCGAACGTCACCGCCGCGGACATCACCGCCATTTTCTATCTGTTCAATCACTTGATACCTGATCTTCGACAGGAGAGGACCTACACTGAAAGTGCTGCTGTGCCTCGGTCTGGAAGAGACAATGGCTGCTGCGTCTGGGGAAAGGGCCTCTGCCTTCACTGCTCAAGAGTTGGAGAAGCTCGTGGACGGGGTCCTCCCCCAGTACACGCTACTCTACGGTCCTACAGACCAACAGGTAAGTACACAGGGAGCACGTTGTATGGGCTATGCCTGGGTGGAGAGTGCTGGTTGTAAGAGCGAAGGGGGCAGAGTGCAGTGAACATGAAGGACTGTGAATGCATGTGCCACATGGCAAGGGCAGGGATGGGGGCCACTCACTTCGACGGTGCTCTTGCTAATGACTTCTCTTCTTCCCCTGTGCATGTCATGTAGGTCAGCGCCCACCAGAAGAGGGACATTTGGAGTGCCATCGTCAAGGACGTACGGACCCTGGGGGTCCACCAGAGACGGGGCACCCACTGCCATAAAAGATGGGAGGACATTCGCCGCTGGAGCAAGAAGATGGCGGAGGCTCAGCTGGGGATGGCCTCCCAACGTGGGAGGGGTGCCCGTCGCACCATGACCCCCCTGATGTTTCGGATCCTGGCGGTGGCCTACCCTGAGTTGGATGGGCGCTTGAGGGCATCACAGCAGACACAAGGGGGTGAGTACACAATCATTCTGGGGACTTTTCGCGCAGTTGAGGGGTCTAGGTGTGGGAGGAGGGCTGTGGGATTCCCTAGGCCAGGGCGACTTCCACAGGCTAGGCCCCTCCGTAATGCAGGCCATGTGGCACACCACCCCACTGCAGTAGAGTGCCAAGTACAGGTATACATGCCCCTGTGGCATCCATGTGTGCAGATGTCCACCTTAGCCATGTAGGCCAGATCCCAGGAATTGCATCTGTAGAGGCCAGGAGCACGGCGTAGTGCAGGGGGCTGCTGTGTCTGTATTGCCCGCCAACTGCAGCGGTATGCCATGCACTCAACATGTCTTTCTTCTGGTTCCCCCCCTCCCTTTTTCTGCTCTCCATGTTCTTTTCTGCATCAGCATCATCAGGCGGAGGTACAATGGCACCGGAGCACGAGGGAGCTGCATCCCACATGGCCAAGGAGGGCCACACCACGGACTCAGAATGTACCAGTGGGACGGAGGGCGAGGGAAGCTTCACGTCGGGCACCGGATCCCCAAACAGCGACATGGACTCGTCCGCCGATGGGAGCTCCCTTGTGGTGGCAGCACCATCTGTGCCCCATACTTCTACAGGTACAGCCGCCACCTCCCCTACCAGCACCGCCCTCCCAGCAGCCCATCAGCGTTCGCCCCGTGCCCACTCACCCAGGAGGGTGGGCATCACCTTCGCCCCAGGCACCTCAGGCCCTGCCCCTGTCACCCCTGCTGCCCTCAGTGAGGAGGCCATTGACCTCCTCAGGTCACTCACTGTTGGGCAGTCTACCATTGTGAATGCCATCCAGGGTGTAGAAAGGGAGTTGCAACACAGTAATGCATTCCTGGAGGACATTCATTCTGGTCAGGCTGCCCTTCATCGAACCCTGCAATCTCTGGCCTCAGCACTGATGGCAGCCATTGTCCCTGTGTCTATCCTCCCCCCTCCAACTTCCTCCACCCAGACCCAATCCCCTGTACCCCAGCCTATCCCAAGCACACCAACAGACAAGCATGCACACACCTCAACACACAAAAGTAGCTCAAGCAAACATAGGCACCACACATCCCACAGGCACTCACACAAGCATCACCCACATACAGACACAGCAACATCCACTGCCTCCACTGTGTCCCCCTCCTCATCATCTCCCTCCTCCCTCCCAGTGTCGTCTACACTCTCACCTGCATGCACTACATCTACAGGCACTAGGACCCGCACCAGAACACCCAGCACCACACCCCGCTCACCTGCACTCACCACCCCCACTCCCATTTACACGTCCCCTGTGTCCTCTCCCAGTGTGTCTGTGACGGACCCTCCCAAAGTACACAAACGCGGGCACCCACACACCCAACATCCATCCTCCTCACGACAGCCTCCAGTACCTGCACCTGCATCCAAAACACCTAAAGTGACACCTCCTACAACCACCTCCTCTTCCTCCACTCCCAGACCCCCTCCAGCTACTCATCCCAGTGTTCATCAGAAACTCTCCCTCAGCAACGTTGAACTCTTTGCCCTCATCCCCACCCCTCCAATTCATAAGTCCCGTAGTAGCACCTCAGCCAAAAAGACTCCTGTACCAGTGGTGCGTGTTCAAGGTGTGTGGAGTGCACCGGCCACCAGGGCAGGCAGTGTGACACTGAGCCAAAGCACTGCCAGTCCACCCCCTATAAAGCACCCAAAGTTGGAAAGTGGCCGACGGGACAGGTTGAAGACTACTGGTGGCAAAACTGGTCACAAGGGTCCCAGGGGGATTGCAGAGTCAGCTGTGACTCCTCCAAAGGTGGTGAAGGGCCGGAGTAAGTCTGCACAGTCTGGTGAGAGCAGCACGGCAGAGAAGGGCGCCATCCTCCCCGGCTGCCGGGATGCCACCGCCATCACCGTCGTCACTGGTCAGGAGACCACCGCCAGAGTCACTGCCCAGGAGGGCACGAGTATCGTCACTGGTCAGGAGACCACCGCCAGAGTCATTGCCCAGGAGGGCACGGTATATCGTCTCTGGTCAGGAGACCACCACCAGAGTCACTGCCCAGGAGGGCCCCGGCTGCCACAGCCCCGCTGGAAAATGAGGGACCGTCATGCCACACACCAATGCACAGATCAGAGACCACCATGGCAAAGCCCCGCTGAACAAGGGAATCACCGCCATTGTGCAGACCGCTGAACAGGGCACAGCACCCCTGAACAGGGCAGAGAACCGCTGAACAGATCATAGACCGCCATGGCAAAGCCCCTCTGAACAAGGGAATCACCGCCATGGTGAAGTCCGCTGAACAGGGCACCGCACCGCTGAACAGGGCAGAGAACCGCTGAACAGATCAGAGACCGCCATGGCATAGCACCACTGGACAAGGAAACACCGCCACATCAAGCATCGTTATCCCATGTACAGCTGGGACTGTGATGGTACAGGAACCGTCACGGGGAGCTAAATGCAGTGTGGGCACCATTCCCCATCCAGAACCGTTGGAGACTGTTATCCACTTGAGAGACTGTGGCTTTGCACTCCCCAGGATGGTACAGTGGGCAAGCCACCCACTGTAGAGACTTGAGAGACTGTGGCTTTGCACTCCCCAGGATGGTACAGTGGGCAAGCCACCCACTTGGGAGACTTGAGAGACTGTGGCTTTGCACTCCCCAGGATGGTACAGTGGGCAAGCCAGGGGGGTTGTGGGTTGTTACTGTGATGTTTTGACATGCATAGCTGTGTGTGTTATAATGTGCGAGGGTGGGGGTGGGTGTTTTGCGTGTGTGTGTCCCTGACTTTTGCCTCCCCCCTCCCCTATGTCGTAGGGTGCAGGACTCACCGTTGTCTTCGGCGCCGCCATTGCTGGTGTTCATAAATGAGCAGGAAGACAAGGGCAGGTAGGATTTGTAATTCTGGCTCCATGATGTCCTCCTTCCTCGTGTAGAAGGTGAGCGTTTTCCCATTGCAAAAGCTGTTTCCGCCGTGTTTTTATCCACGGTGAATCCGCCCAGGAAAAGGTGGCGGATTGGACTCTCATGATACTGTGGGCGGTACATTGTCTTCCTCCTGTCTGTTGGCTGTGTCCGCAACGCTGCTTGTCAGTACCGCCGTGGCGGTCAGAGTGTTAAAGTGGCTGTCTATGTTTGCGGTTTCCGCCACGGTCATAATTCCCTTTTTTTGTCCGCCGGCCTGTTTGCGGTATTACCGCACCTTTAACACAGTCCGCCAGGGTTGTAATGACCCCCTAAGTGTGAAGGTAAACTTTTAACCGAGGCCTACTGCGGCCTGTAGACGAGCAGGGCTCCATCACGGTCGGCCTTAAACTTTGACTTTGCCCCGGTCGAGGTGCAACCAGATGACCCGATTGGCACTTTTTGTTTCTAGGTGCTAAAAAACAATAATTCTTTAGAAATTCATATCTCCGGTTCCCCTTATCCGATTTTGTACGTTTTTTGTGTCATTTTAAAGATAAAAATATAATCTATTTTTATAAATTGGTTTTGGATTTTTAAACAGTTTCCTGTGTTTTATTTAATTACTGTTTTATGATATTTTAATGCTTTACACTCTGGGGGTCATTACAACCCTGGCGGACGGTGTTAAAGGTGCGGTAATACCGCAAACAGGCCGGCGGCCAAAAAAAGGGAATCATGACCCTGGCGGAAACCGCTTTAACACACCGCCCGCCACGGCGGTAGAGACAAGCAGCGCGGCGGTCACCGCCAACAGACAGGCGGAAGACAATGTACCACCCATAGTATCACAACCCGCCAATCCGCCACCTTTTCCGGGGCGGATTCACCGTGGATAAAAACACGGCAGAAACAGCCATTTCAATGGGAAAACGCTCACCTTAACACATCCCACGAGGAAGGAGGACTTCATGGAGCCGGAACTCCAAATACTCCCTGCGCTTGTCTTTCTGCTCCTCTACGATCACCATCTACGTAGGCGCCGAAGACTACGGTGAGTACTGCACCTATGACATAGGGGAGGGTGGAGGCAAAAGTCATGGGGACACACAACCAACACCCCCAACCTCGCATATTACAACACACACACCAATACATTCACAAAAATCACAGTAACAACCCACAACCCCCCGTAAGAATACAAAGACAAAACTAAATCAGTCCAAACATTGTAATGTATCAATATACATGTTTCAAAAATATACACATATATTCGAAATTCGAACAAAAGTATATACATTCCGAGAAGTAGTGCAGATATGCACATATCAATGTCCGTGCATCACTAGTCTAAAAATGCATGGGCGAGGCCCACAAAAGATACCTGTCCACACACGGAGAGAACACTGCCAGGGCATCAGATCAAAATACTACAGGCACCTCAGGGGGAAGGGAAGGGGGGCACCTCAGCCGGAGGAGTGCAAAGCCAGATCCACGACGGGGCTCCATGCCCATTGATGTATCCTGGGGAGTGCAAAGCCACAGTCTCTCAAGTCTCACAAGTGGGTGGGTTGCCCACTGTTCAATCCTGGGGAGTGCAAAGCCACAGTCTCACAAGTCTCTCCAGTGGGTGGTTTGCCCACTGTTCAATCCTGGGGAGTGCAAAGCCACAGTGTCTCAAGTCTCTACAGTGGGTGGGTTGCCCACTGTTCAATCCTGGGGAGTGCAAAGCCACAGTCTCTCAAGTCTCTACAGTGGGTGGGTTGCCCACTGTTCAATCCTGGGGAGTGCAAAGCCACAGTCTCTCAAGTGGATAACATTCTCCACTGGTTTCTGGAGGGGGACTGGTGCCCAGACTGGATTGGTCTCCCTGTGGAAGTTCCTGTCCCGTCACTGTCCCACCTGCACATGGGATAACGATGCTTGAAGTGGCGGCCTTTTCATTCTTCCCCGGTGCATGCCCTGTTCAGCGGTGCTTTGCCATGGCGGTGTCTGGACTGTTCAGCGGTGCTTTGCCATGGCGGTGTCTGGACTGTTCAGTGGTGCTTTGCCATGGCAGTGTCTGGACTGTTTAGCGGTGCTTTGCCATGGCGGTGTCTGGACTGTTCAGCGGTGCTTTGCCATGGCGGTGTCTGGACTGGGCATTGGTGTGTGGCATGACGTTCTCTGGACTGGGCATTGGTGTGTGGCATGACGTTCTCTGGCCTGGGCATTGGTGTGTGGCATGACGTTCCCTCATTGCCCAGCGGGGCTGTGGCAGCCGGGGCCCTTCTGGGCACTGACTCCGGCGGTGGTCTCCTGACCAGTGACGATACTTGGGCCCTCCTGGGCACTGACTCTGGCGGTGGTCTCCTGACCAGTGACGATACTTGGGCCCTCCTGGGTACTGACTCTGGTGGTGGCGGTGGTCTCCTGACCAGTGACAATACTTGGGCCCTCTTGGGCACTGACTCTGGCGGTGGCGGTGGTCTCCTGACCAGTGACGATACTTGGGCCCTCCTGGGCACTGACTCTGGCGGTGGTCTCCTGACCAGTGACGATACTTGGGCCCTCCTGGGCACTGACTCTGGCAGTGGTCTCCTGACCAGTGACGATACTTGGGCCCTCCTGGGCACTGACTCTGGCGGTGGCAGTGGTCTCCTGACCAGTGACGATACTTGGGCCCTCCTGGGCACTGACTCCGGCGGTGGTCTCCTGACCAGTGACGATACTTGGGCCCTCCTGGGCAATGACTCTGGCGGTGGCGGTGGTCTCCTGACCAGTGAGGACGGTGCTGGCGGTGGCGTCCCAACCGCCGGGAAGGATGCCGCCCTTCTCCGCCGTGCTGCTCACACTAGGCTGTGCAGACTTCCTCTGGCCCTTCCCCACCTTTGGAGGAGTCACAGCTGACTCTGCAATCCCCCTGGAACCCCTGTGAGTTCTTTTGCCTCCAGGAGTCTTCACAGGGTCCCGTCGCCCACTTTCCAATTTCAGAGCCTTTACAGGGGGTGGGCTGCCAGTGCCTTGGCTCCGGGTCACACTGCCTGCCCTGGTGGCCGGTGCACTCCATACACCTTGAACATGCACCACTGGTTTTGGAGGCTTTTTGGCTGAGGCGCTACGACGCAACTGATGAATTGGAGGGGGGGGCCAAAAGGTTAACTTTACACAGGGACAGTTTCTGACGAACACTGGGGTGGGTAGTTGGAGGGGGTCTGGGAGTGGAGGAAGAGGAGGTGGTTGTAGGAGGTGTCACTTTAGGTGTTTTGGGTGCAGGTGCAGGTACTGGAGGCTGTCGTGAGGTGGATGGATGTTGGGTGTGTGGGTGCCCGCGTTTGTGTACTTTGGGAGGGGGCGTCACAGACACACTGGGAGAGGACACAGGGGACGTGTAAATGGGAGTGGAGGTGGTGAGTGCAGGTGAGCGGGGTGTGGTGCTGGGTGTACTGCTGCGAGTCCTAGTGCCTGTAGATGTAGTGCATGCAGGTGAGAGTGTAGACGATACTGGGAGGGAGGAGGGAGACGACGAGGAGGGGGACACAGTGGAGGCAGTGGATGTTGCTGTGTCTACACGTGGGTGATGCTTGTGTGTGTGCCTGTGGGTTATGTGGTGCCTATGTTTGCCTGAGCCACTTTTGTGTGTTGAGATGTGTGCATGCTGGTCTGATGGTATGCTTGGGATAGGCTGGGATACAGGGGACTGGGTCTGGGTGGAGGACGTTGGAGGGGGGAGGCTAGACACAGGGACAATGGCTGCCATCAGTGCTGAGGCCAGAGATTGCAGGGTTCGCTGAAGGACAGCCTGACCAGAATGAATGCCCTCCAGGAATGCATTACCATGTTGCAACTCCCTTTCTACACCCTGGATGGCATTCACAATGGTAGACTGCCCAACAGTGAGTGACCTGAGGAGGTCAATGGCATCCTCACTGAGGGCAGCAGGGGTGACTGGGGCAGGGCCTGAGGTGCCTGGGGCGAAGGTGATGCCCACCCTCCTGGGAGAGCGGGCACGGGGCGAACACTGAGGGGCTGCTGGGAAGGCGGTGCTGGTAGGGGAGGTGGCGGCTGTACCTGTAGAAGTGGGGCGCACCGATGGTGCCGCCACCACAAGGGAGCTGCCATCGGCGAACGAGTCCGTGTCGCTGCTTGGTGATCCGGTGGCCGACGTGAAGCTCCCCTCGTCCTCCGTCCCACTGGTGCATTCAGAATCCGTGGTGTGGCCCTCCATGGCCATGTGGGATGCAGCTCCCTCGTGCCCCGGTACCACTGTACCTCTGCCTGATGATGCTGATGCACAAAAGAACAGGGAAAGCCCAAAAAGGGGGGGGGGGGAGACAGAAGAAAAACAGGTTGAGTGCATGGCATACCGCGACCGTTGGCGGACAATACAGACACAGCAGCCCCCTTCACTATGCCGTGCTCCTGGCCTCTACAGATGCAATTCCTGGGATCTGGCCTACATGGCTATGGTGGACATCTGCACACATGGATGCCACAGGGGCATCTATACCTGTACATGGCACTCTACTGCGGTGGGGTAGGGTGCCACATGGCCTGCATTACGGAGGGGCCTAGTCTACCTATTTCTGCCTGGCCTAGGTACACCCACAGGCCTCAGAATGATGTTGTACTCACCCCCTTGTGTCTGCTGTGATGCCCTCAAGCGCCCATCCAACTCAGGGTAGGCCACCGCCAGGATCCTGAACATCAGGGGGGTCATGGTGCGACGGGCACCCCTCCCACGTTGGGAGGCCATCCCCAGCTGAGCCTCCGCCATCTTCTTGCTCCAGCGGTGAATGTCCTCCCATCTTTTCCGGCAGTGGGTGCCCCGTCTCTGGTGGACCCCAGGGTCCGGACGTTCTTGGCGATGGCATGCCAAATGTCCTTCTTCTGGTGGGCGCTGACCTACATGACATGCACAAGGGAAGAAGAGAAGTCATTAACAAAAGCACCGTCAATGTGCGTGGCCCCCCTGCGTATCATCACCGCCGGCGCACTTCCTCATTGGCTCGAGGGACCCATAGGGTCCAATGTTAACCAATGCATCATTGCGCCGCGGTCTACGACCGCCTACCGCGACGGTGTGCAACGGCAATGCAGTTACCCCACAATCCTATTGTCCCAGTTTAGAGGTCAGACAGCCGCCATTTCAGGGGCCCACATGTCTTCATTTACTTCTGCGTCACACATAGCTAGGCCTACACTCAACACACATACAGGAAGGGTTTTGTGTTTGGTGTCGTCTTCTGTGTAACAGTGGGTACATACCTGGAAAGAAGTTGACCCGATCCTCGCTGTTGTCCTTCATAGGCGCCGTCAGCTTAGACATTTGAGAAGATGGCGGAATCCTCCGGTGTACCGACCGCTGGTGGACCTGTTGACAATGGAGGAGCGACATTTAATCGTGAACTACAGGTTTGACTGTGCCACAATCCATGAACTATGTACCCAGTTGGAGCCAGACCTGATGTCACCAATCCGCCATCCCACTGGAATCCCCCCTGATGTGCAGGTGCTGTCAGTGCTCCATTTCCTTGCAAGTGGGTCTTTTCAGACAACAGTGGCCATGGCATTAGGGATGTCCCAGCCTATGTTTTCCAACGTGCTGTCCAGAGTGTTGGGTGCCCTGCTGAAACACGTAGGGAGATACATCATTTTCCCTGAGGTGGAAGATTTGGCTACAGTGAAAGGTGACTTCTATGCCCTTGGACATATCCCCAACGTCATAGGTGCTATTGATGGGACCCATGTAGCTCTGGTTCCCCCCCACAGGAGTAAACAGGTGTACAGGAACCGTAAGAGTTATCATTCGATTAACGTACAGATGGTCTGTTTGGCAGACCAGTACATCTCCCAGGTTAATGCTATGTTCCCTGGCTCAGTGCATGATGCCTACATCCTGTGGAATAGCAGCATCCCTGATATGATGGGTCAACTCCAGAAGCACTGTGTGTGGCTAATGGAGGACTCTGGTTACCCCAACCTTTCCTGGCTATTGACCCCAGTTAGGAATTCCAGGACCAGGGCAGAGGAACGCTACAATGAGGCCCATGGGCGGACTAGGAGGGTGATCGAGCGGACCTTCGGCCTCCTGAAGGCCAGGTTCAGGTGCCTCCATATGACAGGTGGTTCTCTATTCTACTCACCGAAGAAGGTGTGCCAGACCATCCTCGCCTGCTCAATGCTTCACAATCTTGCTTTGCTATGCCAGGTGCCTTTTCTGCAGGAGGATGGTCCATATGACGGTGTTGTGGCAGCTGTGGAGCCTGTGGAGTCTGTGGACAGTGATGAGGAGGAAGCTGAGGAAGAAGACAACGACAACAGGGAGTCAGTCATACAGCAATATTTCCAGTGACACACAGGTGAGAACATTTTCATTTTTTACATTACATTCACTGTCACACGTCTTACTCTATCCTCTGTGTAATTTACTGGGATTATTTGGTAACTGAATTGTTCCTCTCCATTACGGTTTCACAGGTGTGGTTACCAACGTGTGTCATCTGCATGCATCCTTCAAGGACTTGTGATGTGTGACATTGGTATGTTGCCTTAACAACTATAAAAGCATTTTGACAATGTCATTGATAATACATTTTACAATATCATAGACTGACTCCAGAATGTTTTGTGGTTCAAGGGTGTTTATTTAAGTGCTCAAAAATGGAGGGGGTTTGTAAAATGGTGATGGGTGATGGTGGAGGAATGTCCATGGCAGAGTCCAGTCTATTAGTCTCACAGGTGCACTGCCCATCTGGGCATAGGAAGTGGAGCTGGGGCAGTTTATGTATGGACAGGGTAACAAAGTGAGACAGTGGGGGGACAATCAGGGTGGTCTCATTTCCTGATGGGGGTCTTGCCATCTTGCTCTGTCCTGTTCCTGGATCTCAGGGACCGCTTGCGTGGTGGTTGTCCGTCTGCAGGGGGTGGGGTGCTGGTGTGGTGGTCCTGTGGTGGGGCGTCCTGTCCACTAGCGCCGGCGGAGGTGGTGGGCAGTTCATCGTCCTGGCTAGTGTCAGGGGCCCCTTGGAGTGCCACAGTGTCCCTCAAGGTCTGCTGTATGTCCTTCAGCACCCCTACGATGGTGCCCAGGGTGGAGCTGATGGTCCTGAGCTCCTCCCTGAACCCCAAATACAGTTCGTCCTGCATGCGCTGGGTCTCCTGAAACTTGTCCAGGACCGTCGCCATCGTCTCCTGGGAGTGGTGGTATGCTCCCATGTTGGAGGAGAGGGCCTCGTGGAGAGGGGGTTCTCTTGGCCTGTCCGCCCCCTGTCGCACGGCAGCCCTCCCAGTTCCCCTGTGTTCCTGTGCCTCCGTCCCCTGGACCGTGTGCCCACTACCACTGTCCCCAGGTCCCTGTTGTTGTTGGGGTGGTGGGTTATCCTGGTTTCCCTTTAGTGGTGGACACACAGCTGATTGACCTATCCTGGGTACGGAGGTTTAGGCCCGCTGGGTGGGTGCTGTGCTGGTGTTACCAGAAGGTGGAAGGTCAGTGTTGGTCTGTGCCTGTGTGAGGGGAACCGACTGTCCTGAGGCCCACGATGGTCCGGGCTGGTCATCAGGCTCCAGTAGGGCAGAGCTGCTATCGTCACTGTGGGCCTCAACTGTGGGTGGAGTGGAGATGTCTAGACCCTCCGGTGTGGTGACGGTCCTTCGTGATCCTACAGGGGCATAAGAGCATGATTATTGCATGTGTGTGTGATGGTGTGCAATAGGTGGGTGTTTGTGTACCCCAGTGCTAGCATTCCTGTGTGGGGGCTTGTGTGATGATGGTTAGGGGGTTGTTCTGGGTATGTGCAGTGAGCATGCTTTGGTGAGGGGTGACCATGCTTAGTTGTGTCATGCAGGGCTTGGTGTTGGGATGAGTAGGTTGTGTTATTAGTACATTATTGAGGATTTGGGGTGATAGGAGAGGGTGTGAGGGTGGGGGTGTGTGATATCATGCAGGTAGGGTGGGGGATATGATAGTTAAGATTTGTCTTACCAGTGTCCATTCCTCCACCGACTCCTCCGAGGCCCTCTGGATGCATGATGGTCAAGACTTGCTCCTCCCATGTTGTTAGTTGTGGGGGAGGAGGTGGGGGTCCGCCGCCAGTCCGCTGTACTGCGATGTTGTGCCTGGAGACCGCTGAACGCACCTTCCTCCGTAGGTCGTTCCACCTCTTCCTGATGTCCTCCCGATTTCTTGGGTGCTGTCCCACAGCGTTGACCCTGTTGACTATTCTGCACCATAGCTCCATCTTCCTGGCTATGGATGTGTGCTGCACCTGTGAGCCAAATAGCTGTGGCTCTACCCGTAGGATTTCCTCCACCATGACCCTGAGCTCCTCCTCGGAAAAGCGGGGGGGTGTTTGGCGTGCCATGGGGTGGTGTGTGTGATGTGTGAGGTGGTGTATGTGGTGATGAGTGTAGTGATGTGTAGTGGTGTGTGGTGTTTTGTGCATGGATGTTGTGTGGGTGATGGTGTTGTGTGCCTCTGTGTGGTGGGATTGTCTATTCTGTGCTGTCTCTCTGGCCTTCGTAACTAATTTTTGGTCGTAGGGGTTTGTGGGTGATGTGGGTGTGTGTTTTATACTGAATTGGGTTTGTGGGGGTGGTGTGTGTATGTGTACCGCCAATGGAATACCGCGGTTGAAAGACTGCCACGTGGATTCATGGGTCGTAATAGCATGGGCGTGTTTCTGTTGGTGTGGAGGTGGAGGTTTTGTTTTCGCCAGTTTAACACTGACCTTTGGTGTGGTGGACTTGTGTGGGTGACTGAATTTCGGTGGATTCCGAGATGTGTGTCATAATAGCTGTGGCGGAATTCCGCGGCCGCGGTGGTGTATTGGCTGTCTTCTGCACGGTGGTAAGCGCCTTTTACCGCCAATGTTGTAATGATCCCCTCTGTCTCCTAAGTTAAGCCTTGACGCTCGTTGCCAAGCTATCAAGGGTTGAGCTGGATTTAATTTACTGAGACCTAACTGGACCTTAGTGGAGGTTAGTGGCCTATTGCTAAGTGTAGGTACCTATCTGCCCTACCAAATAACCCATTTTCCAACAGTGAGAAAGAAACATTTTTGATTTTTTCTTCATTTTTATTTATTTTTTCTGTTGCACTTTATTCAAAAGTTGATTCTACTTTCTTATTCTTCACAGATCATGGCTAAATTAAATAATCACGTTAGAAATATTAGATATTGTAAGTATTTGAGTGTTGGAGTGGCAATTTTGTGTGGAATAGTGTTCATAATAATAATTGTGGGTATGTCTGTTCATGAAAAGAAGGAGGCTTCTATTGCTTCTGTTCCTGAAACCACTACACTAACAGCTTTAGAGAGGTTTAAATTAGATTAAAAATATTTGCATGATTATGCTAATACTCAAGGAGAGCTTCCTTCTAATGTGTTCTATCGGTTGTTGAGTGAGCATGTGGAAACGATGGATGCAAGGAATTGTCGTGTGTACGCAAATACCTTCCTCTGTAGAAGAAGGGGTTATGTACCATAGCTTGCCCTTAACTTATGGCATAACTTGTAGTTTGCTACTAACCAGATTCTATAATCAAGAGTATACCAAGTATTTCTATTCTACTTATGATCTTGTGTTTTCCTTTGTTCCTATTATTAGATATTTGAGTAAGGTAGCTAAAGAGCATGATATAGTATTAGTTAGAGGATTCTTTGAGCCAACACTAACATTTGGAACTGCTCATGAGCATCAAAACAATTTAACCTGCTTACTAACTCCATTAGAAAAGAGCTTGATAGGCCATACAGATGACAGAAGGAAGGCATTAAAGGAGAGGTTAGAGAAGGGGTTGGAGAAAAGGACTAATAAGAATGATTATGCTTACACTGCTAATAAAATTCAAGGAAAACTAGCTTTGGATGCATTACACGTGGGGAAGCTTTGTATATATAGGCCTAAATCATGCACTGACACCTTATCTGTGGGCACGAGTGAATGTAGGCATGTGTTTTTGTTCCAGAGTAAATGGACTTTTATGCCGAATGGCCAGGACCCTGCGATTCCTGGAATCTACTATAATTGTGGACTTATTGCTTATTACCATCTTTCTAGAGGATGGTATGGGACATGCTATTTGGGGATAGTTTTCCCTAAAATCTATCAGATAGATGTTTTGAACAAAATTCCAAAAGTGACTGAGTTACATCATGAAAGACAGAGGAGTGAAACCTCTTCTCCAAATGTTGGAGATATTTTTGGTGCGGTAATTCCTTCTGTAGGAGTTATTTTGAATGCAATCAAGATACGAAAGTTGTCTACTATTGTGGATAACATGCTGACAAACTTTATAGGGGAAATACTTCTGTTAAACACTGAATTGGCTACGGATAGAGCTATAACGCTTCAAAGTAGGCTTGCTTTAGACATAATGTTAGCAAAAGAGGGCGGAGTATATACAATGATTAATGCTAGGCATTGGTGCTCATATAATGATAATATAATAATGAGAATGATAAGTAGATAAGAGACTTACTTACTAATTTAACTAATTCAAGCAAGGATTTGAAGGAATTGAAAGAACCAGGGGTTTGGGAAAAGGTAGGAAATGGATTTGTTTCAATGGGTAGTTGGTTTAGTCAAATTTGGAATGGGGTATTGTGGAACATTGTCCAGGGAATATTAATTGTGATTGTTTCCATATTAGGATTATGGTTTACATGCAAATTATGACAGCAAATAAAATTGAGTAAATCTAAGAATGATCAGAGGAGGGAAGAACCACATATGAGAAAATCCAAGGAGAAGGCAAACTACATTTGAAACAGAACTATAAAGTGTTGTCAAGAAAGAGTGTGATGACATACTTAGTCATCAGAGGAGGGACTGTTGGAGCAGATATGTTAATTAAGAAATTATTAATGACTTTCATGTGTGTTTACTAATAAAGAAAATGCGTAGAGAAATTAATGATAGAAAATAATGTTTGCGTTGAGAAATGTGCCCACGGGGTATGATCACCATGTGTAATAAAATTACGTAAAAAATGCAAATGAATGAAAAACATGAGAAAAATTTACTAATATGTCTTAATGAAATGTATAACCTATGTTTTATATTAATTCATATTCTTAAATTAGCCGGACTAAGGGCCTGGTTTCACTGGGCCTTGCTCACTCTGAACAAGGAGAGATTTGAACGCTTTGCAAAGAACTGGTAACTGGAGTCAGGAGACCTTGAACCGCACAGAGTTCAAGCTGCTTAGCTAGAACATTCTGCAATGTACCAATGGACAGGAGATGATGAAGAAAATTTGATACAATTATGTGCAGTGTAGGCTAAATGTATTTTCCCAGGACTTGAACAATAGAGACACTGACTGAAGAAACATTTGAAACATTTTTGTTACCTTAAGAGCCAGATGATGCTCTCACCGCAAGAAGAACCAATCAGTTTTATGGGACTCAAAATATATGCAAAGTCAAAGATTTGGTAAATAAAAACTATAGGTTAGAGTCATATCTTCCGACCGATTGACCAATTAGTGCTTAGTGGGATGGACTGGGAGACCCTAATAAAAAGTCATGACAAGGGGCAAGGAGACAGAACTGCACGGAGAAAATTGACGACATCAGGAGACGCTGTCCGAGGTGCTGATACTGGGCTCATACTCTGTGAGCCTGATCTGTAGCTGACTGTTCGATGACCTGGGGACGAAGACTGACCAGTTGCTGATCCATCCTGGATAGGTAGGACTAGATGGCCACAGCACGCAGAATGTAGTGTCCAATAGTATAGCAAGAATGGATATTCCTGGTCCCGTGTCGGAGGTAGGAAGAAGTATGAAATTGAAGAGAGTCTTGAGTCTTTTTTCTTTTTTGTGCCGATGGTATCTTTATTTGTAGGTGTTAGAGATCACTGTGTCATCATGAAGATACAGCCAACACGTGTTTCGTCACACAGGTGACTTCATCAAGGCTGCAAAACAGTAATGCGAACAAACATTGGGCATATATGTGTGTATGGAATCTAGTGTATGCTAATTGGGTGATCCAGTGAGGAAGATACCAAATCCAAAAGCCAGACTCCAGTGGTGAGAGCTTGTAAACACAAGTGTGGAGTGAACATGGCAACAGAAGTGTGTATATAATAATTGGGACCCAGAATTAAAACATAAAAATACCATGTGAAACACCGTGGTCATGCGGATTTGTATATAGAAAAAAAGGGGATTTCTATTATATAGGAAAAAGAATTCAATTAGAGGAAAGCTTATAACCAGATTGTTATACGTTGTCTACCACTTAAAACCAGATATATTGATATGTGGGTAGAAATTGCGTTATCTAACAATCGGTATGCAGAGATAATGGACTGAATGGGATAGGTGGATGAGTAGTGCAGTGCCGGACTGAGAGAGGCCAGGAAGAGAAGGTGAGTGGTGAAACATAGTAACATGAAGGAGAGAATGGACTAGAGGAGAAATAATAAGATTTAGTAGAAAAGAGAGAGAGAAGTGGATCAGTAAGTACATACCTTATAAGAGTAGTAAACCTGTCAGTAGTATGGCTGCCCATGCAGCTGCAGGTACGTGTGGTAAGGAGCACGTATAGTAGAACAGGTATACAGGGCCGTGGTAGGCTTGTAATTATGACCTACGAAGGTATTGGAAATAAATAAGGGGTAAGGGAAAAGGGTATGGACTGAACAACCGGATTAAAAAGCAATGAAATTTGTAAAGGGGCAGGACCCAAGTTAAGAGTGGAGTGATGTAATAAAAAGTGATAGGTCGCCAGTGATGATAGAATTCTAAAAACGGCAGTGAGGTGCTCCTGGCATAGTGAGAGGATGGGCCAAAACATTTTTTTTAAAAACAGGGAGCAAGGCAAGTGCGTGAAGTCGAGAGAAAAAAACGGGTAATTATAGTGGTAACGATTGGTGAAATTAAAAATCACGTACCCCTAACATGGTGTCCCTAAGGAGACTGTAAGGGCAGTCATAACCTAGTGTGGTCGGAGTAAAAGGGCCCACGAGGATCGGGTAGTGATGGCTAGTTGCGTAATGAAGTGCCGGCAGTTTAAACCGGAGCATGTTAATAGAACGAACAAGTCAAATAAGCACGCCGATACCAAATAAGTATGTGGCTTTCGAGCGTAACGTAAAAGGTGGCAGATATAACAAAGCGAGTCAGAGGAGAGAGCGTGCCTGGTAATAAAGAAAAGTGTGTGGCTTCTACATAAATCGCGGAACGTGGTAAAGACCAAGCAAAACGGCACGAGCGTTAGGCATTAATGGGACCGTTGTACCATGCTAACGTGGGGGGCACAGTAAGTGCTGGGATGTGGGTGAAAAAAAAAAAAGGGGGGGGGTGCCGAGTCGGTAACATACCTGTCAGTAGGGGTAGCAGCAACCTTCCGGTAGATTCAAAAAGCGAGTAATGGTCTCCGGGGACCTGAGCACCTCTGCAGAAATAGTTGGTGGGAGTGTGGCCGAAATGGAAGAAAGACTGTAGAGAGGTGGTGCAGTGGCAAGGGACGGCGGCCATATTGGGTGTACAGTAAGGAACGGCTGTATGTTAAATCAATGGTAGGTACGGGCAAAGGCTAACAGGATAGTAATTAGGGAGCAGCTGGTTTCGTGAGGCAGCTAGGCACAAAGTGAATGTCTAGAGCAAAGATAAAAAAGAAAGGGGTGAGAGAGAGACGTAAGAAGGAAGAAGAAAGAAGGGGGTAACAGAATAAGTACAAAGAGACCAATACCAGTTGTTGAGCATTAAGGAGTATGAAATCAAAACATAGATGAGTATGAGGTGCGGTGAGCGGTGGGTGCCGTAAATGCATTAGCTGAAGGCAGCAAATGCATGGGTAATTAGGAGAGTGTGAATAAACACTGTTGGGCATGTAAATTGGTACACAACAGTTGAAACATGTAAGAGCCAAGGTCAATTAGTACTGTAATAAGGTACAACAGTCAGGTCGTTAAAACATTGAAAAGATAAATTAGTAGGGTACACATTAAATCAAAACATTGTAAAAATCAAAAAATAATGTTGTGTCCATTGTTGCGCTCGGGCATACTTATGTACATTAATATTCAACCAAGGAAAGATGTCACATGAGAATTACTCATTACTCATTACTTGTTTTTTGTGGCTGTAATTCTCATGTGACATCTTTCCTTGGTTGAATATTAATGTACATAAGTATGCCCGAGCGCAACAATGGACACAACATTATTTTTTGATTTTTACAATGTTAAATTTTGATTTAATGTGTACCCTACTAATTTATCTTTTCAATGTTTTAACGACCTGACTGTTGTACCTTATTACAGTACTAATTGACCTTGGCTCTTACATGTTTCAACTGTTGTGTACCAATTTACATGCCCAACAGTGTTTATTCACACTCTCCTAATTACCCATGCATTTGCTGCCTTCAGCTAATGCATTTACGGCACCCACCGCTCACCGCACCTCATACTCATCTATGTTTTGATTTCATACTCCTTAATGCTCAACAACTGGTATTGGTCTCTTTGTACTTATTCTGTTACCCCCTTCTTTCTTCTTCCTTCTTACGTCTCTCTCTCACCCCTTTCTTTTTATCTTTGCTCTAGACATTCACTTTGTGCCTAGCTGCCTCACGAAACCAGCTGCTCCCTAATTACTATCCTGTTAGCCTTTGCCCGTACCTACCATTGATTTAACATACAGCCGTTCCTTACTGTACACCCAATATGGCCGCCGTCCCTTGCCACTGCACCACCTCTCTGCAGTCTTTCTTCCATTTCGGCCACACTCCCACCAACTATTTCTGCAGAGGTGCTCAGGTCCCCGGAGACCATTACTCGCTTTTTGAATCTACCGGAAGGTTGCTGCTACCCCTACTGACAGGTATGTTACCGACTCGGCACCCCCCCCCTTTTTTTTTTTTCACCCACATCCCAGCACTTACTGTGCCCCCCACGTTAGCATGGTACAACGGTCCCATTAATGCCTAACGCTCGTGCCGTTTTGCTTGGTCTTTACCACGTTCCGCGATTTATGTAGAAGCCACACACTTTTCTTTATTACCAGGCACGCTCTCTCCTCTGACTCGCTTTGTTATATCTGCCACCTTTTACGTTACGCTCGAAAGCCACATACTTATTTGGTATCGGCGTGCTTATTTGACTTGTTCGTTCTATTAACATGCTCCGGTTTAAACTGCCGGCACTTCATTGCGCAACTAGCCATCACTACCCGATCCTCGTGGGCCCTTTTACTCCGACCACACTAGGTTATGACTGCCCTTACAGTCTCCTTAGGGACACCATGTTAGGGGTACGTGATTTTTAATTTCACCAATCGTTACCACTATAATTACCCGTTTTTTTCTCTCGACTTCACGCACTTGCCTTGCTCCCTGTTTTTAAAAAAAATGTTTTGGGCCATCCTCTCACTATGCCAGGAGCACCTCACTGCCGTTTTTAGAATTCTATCATCACTGGCGACCTATCACTTTTTATTACATCACTCCACTCTTAACTTGGGTCCTGCCCCTTTACAAATTTCATTGCTTT
The DNA here is from genome assembly GCF_031143425.1 of Pleurodeles waltl. Classification (NCBI taxonomy): domain Eukaryota; kingdom Metazoa; phylum Chordata; class Amphibia; order Caudata; family Salamandridae; genus Pleurodeles; species Pleurodeles waltl. Next base: position 758,469,706 of record NC_090442.1, read on the forward strand.
TTAATCCGGTTGTTCAGTCCATACCCTTTTCCCTTACCCCTTATTTATTTCCAATACCTTCGTAGGTCATAATTACAAGCCTACCACGGCCCTGTATACCTGTTCTACTATACGTGCTCCTTACCACACGTACCTGCAGCTGCATGGGCAGCCATACTTCTGACAGGTTTACTACTCTTATAAGGTATGTACTTACTGATCCACTTCTCTCTCTCTTTTCTACTAAATCTTATTATTTCTCCTCTAGTCCATTCTCTCCTTCATGTTACTATGTTTCACCACTCACCTTCTCTTCCTGGCCTCTCTCAGTCCGGCACTGCACTACTCATCCACCTATCCCATTCAGTCCATTATCTCTGCATACCGATTGTTAGATAACGCAATTTCTACCCACATATCAATATATCTGGTTTTAAGTGGTAGACAACGTATAACAATCTGGTTATAAGCTTTCCTCTAATTGAATTCTTTTTCCTATATAATAGAAATCCCCTTTTTTTCTATATACAAATCCGCATGACCACGGTGTTTCACATGGTATTTTTATGTTTTAATTCTGGGTCCCAATTATTATATACACACTTCTGTTGCCATGTTCACTCCACACTTGTGTTTACAAGCTCTCACCACTGGAGTCTGGCTTTTGGATTTGGTATCTTCCTCACTGGATCACCCAATTAGTATACACTAGATTCCATACACACATATATGCCCAATGTTTGTTCGCATTACTGTTTTGCAGCCTTGATGAAGTCACCTGTGTGACCAAACACGTGTTGGCTGTATCTTCATGATGACACAGTGATCTCTAACACCTACAAATAAAGATACCATCGGCACAAAAAAGAAAAAAGAGTCAAGACTCTCTTCAATTTCATACTTCTTCCTACCTCCGACACGGGACCAGGAATATCCATTCTTGCTATACTATTGGACACTACATTCTGCGTGCTGTGGCCATCTAGTCCTACTTTGTCGTAGGGTACTCCTAGTACCCGTTTGGTGCCTACTGGGTAGTAAGGCACTGTGCCACTTTGCACCGGACTTTGCATTGTACCTGTTTACTTGGTTAAAATTGTTGGTTTACTGCCCAGAGGTGCGGCGCCTCTCACCCCTACTACCCTCATTTCTCTCTTTCCAGGTTACATCCTGGATAGGTAGCTATGAAAATGTGACTGATGGTTGTGTGCCTTTCCTTCTAGGTACCAACTGCGCTGTTTTACAAAGACCTTCACCTAGGTAGAAATTTTCTAAATTGATGTTTTCTCTAAATTATTTTTGCATGAAGACCCACATGCTAATGCTAATCTTGGTTAGGTAGGCTGTCAGGGACGACTTGACGGTGACAAATGACTGACTGACTCAATTGCTGAATTACATTATTAATGCTGATATTCATAGCTTATGGTGTTGCTTTGCCGTATATGTTTCCGTCAAGAGATAATGGCCCTCATTACAACATTGGCAGACGGCAACCGCCGCCCGCCAAATTGTAACTGCCGTGTGGCCGCCAATGCGGCCGCACTCCTGTGGTGGGCATTTCGACATCCCCACAGGGCTGGCGGGCGGAAACCGAGTTTCCGCCCACCGACCCAGCGGGGATGTCGGCCGCAACATGGGAGGCGCCTTCAAATGGAGCCAGCGGTGTTGTGGCGGTGTGACAGGTGCAGTTGCACCCGTCGTGCTTTTCACTGTCTACTGTGCAGACAGTGAAAAGCTTCATGGGGCCCACAGGGGCCCCGCGACTCCCCTTTCCGCCAGCCTTTCCATGGCGGTTCCTACCGCCATGAAAAGGCTGGTGGGAAAGGGACTCGTAATCCCCTGGGCAGCGCTGCCCTGGAGGATTAAATCCGCCGGGACCAACGTGGCGGAAAACCGCTGGTCCTGGCAGTGCAACCGTGGCGCTTCCGCCGTGGTCGTAATATGCGAGTTTGCACCGCCAGCCTGTTGGCGGTGCAACCTCCAGAACAGCCGAGGCGGTCTTTGACCGCCAGGGTTGTAATGAGTGGCAATGTCTTTTAATAAATGAATAATAAAGAATTGATTTGAATAAAGATTGAAGAATCAGATGACTTAGAATTGTAATCAATAGGAAATAAAACTTGTTAACCCTTTTCCTGAGTAGTGGTTATTCTTGAATCTGATGGTTAGATTTGTTTTTCATAGAATGTATATTAATTATTGATGTCAGTTACTGATTCACTGGTTACTACATGACTAGGATACTCCATGCGATTCAAAAGGTTCATCGACCTATACGTGTACCCTTGTAAGTTTACTTACTAAGGACCAGGCGGGCTAGCAGGGTAGAGCATGAGACACAAAGGAGGAGTTAGAAATGGGTTTCTGGCTAGTAATTTACACACCAAAGATAACCTGCGCTCACCCCCTGCTAGCTTGGCACAGAGCAGTCAGGCTTACCCCCAGAGGCAATGGTAAAGCGTCTGTGCAACACACTCACACCAGCGACATAATAAATGCACCACCAAAAGAAACTCCACACGATTATATATAAAATATCTTTCTATATCATGTATGCATCTCTGAACCATAACGACATAAACCTTAAGTATTGGGTGGTAATAGGTGATTATTGGCATGCTACTTTCTATCATGTCCATACAAAAATCAAAACATCATACATGGTAGCGTAAAGCCATGAGACGCAGCAGAAAACAAAACACATAAATTACCATATTTCACAAATAATGCTTGGATCACCAGAGTGACATAACCTGGTTTAGAGCCCAGAGTTCTGACAGATTATTCATCATCATCATTGCAGAACATGCACAGTGAATGCAGTGTATTAGGTGATAATGGCACAAGGATCATCAGGCAAAAATGGGGCACTGTGCACTTGCGTTTCGATTTGGGTAAATGCGATCATTTTCGAGCTCCTGAAGAGAAGAGAATCTTATTGAGCTGTTTCAGCCTCAACCGCAGCTCTATGAAGGTTGTGAGATCCCCACAGTGATTCCTTCCTGAGTGCCACAAGTAAGGCCCCCCTCGAGCTTCGGTTTCGAGGGCTGCTAGGGCTGGCCGGGCTTGTACTCCTTTCAGGTTAGGGGGCTACCTGTAAAAGGGTGTGGGACAGCTTTCACTCCTCCCAAGGCCCCAGGCAGCTCCACAGTACCTAGGCCCATGCGCCATAAGAAAAGATCCATGATGCAGCCTAATAGCCCGCAAAGGGGTGCTGGATGGCAAGGTTTCTTCCACAACCATTACAGTATCCCTCAGCACAGCGGGGAGAACTTTATGACACAGCTATCCATCATACTGCAGTTTGTGAGTCTGTCTCTCTGCGTTTCTGTAATGACTGGAGCACATGGAGCATGTAGGATCGTCAATTGCGCTTTATTCAAGTAAGAAACCACCCTTACATGATGCTGCTGCCAGAAGACGCCTCTCTCCCAAAAGTATGTCTGCCCCTTCGTTCTTTCAAAACAAACATTCTGAATCGAACACTTTTCTGACATCCCGGTTCACAAGAAGTGTGCGCAGGCTAAAATTGTTATTGCACGCTCGTGTCGCAAGCCAGAATGGAAAGAGCATATTACATGGGTTTTCCTTTTCCACACAAAACAATAGAAAGCAAAATATAAAAAAAATCACTCAGTACATTAGTACAACTAAATGTTCTCACACAATTGAATAACTTACCAAAACACATATTGTGAAACCTATAAGAGATAGTAAGAAATACTTATATCCAAACACCTATACATTGCTACTTTATAAAATAGCTCACTACTAATGTGAGGGGAAAAATGTAAGCAACAAAGAAAACACTTACAAAAGATCATCAGAGATATAATAGAGCATTAAGGACTATCAAGTTATAATAGGAAACAACCTTAGATCGAAATGTATCTATATCTGTAGGGCTTGTGTCTTACACGTGAACTTTTACATGTTATCGAGTACTTGTTACCGTCACTGGAGGCATTTTCCTCGAGTCTACCAACATATAAATTCTTGCTGAAATGACCATCACTAGGTACGTCACTACCAGATGGGGTGTCAGCAGATGGGGAGTGAAACTTCACAATCTTTGACCCATTCCACAAATGTCCACCATCCACCCTGGCAGCATTTCCACATACTTTATTGACCAGGATAGGAGCAGAAAACCTGGGGTCACCCTTCTTGACATAACCCCCAAGCTTGATTTTAACATAATTGCCCACTTTTACAGACATCTTGGACATATTCATTGTTTTGGCATAGTCATGTTTTTGTGAATCTAGGCATTCGTCACATTTTTTCATACAAGACAATCAGGACCTAGAATATCTACTTTTTGTTTCAACAATCTGGACATCCATGCAGGTCTAAACTCAGTGGCTGGTTTCCTATCATAGAGTAGTTTGAAAGGTGAAACATGAGTAGACGATTGAGGTGTAGTCCTGTAGAACCATAGCATAGACTGCATAGCAGACTAAGGGGGTTATTACAACTTTGGAGGAGGTGTTAATCCGTCCCAAATGTGACGGATATACCACCAGCCGTATTACGAGTTCCATAGGATATAATGGACTTGTAATACGGCTGGTGGTATATCCGTCACTTTACCGTCACTTTTGGGACGGATTGACACCTCCTCAAAAGTTGTAATAACCCCCTAAATTTCAACTTTGTTTTGCAGGGCCCACCTTATACAATCACCTAGAACATGGTTAAAGCGTTCTACAAGGCCATTCATTTGGGGGAGATATGAAGAACCTTTTAAGTGTTTGATACCACTGTGATTCAGCAATTCTTCAACTTCATTAGAAATGAATTGTACACCATTATCAGAGATGATAAATTCAGGGAAACCTTCTCTCATATAGAAATCTCTGATAAATTTTACAACTGCTTTTGAAATTGGGTTCCCCAATGAATCTAACTTCTGGCCATTTGGAGTAATAATCCAAAAGTACCAACGCATATCTTGAGCTGGATGGAAGCGTATTAAATGGACCAACCAAATCAATGCCAACTTCAACCCACGGTCCTGTGGGAAGTTCAATGGGGTTTAAAGGAGGCATGGAAGTCCTAAGGACTTTATCACTAGTAGTAGCACTTGTAACACACCCTTTGACCACATCATGCACTGCACTGTCCATCCGTGGCCACCATAACATGGCTCGCACGCTGCATTTTATGAATGTCGAAACTCAGTGCTCCTCATAAACCTTCTTTGTTATTAGAGGTGTGATGGCCTCATGGGTATCAATTTGTAGGCCCTCATAACCAACTCACTCTCTAGAGACAATTCTTCATTTATTTTAAAGAAAGGTTGAATGCTAGATTCTCATTGGGCCAACCCTCACAGATATACTTGGAGACAGTCCTCAATACAGGATGGCTGCCAGTGGCAGAAACCATTCTGCCTCAGAGAATCGAGCCGGCATCAACCTGATCAATATAAGCAACTAAACAACTTTCATGTTCAAACTCTTCTTTCTGAACATGAGGTGACATATTTCCGGTAAACCTAGACAGAAAATCAGCTCACCCATTCTTATCACCAGGATTGTGTACAATTTCAAACTGAAACTGAAGTAGGTGGGAAGAAAATCTTGCAATCCCAGGTGTACAATTCTTGACATTCTTCCCACTAAGTATAAAGACCAGGGGTTTGTGGTTTGCCTGTAGAACGAATTTCATTCCCCAGAGATACATGCAAAACTTTTCTATTGCCCATCAGCAGGCCAACATTTCATTTTCAATCACAGAATACATGCATTCTGCTTCTCTGAAGAGTCATGAAGCAAACACTATAGTGTTTTTGCCAAAACTTGTCTTTTGAGTAAGATCTGTACCTAAGCCAACATTACTGGCATTGACGGTGAGTATGTACTTCAGTTCTGGATCATACAGTTTAAGTACCTCACTCTTAGATAGCTGAGCCTTTAACCATTCAAATGCCATAGCACAATCGTATCCCAACAAAATTCAGTACTGAGTTTAAGCCTTATCCTGTGGTCAAAATCCTTAATAAACTGTGAGTAAAATTCACACCAGGAAGCTTTTCACACCACTTTTACCGGTGGGAGGAGGGGCATCGAGAATATTTCGGACTAACCCGGGTTTGGGGCTTACCCCAGAACTAGAAAACACATGACCCAGGTATTCCACTTTTTCTTACAAAAAATCACACCTATCTCCTTTCAGCATGAAGCTTTGTTGTTGAAAAATGGACAGAACTTGCCTGCGTCTGGCTTCATGGGATTAGCGATCGAGACCAAATATCAAAACATCATCCTGACAGATGGCTACCCTTTTACCGTCTTTTAGTAGGTTTTCCATGGCTCTCTGGAATACTGATACAGCGGATGCCAAATCGAAGGGTAAGAGCCTGTGGCTTGCAGACTCGTGCCTCTGTCACCCAGTGACTTTTACCCTACTTAGCTTGCTCTGTTTTAGCACATTTATTTAATTAATTCTTTTAAGTTGGCTGCCTTGTTTTGACTTAGACTCATGTTTTGATTTGCATTATCAGTGCTAAGGCCTCAAGATCAGGCGACAAATACAATCAAACTATAGGTGTTCACTTTAGGTACTTTCTCTCTTCATGCTTTCGCAGGAATTGTTTATATGAATTACCGTGCCAAGCACGCCTTGTTATCTATTGTTTGGGAACAAACCTACCTCAGGGGTCCAAGTAGATCTGTATAAATACTCCTCACTTTATCAGATAGTCAGAGGGATTCTGACCAGATGCCATCACAGCTATCGATGCGCACGTCGCCTGGACACTGACCCAGTCTTCGTGTTCCTGCGGAGTCTGAGCTAGAGACCTCATTCCAAGGTAACGAGGGTTGGGAGCTCTTCTCATGGACATGACATTGGCAGATTGATGTTTAACATACCTCGCTCTCTTCTAGGTTAAGGGTTAGGCCTACAGGCTAGGGTATCAGGACATATCACACACTTCATGTTATTTCATGATATTGCAAGATGGTGGGGGTCTTTGTATTAATGACTGTTGTCTTTACCATTTTATTTCTTGCACTGTTCATTATCTTAATCATTGAAGCCCATGCAACTTATCACAGATTGCAGTCTTACTAAAATAAAACCTATTGAAACTTTACTGCATCTCCTTCATTGCCTATGTGTGATTGAGACATGTTGTTAATGTGAGAAAGGGGTAATCTCCGTTTAACCACGACGCTCCCTGAGATATCACATTTTTGAGTCTATGCGTCAAGGCTGCCACAAATCACCTTTGACTGTTTTGGGTTCTTGGTGAGGTACTGCTTGTGAGCCGGAAGGGTTGGGATGACAGTTGCATTTTGTTGTGGGTTTGGCATAGTCACCTTCAAACATAAATATTGTCATCCTCAAACCAGCAGTCTTGCCTATAGCAAGAGTTCAACTACGAAAACTCAAAAAAGGCCTAAATTAGCTAAAGTATTTTAAATTGTAAACAGTTTGGACTGGGGGACTTAACAAAATGCCCTGCAGCTAATTTTAAACAATTTATAAAACTCAAAAGTCTGGAAATTTTTTCCTAACTAGAGACAATTTTGTATTCCTTTGTGCAGTCATTTATTAACTGAGTGGTACAGCAAATGTCAAAGTCTTGTATCCCACTGCTGCGCCACAAATGTAGGAAGCTGACTCTTTATATGATATATCAAAATGAGGTACATAGCCCAAGGAGTCTAGGGGTTCCTTTGCTAGTGTACATGGTCTTGCTTTAGCAATCCCAAGGTCTCTTTTAGGGTGTAGTGTGGTCGAGCAGCCTTATGCTTATCAGAGAGAAGTGTGAGACACTAGCAAATACACACACAGTCACAAAATGAGACACACTATTCGAGAAGGAGATTCACACCAATTTCCAAAAATCACAAGTTTCATAATACATATTTTGGTGCCAGAATCAAGTCATTACAATAAGTATGTTTTGCAAGAAAACTCTTTACAGTTCTGAAAAGTCGTCACAGAGCAATTTTTTTGAAGCTGCAATGTTATCCTATGGAGGAAAAACAAAGACAGTAAAACGGGTACAGTACAGCAACTTACGGGCCCAATGTCCTTACCTTAAGGTGAGTATTGAGCAAGGGTCATGACCACATCAACAGGTCACACCGTACGGCACTGGGGTGGCCGGGTGTAGAGCTGTAGTATGGCATTGGGTGCCCAATGGCAGCCAATGGGGAACGGTCGAAAAGATGCTGCAGGTGAGGACTGGGGATCTAATTGGGAGGCACCAGCAAGTGGGTTTCAATCTTGAAATGTCTGGGCTGGGGTACACCTTCAGTCATCTTCTCCAAGGGCCAGGGGCAACAGGTACAGAGGTGTCCTGAGGCATTGTTTTGTTTTCCAGCAGATCACTCACAGTTGAGGGGACCTGAGTGCAGAGGCTGCGGGTGGCATCAGTGAGTCCACAGTGTGCAAGTCCAATGTGGGCTTCGCCTCTGGAGGGCTGGGGACCACATTGGTACCACTGGACCACTTCAACTCAGGCAGGTATAATGGTGCTATCTAGTGTTGGGTTTTCTGTGGTTCCTCGCAGTTGTCTTGAGGTGCCTGCAAGATGCAGGGAAGAAGCTCCACTGCTCAACAGGAGATCCTGGGTCTTTGTTGAAGGCAGGCAGGTCTCCCAGGCTTTTGGAAGCACAGCAACTTGCAGAATGAGTCAACTTTGAAACAAATTGGGGGGAACAGCAGATAGACCAGCAGAGCTGAGGCTAAGTGAGTTGCTTCTTCCTCAAACTTTGCTTTTGCAGCTTTTGGGTGTCCTTCTTCTTTGTAGGTCAGCAGGAGTCTGCTTTCCGGGTGCAGAGGCTCCCCTAAATCCTGAAATTAGGGGTGTTTCGGGGAATGTTGGGTAGTAGCCAATGGGTCACTTACCCCTGTGGTCACTACACCCCGATATGACCACTTCCTGTGGAAAGTCGGCATAACCCTGTCCAGGTGTTCCTAAATCTGCCAACACCAAAATGGCAGATTTCTAAATGTTGTGTCCACATCAGGCACCACATTGTAGGGGTGGGACTGACCTTAGGGATGGACACATCATTCTGAATGTTACATTTTCCACCTTTCCAGGTACTAAATGGGCCCCTGAAGCAGGGGGTGTCGGCATCTCTTCAGTGAATGAAGCTAGATCTGCATACCAAAGGTGGTGGGCCTCTTTCAAGCCGCCTGCATTGGAATGCACATTCACAGGTCAGCCTCTTGGGTGGAGTGTGTAAACACCTCTTCTAGAGACGGCCTTTGTTGTTGACTGCCTGAGAGCAAAGACTCTCACCCTAGGAGGTAAGTCTTGTGTCTGGTGGTGGCAGGCTGGCTAAACTAGTCAACCCCCATATGGGTTGTTGGTAGGTTCACAGGGGGCACCTCTAAGGCGCCCTCTGGTCACATTTATTGAAAAATACATCATTGGCATCAGTGAGGGTTCATTAATATAAGATGTTTGATGCCAAACATCCCTATTTTCAGTGAGGTCATCATGTAGGTGGGGAATTTGTATTGATCAGTATCCAGCACATATTCTTTAAACGGCTTCCCTGTTCACTCACTATGCCTAAGACTCAACAAAGACATAGCAGGGGCATATCTGCTCATGCAGATATGTCTTCACATGCAATATAATTGACCCTGGCTGAGGGCTGAAAGGCCCTTTTGAGGGTGACTTACATATATTGCATGCAGGGTTAGGGGACATAGCACACAGGTGCTATGTCGTGTTTTCTCTTTTAGCTACAGCAAGACATGCAACCTGCAGTGGTAGTCTATGTGTGGTAGGCGAGGGGTCCACGAGGGTGACACAACACATGCTGCAGCGCAGGGTTACCCTCTCTGGTACCCAGGCCCTGGGTCCCGGGGGTTTCATTTACTAAGGACATATAGGGGCACCAAAGGTGTTGCCAGTTGGGGAACAAGTGTACAGTTTCAAGGAAAGAGATCTGACATTGGGGACCTTGTTAGCAGGAACCCAGTGCACTTTCAGTCAAAATTGCATCGAATATCAGCCAAAAGTGGGGGTGACCATGTCAAAAAGGGGAACTTTCCTACATTAACCCTCTGTTCTCTTGGCACAAAAGCAGTCAGGCTTAACTTAGAGGCAATTTGTAAAGTATTTATGCAGCACCCAAGCAGTAATAAAGTAAAAATATAACACAAGACACATCCCAAACCAAATTAGAAAAATAGAGAAACATGAATTAATTAAATAAAATAGTACCAAAACAATAAGAATCTAATAAATAGAACCAGAGATATGAATTTTTTATATTTTTTTGCAGAAATAGAGCCAAAACCACAAAGCTTCAATCACAGTTTGCTGGTCAAGTTGGAGAAGGTTAATATCAACAATTCAGGCTGAAGGCAAAGGAATGTAGATTCGGCACAGGTACTAGTTTCATCAAGGTGGAAAGTGTACCTTCTAACTTAGTTAGCAATGGGGGGTTGCTGAAGTCTTAAGCCATAGGCACAACATTACATTGGTAGGGGACCACAGAGTGGTTGTTGTTGGTGCAAAGAGATAGTCAACAATCAGAATTTCTCAACAGTGAGTAATGGGGCAGTCTTTGTCAATGCAAAGAGCTTCTGTGCAGCAAAGGTGTGTGTCTGTATACAGGAAGGTCTGGTTGGCAGTCAGAGGCAGTTTCCATGCTAGCCTGATTGATGTCTGTCGCATTTATGAATAGACTAGGGACAGTTCTTCTCAAAAGGAAGAGCTAAGAGGCTCTGGTTCTTTGCCAGGAAACACATTCTTCATGTTGTTCCATTTACTAGGGGATAAATGTGCCAATTAGGTATCTAGATTTTGAGAAGGAACTTTGTGTATAATTCAGATGTGACGGGGCTATCATAGCCCCGAAGGACACAGAACCAGGAGAGCCCCCACAAATAGCAGAAAGGTGCCCCCGGGGCACTGACAAGAGCAGTGCACCTGAATGAGTCACTGCACATCCGAACACTTATAATGGTGACTGGACTATGAACACGGCTTCTGGAGAAGGAATGAGCGAGGAAGCCAGGAGCGCAGAACAAAGATGCCAAGGACAGGAGACACGGGAGGAGTCGCCCCAGAGAAGTGGAGCACAGAAGAACGTGGCAGAAGCTTCCTAAGAGCCGAAGACACACAAGGAGACAAGCCTCGAAGCAGGGGAGAGCTGAAGAGAGCAGCGGAGAAGCCAGACGCCGAGAGAAGGAGAGGTTACAGGATCCCACATGTCCCAAGAGGGACGTGGCTTTCTCAGGTGCGGGACTGCATACACGATCAAGCTTACTGTTTTACCGGATGGAATGGGGGAGCAGGCGTGCAAGGAGATAAATAGGGATGAGCACATGAATAAAATTACTTGTGTCACCAAAACCACACTAGTGTCACCAAAAGATTGTGGGGAGCACGGTTTTGAAAAGCCCAAAAAGAGATAAGCCATTATTGAACCGCATAATAGGTGTCGTGTTACTTCCTTTTTCCTCTGCACAAGAAAAGAACATCCCTCCAGCCTCTTTCCCCTATAAAACCCAGATACAGGAAAACTCTTACCATCTACGTTTGTTCTATTCCATGGCACGTGCAATTGCTGTCACGTATTACAAAGCTGGAAGAGGAAGAACAAGAGACCAGCTATAAAAAGGGCTGAGAAGAATACCAACAGAAATAAATACCTGAGTGATACATAAAAAAGAAATAAACAAGATACAATGAAACAACCACAAACCTGTATTCAAGTCTCCTGTATATTGAGCATATTGAAGGATGTCATCATCCAGCCACCGATGCCCTCCTACATCCACATTTGTCAGAATAACAGCTCCTTGTGGCACATTTTTCACTGGAGGACAACCCCAAGCTTAAGCTTGTGTTCTTCTCTCCAGCAAAACACAACACCTTTTCACAGCCCTGTACTCTTGAAATGAGGTTTTATTGTTGTCTGCTTCTTATTTTACTTTCATCCATTGCCCCACTCTAAATCCAGCTTCTCTGAGTTCTACCCTTGATAAGTGAGAAGCTCATGACCTTGTCATTGTTACCGCTTATGTCACTTAGCCCTGTGTTGATTTAACTGACAACCCTATACCTAATTCTGAATGAATATACTTTAATGAAGGTTCCTGTTTTAAAAATTATGAATGTGTCCTTCCTGGTTGTATTTTTTGCAGTATGTACTGTATGCAAAGTTGTGGAAAGCTATTGATTACCAAATAGGAGATTCGCCTAAGTAGCCAAAATTGTTGCACTAGTCCTAGCTTGTGTCCTGGCCAAAGACAGGATTGCAACTATGCATATTTACTTAAGGTATGAATTTGGAGTGATGCATGGCTTTGGGCTCCTTTTTATGCTTTGAGGGTTTATACCATCTACTGGAACTCCTTTTAAAAACAGTTAATATGTGCAAAACCTTCTCAATGCTACAAAGGAGTGATCAAGTATGCTGTTCATTAATATCCTCTTGGTGAGGTGACTAAAGCAAATGCCCTGGCTGACTGGCACTAGAAAAGTTGCTTTGTCTGAAAATACCTTGTAGGAAGTTGGCTCTGTATGTGCTATTTCAAAGTAAGGAATAGCATGCACAGAGTCCAAGGGTTCCCCTTAGAGGTAAAATAGTGGTAAAAATAGATAATACTAATGCTCTATTTTGTGGTAGTGTGGTCGAGCAGTAGGCTTATCCAAGGAGTAGTGTTAAACATTTGTTGTACATACACATAGACAATAAATGAGGTACACACACTCAGAGACAAATCCAGCCAATAGGTTTTTATATAGAAAAATATCTTTTCTTAGTTTATTTTAAGAACCACAGGTTCAAATTCTACATGTAATATCTCATTCGAAAGGTATTGCAGGTAAGTACTTTAGGAACTTCAAATCATCAAAATTGCATGTATACTTTTCAAGTTATTCACAAATAGCTGTTTTAAAAGTGGACACTTAGTGCAATTCTCACAGTTCCTAGGGGAGGTAAGTATTTGTTAGGTTAACCAGGTAAGTAAGACACTTACAGGGCTTAGTTCTTGGTCCAAGGTAGCCCACCGTTGGGGGTTCAGAGCAACCCCAAAGTCACCACACCAGCAGCTCAGGGCCGGTCAGGTGCAGAGTTCAAAGTGGTGCCCAAAACACATAGGCTAGAATGGAGAGAAGGGGGTGCCCCGGTTCCGGTCTGTTTGCAGGTAAGTACCCGCGTCTTCGGAGGGCAGACCAGGGGGGTTTTGTAGGGCACCGGGGGGGACACAAGTCCACACAGAAATTTCACCCTCAGCAGCGCGGGGGCGGCCGGGTGCAGTGTAGGAACAGGCGTCGGGTTCGCAATGTTAGTCTATGAGAGATCTCGGGATCTCTTCAGCGCTGCAGGCAGGCAAGGGGGGGATTCCTCGGGGAAACCTCCACTTGGGCAAGGGAGAGGGACTCCTGGGGGTCACTTCTCCAGTGAAAGTCCGGTCCTTCAGGTCCTGGGGGCTGCGGGTGCAGGGTCTCTCCCAGGCGTCGGGACTTTAGGTTCAAAGAGTCGCGGTCAGGGGAAGCCTCGGGATTCCCTCTGCAGGCGGCGCTGTGGGGGTTCAGGGGGGACAGGTTTTTGTACTCACAGTCTTAGAGTAGTCCTGGGGTCCCTCCTGAGGTGTTGGATCGCCACCAGCCGAGTCGGGGTCGCCGGGTGCAGTGTCGCAAGTCTCACGCTTCTTGCGGGGAGCTTGCAGGGTTCTTTAAAGCTGCTGGAAACAAAGTTGCAGCTTTTCTTGGAGCAGGTCCGCTGTCCTCGGGAGTTTCTTGTCTTTTCGAAGCAGGGGCAGTCCTCAGAGGATGTCGAGGTCGCTGGTCCCTTTGGAAGGCGTCGCTGGAGCAGGATCTTTGGAAGGCAGGAGACAGGCCGGTGAGTTTCTGGAGCCAAGGCAGTTGTCGTCTTCTGGTCTTCCTCTGCAGGGGTTTTTCAGCTAGGCAGTCCTTCTTCTTGTAGTTGCAGGAATCTAATTTTCTAGGGTTCAGGGTAGCCCTTAAATACTAAATTTAAGGGCGTGTTTAGGTCTGGGGGGTTAGTAGCCAATGGCTACTAGCTCTGAGGGTGGGTACACCCTCTTTGTGCCCCCTCCCAAGGGGAGGGGGTCACAATCCTAACCCTATTGGGGGAATCCTCCATCTGCAAGATGGAGGATTTCTAAAAGTTAGAGTCACCTCAGCTCAGGACACCTTAGGGGCTGTCCTGACTGGCCAGTGACTCCTCCTTGTTATTCTCATTATTTTCTCCGGCCTTGCCGCCAAAAGTGGGGCCTGGCCGGAGGGGGCGGGCAACTCCACTAGCTGGAGTGTCCTGCTGGGTTGGCACAAAGGAGGTGAGCCTTTGAGGCTCACCGCCAGGTGTGACAATTCCTGCCTGGGAGAGGTGTTAGCATCTCCACCCAGTGCAGGCTTTGTTACTGGCCTCAGAGTGACAAAGGCACTCTCCCCATGGGGCCAGCAACATGTCTCGGTTTGTGGCAGGCTGCTAGAACTAGTCAGCCTACACAGATAGTCGGTTAAGTTTCAGGGGGCACCTCTAAGGTGCCCTCTGTGGTGTATTTTACAATAAAATGTACACTGGCATCAGTGTGCATTTATTGTGCTGAGAAGTTTGATACCAAACTTCCCAGTTTTCAGTGTAGCCATTATGGTGCTGTGGAGTTCGTGTTTGACAGACTCCCAGACCATATACTCTTATGGCTACCCTGCACTTACAATGTCTAAGGTTTTGTTTAGACACTGTAGGGGTACCATGCTCATGCACTGGTACCCTCACCTATGGTATAGTGCACCCTGCCTTAGGGCTGTAAGGCCTGCTAGAGGGGTGTCTTACCTATACTGCATAGGCAGTGAGAGGCTGGCATGGCACCCTGAGGGGAGTGCCATGTCGACTTACTCGTTTTGTCCTCACTAGCACACACAAGCTGGCAAGCAGTGTGTCTGTGCTGAGTGAGAGGTCTCCAGGGTGGCATAAGACATGCTGCATCCCTTAGAGACCTTCCTTGGCATCAGGGCCCTTGGTACTAGAAGTACCAGTTACAAGGGACTTATCTGGATGCCAGGGTCTGCCAATTGTGGATACAAAAGTACAGGTTAGGGAAAGAACACTGGTGCTGGGGCCTGGTTAGCAGGCCTCAGCACACTTTCAATTGTAAACATAGCATCAGCAAAGGCAAAAAGTCAGGGGGCAACCATGCCAAGGAGGCATTTCCTTACACAACCCCCCCCCAAACGAAAGAGGATGAGACTAACCTTTCCCAAGAGAGTCTTCATTTTCTAAGTGGAAGAACCTGGAAAGGCCATCTGCATTGGCATGGGCAGTCCCAGGTCTGTGTTCCACTATAAAGTCCATTCCCTGTAGGGAGATGGACCACCTCAACAGTTTAGGATTTTCACCTTTCATTTGCATCAGCCATTTGAGAGGTCTGTGGTCGGTTTGAACTAGGAAGTGAGTCCCAAAGAGGTATGGTCTCAGCTTCTTCAGGGACCAAACCACAGCAAAGGCCTCCCTCTCAATGGCACTCCAACGCTGCTCCCTGGGGAGTAACCTCCTGCTAATGAAAGCAACAGGCTGGTCAAGGCCATCATCATTTGTTTGGGACAAAACTGCCCCTATCCCATGTTCAGAGGCATCAGTCTGCACAATGAACTGCTTAGAATAATCTGGAGCTTTGAGAACTGGTGCTGAGCACATTGCCTGTTTCAGGGTGTCAAAGGCCTGTTGGCAGTCCACAGTCCAGTTTACTTTCTTGGGCATTTTCTTGGAGGTGAGTTCAGTGAGGGCTGTCACAATGGATCCATATCCCTTCACAAACCTCCTGTAATACCCAGTCAAGCCAAGGAATGCCCTGACTTGAGTCTGGGTTTTTGGAGCTACCCAGTCCAGAATAGTCTGGATCTTGGGTTGGAGTGGTTGAACTTGGCCTCCACCTACAAGGTGTCCCAAGTAAACCACAGTTCCCTGCCCTATCTGGCATTTGGATGCCTTGATAGAGAGGCCTGCAGATTGCAGAGCCTTCAAAACCTTCCTCAGGTGGACCAGGTGATCCTGCCAGGTGGAGCTAAAGACAGCAATATCATCAAGATAAGCTGTGCTAAAGGACTCCGAGCCAGCAAGGACTTGATTCACCAACCTTTGGAAGGTGGCAGGGGCATTCTTTAAACCAAAGGGCATAACAGTAAACTGATAATGCCCATCAGGTGTGGAGAATGCTGTCTTTTCTTTTGCTCCAGGTGCCATTTTTATTTGCCAGTACCCTGCTGTCAAGTCAAAGGTACTTAGAAATTTGGCAGCACCTAATTTATCAATGAGCTCATCAGCTCTTGGAATTGGATGGGCATCTGTCTTGGTGACAGAATTGAGCCCTCTGTAGTCCACACAAAACCTCATCTCTTTCTTTCCATCTTTGGTGTGAGGTTTGGGGACTAAGACCACTGGGCTAGCCCAGGGGCTGTCAGAGCGCTCAATGACTCCCAATTCCAGCATCTTGTGGACTTCCACCTTGATGCTTTCTTTAACATGGTCAGATTGTCTAAAGATTTTGTTCTTGACAGGCATGCTGTCTCCTGTGTCCACATCATGGGTACACAGGTGTGTCTGACCAGGGGTTAAGGAGAAGAGTTCAGGAAACTGTTGTAGGACTCTCCTACAATCAGCTTGCTGTTGGCCAGAGAGGGTGTCTGAGTAGATCACTCCATCTACTGTACCATCTTTTGGGTCTGATGACAGAAGATCAGGGAGAGGTTCACTCTCTGCCTCCTGATCCTCATCTGTTACCATCAACAGATTGACATCAGCCCTGTCGTGGAAGAGCTTAAGGCGGTTTACATGGATCACCCTTTTGGGGCTCCTGCTTGTGCCCAGGTCCACCAAGTAGGTGACCTGACTCTTCCTCTCTAGTACTGGGTAAGGGCCACTCCATTTGTCCTGGAGTGCCCTGGGAGCCACAGGCTCCAGAACCCAGACTTTCTGCCCTGGTTGGAACTCAACCAGTGCAGCCTTTTGGTCATACCAAAACTTCTGGAGCTGTTGGCTGGCCTCAAGGTTTTTGGTTGCCTTTTCCATGTACTCTGCCATTCTAGAGCGAAGGCCAAGTACATAGTCCACTATGTCCTGTTTAGGCTCATGGAGAGGTCTCTCCCAGCCTTCTTTAACAAGGGCAAGTGGTCCCCTTACAGGATGACCAAACAGAAGTTCAAAGGGTGAGAACCCTACTCCCTTCTGTGGTACCTCCCTGTAAGCGAAAAGCAGACATGGCAGGAGGACATCCCATCTCCTTTTGAGTTTTTCTGGGAGCCCCATGATCATGCCTTTTAATGTCTTGTTGAATCTCTCAACTAAGCCATTAGTTTGTGGATGGTAAGGTGTAGTGAATTTATAAGTCACTCCACACTCATTCCACATGTGCTTTAGGTATGCTGACATGAAGTTGGTACCTCTGTCAGACACCACCTCCTTAGGGAAACCCACTCTGGTAAAGATACCAATGAGGGCCTTGGCTACTGCAGGGGCAGTAGTCGACCTAAGGGGAATAGCTTCAGGATACCTGGTAGCATGATCCACTACTACCAGGATATACATATTTCCTGAGGCTGTGGGAGGTTCTAGTGGACCAACTATGTCCACACCCGCTCTTTCAAAGGGCACCCCCACCACTGGAAGTGGAATGAGGGGGGCCTTTGGATGCCCACCTGTCTTACCACTGGCTTGACAGGTGGGGCAGGAGAGGCAAAACTCCTTAACCATGCTGGACATATTGGGCCAGTAGAAGTGGTTGACTAACCTCTCCCACGTCTTGGTTTGTCCCAAATGTCCAGCAAGGGGAATGTCATGGGCCAATGTTAGGATGAACTCTCTGAACAGCTGAGGCACTACCACTCTCCTAGTGGCACCAGGTTTGGGGTCTCTGGCCTCAGTGTACAGGAGCCCATCTTCCCAATAGACCCTATGTGTTCCATTTTTCTTGCCTTTGGACTCTTCAGCAGCTTGCTGCCTAAGGCCTTCAAGAGAGGGACAGGTTTCTTGTCCCTTACACAGCTCTTCCCTTGAGGGTCCCCCTGGGCCTAAGAGCTCAACCTGATAAGGTTCAAGCTCCAAAGGCTCAGTTCCCTCAGAGGGCAGAACTTCTTCCTGAGAAGAGAGGTTCCCTTTCTTTTGCTGTGTTGCAGTTGGGTTCCCAACTGACTTTCCTGTTCTCTTGGTAGGCTGGGCCATTTTTCCAGACTCCAGCTCTACTTTTTCACCCTGTGCCTTGCATTGTGCTCTTGTTTTCACACACACCAGTTCAGGGATACCCAGCATTGCTGCATGGGTTTTTAGCTCTACCTCAGCCCATGCTGAGGACTCCAGGTCATTTCCAAGCAGACAGTCCACTGGGATATTTGAGGAGACCACCACCTGTTTCAGGCCATTGACCCCTCCCCATTCTAAAGTAACCATTGCCATGGGATGTACTTTTCTCTGATTGTCAGCGTTGGTGACTGTGTAAGTTTTTCCAGTCAGGTATTGGCCAGGGGAAACCAGTTTCTCTGTCACCATGGTGACACTGGCACCTGTATCCCTCAGGCCCTCTATTCTAGTCCCATTAATTAAGAGTTGCTGTCTGTATTTTTGCATGTTAGGCGGCCAGACAGCTAGTGTGGCTAAATCCACCCCACCCTCAGAAACTAGAGTAGCTTCAGTGTGGACCCTGATTTGCTCTGGGCACACTGTTGATCCCACTTGGAGACTAGCCATACCAGTGTTACCTGGATGGGAGTTTGGAGTGGAACCTTTCTTGGGACAGGCCTTGTCTCCAGTTTGGTGTCCATGCTGTTTACAGCTATGACACCAGGCCTTTTTGGGATCAAAGTTTTTACCCTTGTACCCATTGTTTTGTGAAGAGGCTCTGGGCCCACCCTCCTGTGCAGGTTTTTGGGGGCCTGTAGAAGACTCTTTACTATTTTTAATTTTGGTTGTCTCATCACCCTTCTGCTGGGGAGTCTTTGTGACCCCTTTCTTTTGGTCACCCCCTGTTGAAGTCTTGGACACCCTTGTCTTGACCCAATGGTCCGCCTTCTTTCCCAATTCTTGGGGAGAAATTGGTCCTAGGTCTACCAGATGCTGATGCAGTTTATCATTGAAACAATTACTTAACAGGTGTTCTTTCACAAATAAATTGTACAGCCCATCATAATTACTTACACCACTGCCTTGAATCCAACCATCTAGTGTTTTCACTGAGTAGTCAACAAAGTCAACCCAGGTCTGGCTCGAGGATTTTTGAGCCCCCCTGAACCTAATCCTGTACTCCTCAGTGGAGAATCCAAAGCCCTCAATCAGGGTACCCTTCATGAGGTCATAGGATTCTGCATCTTGTCCAGAGAGTGTGAGGAGTCTATCCCTACACTTTCCTGTGAACATTTCCCAAAGGAGAGCACCCCAGTGAGATCTGTTCACTTTTCTGGTTACACAAGCCCTCTCAAAAGCTGTGAACCATTTGGTGATGTCATCACCATCTTCATATTTAGTTACAATCCCTTTAGGGATTTTCAACATGTCAGGAGAATCTCTGACCCTATTTATGTTGCTGCCACCATTGATGGGTCCTAGGCCCATCTCTTGTCTTTCCCTCTCTATGGCTAGGATCTGTCTTTCCAAAGCCAATCTTTTGGCCATCCTGGCTAACTGGATGTCCTCTTCACTGGAGTTATCCTCAGTGATTTCAGAGTTGTTGGTCCCTCCTGTGAGGGAACCAGCATCTCTGACTATTATTTGTGGAGTCAGGGCTTGAGAAGCCCTGCTCTCCCTAAGTAGGACTGGAGGGGGGGAATTTCCCTCCAAGTCACTATCTTCATCCTCTGAGTTGCCATCCTCAGAGGGGTTGGCCTTTTCAAACTCTGCCAAAAGCTCCTGGAGCTGTACTTTGGTAGGTTTGGGGCCCATTGCTATTTTCTTTAGTTTACAGAGTGACCTTAGCTCTCTCATCTGTAGATGGAGGTAAGGTGTGGTGTCGAGTTCCACCACATTCACATCTGTGCTAGACATTTTGCTTCTAAAAGTTGGAATACTTTTTAAGAATCTACAACTGGTTCTAGAATCTAATTCAAACTTTTACAAACTTTTAAACTCTAAAAGAAATGCTAAACAGGATCTAACACAAGGCCCTAGCAGGTCTTTTAAGAATTTAGAAAACTTTTCAAATTGCAAAAATCAATTTCTAATGACAATTTTGGAATTTGTCGTGTGATCAGGTATTGGCTGAGTAGTCCAGCAAATGCAAAGTCTTGTACCCCACCGCTGATCCACCAATGTAGGAAGTTGGCTCTGTATGTGCTATTTCAAAGTAAGGAATAGCATGCACAGAGTCCAAGGGTTCCCCTTAGAGGTAAAATAGTGGTAAAAATAGATAATACTAATGCTCTATTTTGTGGTAGTGTGGTCGAGCAGTAGGCTTATCCAAGGAGTAGTGTTAAACATTTGTTGTACATACACATAGACAATAAATGAGGTACACACACTCAGAGACAAATCCAGCCAATAGGTTTTTATATAGAAAAATATCTTTTCTTAGTTTATTTTAAGAACCACAGGTTCAAATTCTACATGTAATATCTCATTCGAAAGGTATTGCAGGTAAGTACTTTAGGAACTTCAAATCATCAAAATTGCATGTATACTTTTCAAGTTATTCACAAATAGCTGTTTTAAAAGTGGACACAGTGCAATTCTCACAGTTCCTAGGGGAGGTAAGTATTTGTTAGGTTAACCAGGTAAGTAAGACACTTACAGGGCTTAGTTCTTGGTCCAAGGTAGCCCACCGTTGGGGGTTCAGAGCAACCCCAAAGTCACCACACCAGCAGCTCAGGGCCGGTCAGGTGCAGAGTTCAAAGTGGTGCCCAAAACACATAGGCTAGAATGGAGAGAAGGGGGTGCCCCGGTTCCGGTCTGTTTGCAGGTAAGTACCCGCGTCTTCGGAGGGCAGACCAGGGGGGTTTTGTAGGGCACCGGGGGGGACACAAGTCCACACAGAAATTTCACCCTCAGCAGCGCGGGGGCGGCCGGGTGCAGTGTAGGAACAGGCGTCGGGTTCGCAATGTTAGTCTATGAGAGATCTCGGGATCTCTTCAGCGCTGCAGGCAGGCAAGGGGGGGATTCCTCGGGGAAACCTCCACTTGGGCAAGGGAGAGGGACTCCTGGGGGTCACTTCTCCAGTGAAAGTCCGGTCCTTCAGGTCCTGGGGGCTGCGGGTGCAGGGTCTCTCCCAGGCGTCGGGACTTTAGGTTCAAAGAGTCGCGGTCAGGGGAAGCCTCGGGATTCCCTCTGCAGGCGGCGCTGTGGGGGTTCAGGGGGGACAGGTTTTTGTACTCACAGTCTTAGAGTAGTCCTGGGGTCCCTCCTGAGGTGTTGGATCGCCACCAGCCGAGTCGGGGTCGCCGGGTGCAGTGTCGCAAGTCTCACGCTTCTTGCGGGGAGCTTGCAGGGTTCTTTAAAGCTGCTGGAAACAAAGTTGCAGCTTTTCTTGGAGCAGGTCCGCTGTCCTCGGGAGTTTCTTGTCTTTTCGAAGCAGGGGCAGTCCTCAGAGGATGTCGAGGTCGCTGGTCCCTTTGGAAGGCGTCGCTGGAGCAGGATCTTTGGAAGGCAGGAGACAGGCCGGTGAGTTTCTGGAGCCAAGGCAGTTGTCGTCTTCTGGTCTTCCTCTGCAGGGGTTTTTCAGCTAGGCAGTCCTTCTTCTTGTAGTTGCAGGAATCTAATTTTCTAGGGTTCAGGGTAGCCCTTAAATACTAAATTTAAGGGCGTGTTTAGGTCTGGGGGGTTAGTAGCCAATGGCTACTAGCTCTGAGGGTGGGTACACCCTCTTTGTGCCCCCTCCCAAGGGGAGGGGGTCACAATCCTAACCCTATTGGGGGAATCCTCCATCTGCAAGATGGAGGATTTCTAAAAGTTAGAGTCACCTCAGCTCAGGACACCTTAGGGGCTGTCCTGACTGGCCAGTGACTCCTCCTTGTTATTCTCATTATTTTCTCCGGCCTTGCCGCCAAAAGTGGGGCCTGGCCGGAGGGGGCGGGCAACTCCACTAGCTGGAGTGTCCTGCTGGGTTGGCACAAAGGAGGTGAGCCTTTGAGGCTCACCGCCAGGTGTGACAATTCCTGCCTGGGAGAGGTGTTAGCATCTCCACCCAGTGCAGGCTTTGTTACTGGCCTCAGAGTGACAAAGGCACTCTCCCCATGGGGCCAGCAACATGTCTCGGTTTGTGGCAGGCTGCTAGAACTAGTCAGCCTACACAGATAGTCGGTTAAGTTTCAGGGGGCACCTCTAAGGTGCCCTCTGTGGTGTATTTTACAATAAAATGTACACTGGCATCAGTGTGCATTTATTGTGCTGAGAAGTTTGATACCAAACTTCCCAGTTTTCAGTGTAGCCATTATGGTGCTGTGGAGTTCGTGTTTGACAGACTCCCAGACCATATACTCTTATGGCTACCCTGCACTTACAATGTCTAAGGTTTTGTTTAGACACTGTAGGGGTACCATGCTCATGCACTGGTACCCTCACCTATGGTATAGTGCACCCTGCCTTAGGGCTGTAAGGCCTGCTAGAGGGGTGTCTTACCTATACTGCATAGGCAGTGAGAGGCTGGCATGGCACCCTGAGGGGAGTGCCATGTCGACTTACTCGTTTTGTCCTCACTAGCACACACAAGCTGGCAAGCAGTGTGTCTGTGCTGAGTGAGAGGTCTCCAGGGTGGCATAAGACATGCTGCATCCCTTAGAGACCTTCCTTGGCATCAGGGCCCTTGGTACTAGAAGTACCAGTTACAAGGGACTTATCTGGATGCCAGGGTCTGCCAATTGTGGATACAAAAGTACAGGTTAGGGAAAGAACACTGGTGCTGGGGCCTGGTTAGCAGGCCTCAGCACACTTTCAATTGTAAACATAGCATCAGCAAAGGCAAAAAGTCAGGGGGCAACCATGCCAAGGAGGCATTTCCTTACATACCTTCTCTGAAATATTCACCTTATTGCAGAACATATGTCTGAAAGCATGCAACAGTACTGCATGAAGCAGAAATATGAACTGAATACTGAGAGGGCGTGGAGAGATAGCATTGCCAATGTACTACTTATCAACCTTGCATGGTTGTATTGTGGAGCATGCAAGTAGGAATGCCATGGGCATGCCCATCTTTCCTGGCATGTATCAACACCAGGACAGTGTGCGCTCTACGGGTGACTAGAATGCAAAAACCCAACACTCTCAAGATGATGTAATTTATGCATTGTGCTGATATGTTATTATTTAACCTTTTGCATTGCAGAACTCAATCCTGAAGACTCATTCTTAAGGTGCTTATAAATACTGTTCATTTGCAATGTATTGCTGCAGGCTTTCAGAGTGAGTCAGGGTGTGGTCCCTTTCCAGGGCCTTCTAGAAGCTTTCCCTGCAGCATGCCTGGGTGTGGTTGAGGGCTGGGCCAAGACTCTATAAAAGGGAGCCAGCCCAGCTCCACGTGCTCACTATTCAGAGGTCCCGGTGCAAAGCAGCAGCAACTCCCTGAGCTCCTGTTCCGGCGGCCTACCTTTGACCCTCCAAGCCTCTGCCCTTCATTCTACAGTGGTGATCCTTAGTCATGGCGGTACGGTGGAGGTTGGACTGGGCCCCGACCCCATAATCGGGGACGCTCAAATTCTTGGGCCTAATTCTTTATGCTAAAACAATTTGCTCTTGCGCGTGTGAATGTGCGTTTGGATTTTTCATGGCATTTGCATGCTGGCATTTGAATCGGCAAGACGCACGATTCTTTTCTTATGCTAAATTCTTGATATTCATTGCACGCTACCATTTCCTTGATAATTACATGGTGGCCTTCGAATGGGCAAGACGCGCGATTCGTTTCCTAGTGAATTTATCCTTGATGTTCATTGTACGCTACCATTTCCTTGACAGTTACATGATGGCCTTCGAATCGGCAAGACGCGCAATTCTTTCCTTGTGCGTAACTCATGGTATTCATTGTGCCCTACCATTCCTTGGCAGATACATGGTGGCATTCGAATCGGCAAGATGCGCGATTCCTTCCTCGTGTTTAATTCATGTTATTCATTGTGCGCTACCATTTTTTGGCAGTTACATGGTGGCACTCAAATTGGCAAGATGCGCGATTCTTTCCTCGTGCTTAATTAATGTTACTTACTGTGCGCTACCATTCTAAGACATTTACTTGGTAGTATTCGAGTTGACAGGTTGCGTAATTTATTCCTTGAATCTACGTTGTGTGATTCATGGTGCACAATCCTTCTATGTTGCTTAATACTTATATATAAAAACCTGAAATGTGCGCAATTCACTTTCCAATGTTTTGAGAGAACACAAAAAGACCAGAGTTCTAGATGTAATGCTGTGTGTTCCTGATATGTATTCTTAAATTAAGATTCATATGATGGTTCAGAAATTACTCAGATTGTTTCCTGAGTCTCATGCTAAAGAAAGTACTTGAATCTGAAAGTTTTATCTAACCTCACTTGCTTCCCCCCACAGGTATTCAGTCATCTAAAAGCCTAGTCATTTTATGACTATTCTTAGGTGTTCATGTTTTCAGAATGATGATGCTTAGAGTCATAGCATAGTACTGATTTCATGAGATGTAATTATGAAGTTGTGTGTTTTAACCTTTTGCTTCCTACAGGTCTCCTTCCCAGATGTTCCCTTCCTAATCCCCTTTTCCCCACTTGGACTCTCTTAGACTCTGTGACAAATCTAATCAGAGTATTGGAGCTGTCTTGTGGTAGAAGTGTTGGGAACGTGCACAGACCCCGAGGATCTGGTGACTCTGACAGCATGGTCCAAAAATATTATCACTCCTGTGTCACATATCAGTACCTTAATGCTGGGAAAGGTACTCACAGCCACTCTCCTCTTTGGTGTTGTTTCATACTCTCATAAAATGGGATTTTATCCAGAAGCTAAAGTGTGCACCATACTCCTATGCCTTGGTGATAGACTGTAAGTTTTTGGAGGGTTGGTAGAAGCTTAAACCTTCACAAAAACAGATGCCATCACAGTTGCAAAGCAATTGCAAGAGGATGAAATTCCCTCCATTGAGTGACCAAGGAACCCACTTCGTCTTGACCGCCATGAAGGAGATCTGTAAAGCTTTAAAGATAGATCAGCACTTCCACTGTGCATAATACCCAGAGTCAACCCAAAAGGAATAACGACACCCTTAAGAATAACCTAGCACAAATATGTTAAAAACACATTTAAAGTTGTCTGGTGCTCTTCCCTTATCTTTGTGGCCCATCAGAGCCATATATTATGAAATCATGATGGGTTGACCTATGATATTACCCGCAAATTCTCTAATCTTTGCTGATAAGTTAGACCTAAAAGTGAATTGTGTCACAGTTTTACAGTACTGCAGAAAGCTAATACTCTGTTTCTACAGTGTCTTTTCTCAGGTCCATGCTGCCTTACCTAAGTGTCCGACTCAGGCATCTGAGTGTATCAGAGGAAGACTGCTTTGAAACCCCGTTGGCATTGCCTCTACCAGTTCCTGCTCATCACTAACAGTGTTGACAAATGTTGAGGTCCGGCAACATAGAACAACTCTTATTAAGACAAAAGAGCTGCACTGCCTAGAGATGACAGCCTGCATTCATCTGCTTCTGGACCTGCATGTAACCCTAGGCAGGTGCCCTTGGCTGGGACTGTTTCTGATATTGTCCCACCTCCTTCCTGTGGGCAAAGTCATCAGTGACCACCTTCTTCACCTGCCCCATAACAGCTGTGTAATTCTGTGTGCATCACACCTCATCAGTACCACCTCTATCCTAGCTAGGTGGCCACCCCATACCCGGGGGCCAAATTTCTTGATGAAGGGAAAGGGCTATGTGCCCCCACCACATGCCAGTATCACCCTGGGTACCTCGTCGCCCAGATGCAATACTTCACAGTGTCCCAAGGAGCCCACCCTGGGTACTGTGATTTCCAGATCAGGAGAGTGCAGGCATCCCCTGGGCAGGAAACTCAACTTTATTCCCACTTGAGTCCACAAAATGCAATCATAGAAACTAAGTTAAAAGAAATACTCACAGACATGTTGATTTTATTTTTTAATCGAAACTTTATTAAAAATGTTTAGAATAATCTCTATTATTAAACATTGCATTGTGTGAATTACTAAAATATACATTTGATTAAAATTATTTGTGATTTTTGGACAAAGATGATAAATCTTCTTTATATATTTTGGTATCCTCACCCTTGATAAAGCCACTAAACCCACTTTTTATATTTTGGTGTTGTGACTCTTTGACAAAATTAGTGAATCTGCCTGAGTGTGGCCAAGACCTGTGAGACCAACTGCATGCTGCAGGAGGTAGGGAGCTTGTAGGATGTTTGGCACAGGGCCTGGTGCCACAATACAGGCTGTATGCAACGTACATTGGGGTATAGGGTGCTCACAGAGGGTTGGCTCAGTCCGCAAGCCATGCACTGCTGGGCTTGCCTACGAAGGGTTGGATGTAGGACCTTTCCACAGTCTGTGTGCATTTGGAGGATGGTTTCTCATGGGGCATACATAACCTGGTCGCAGGCCAACGGTCATGCAGGTGGTGTGGTTGGCTTTATGTATAATAATAAAAAAGTAATAAAGTAATAAAGTACATTGTGGGTTTGGCTTTATGTATAGTAATAAAGTATTACTTTGCATTAACCTCTTCGCTGCCAGGCCTTTTCCCCTCCTGTGCCGAGCCTTTTTTTGGCTATTTGGGGCAGTTTGTG
Organism: Pleurodeles waltl; assembly: GCF_031143425.1. Taxonomy (NCBI): domain Eukaryota; kingdom Metazoa; phylum Chordata; class Amphibia; order Caudata; family Salamandridae; genus Pleurodeles; species Pleurodeles waltl. The sequence goes on from NC_090442.1 coordinate 758,496,414, forward strand.
CTTAGGCCCTCATAACTTTTTGATCACATATGCTACCCATGCCAAATTTGCATCCTTTTTTTCCACCATCCTAGGGATTCTAGGGGTACCCAGACTTTGTGGGTTCCCCTGAAGGAGACCAAGAAATTAGCCAAAATACAGTGAACATTATTTTTTTTTTTAAATGGGAAAAAAAGGGCTGCAGAAGGCAGCTCGTGGTTTTTTCCCTGAAAATGGCATCAACAAAGGGTTTGTAATGACAAGATCACCATCTTCCTAGCTTTCAGGAACAGGCAGACTTGCATTAGAAAACCCAATTTTTCAATGCAATTTTGACATTTGACTGGGACATACCCTGTTTTTACTATATTTTATGCTTTCAGCCTCCTTCCAGTTAGTGACCAAAATGGGTGAGAAACCAATGATGGATCCCAGAAAGCTAAACATTTCTGAAAAGAAGAAAAAATTCTGAATTCAGCAAGGGGTCATTTGTGTAGATTCTACAAGTGTTTCCTACAGAAAATAACACCTGAAATAAAAACAAAATTGAAATTGAGGTAAAAAATACAGCCACTTTTCTCCACGTTTTACTCTGTAACTTTTTCCTGCGATGTCAGATGTTTGAAAGCAATATACCATTACGTCAGCTGGACTCTTCTGGTTGCAGGGATATATAAGGCTTGTAGGTTCATCAAGAACCTTAGTTACCCAGAGCCATTAAATGAGCTGCACTTTGCAGTGGGTTTTTATTCTATACTGGGTATACTGCTATTCATTTGCTGAATTATAAAAAGTGAAAAATAGATATCAAGAAAACCTTTGTATTTCCAAAATGGCCACAAGATAGGGTGTTGAGAAGCAGTGGTTATTTGCACATCTCTGAATTCCGGGGTACCCATACTAGCATGTGAATTACAGGGCATTTCTCAAATAGATGTCTTTTTTACACACTGTCTTACATTTGGAAGGAAAAAATGTAGAGAAAGACAAGGGGCAATAACAATTGTTTTACTATTCTGTGTTCCCCCATGTCTCCCGAGAGAAATGGTATCTTGTTTGAGTGGATAGTCCTGGCATCCCCGACAGGAAATGCCCCAAAACACAACGTGGACACATCACATTTTCACAAAGAAAACAGAGCTGTATTTTGCAAAGTGCCTAGCTGTGGATTTTGGCCTCTAGCTCAGCCGGCACCTGAGGAAACCTGGCAAACCAGCGCATTTTTTAAAACTAGACACCTAGGGGAATCCAAGATGGGATGACTTGTGGGGCTCTGACCAGGTTCTGTTACCCAGAATCCTTTGCAAACCTCAAAATTTGGCCCAAAAAACACTTTTTCCTCTCATTTCGGTGACAGAAAGTTCTGGAATCTGAGAGGAACCACAAATTTCCTTCTAACCAGCGCTCCCTCGAGTCTCCCGATAAAAATGGTACCTCACTTGTGCGGGTAGGCCTAGCCCCGTGAAAGGAAATGGCCCAAAACACAACGTGGGCACATCACATTTCTCCACAGAAAACAGAGGTGTTTTTTACAAAGTGCCTAAATGTGGATTTTGGCCTCTAGTTCAGCCGGCACCTGGGTAAACCCAGCAAACCAGCACATTTTTGAAAACTAGACACCTAGGGGAATCCAAGATGGGATGACTGTGGGGCTCTGACCAGGTTCTGTTACCCAGAATCCTTTGCAAACCTCACAATTTGGCCAAAAAAACACTTTTTCCTCTCATTTCGGTAACAGAAAGTTCTGGAATCTGAGAGGAGACACAAATTTCCTTCCACCCAGCGTTCCCCCAAGTCTGCCAATAAAAATGGTACCTCACTTGTGGGGGTAGGCCTAGCGACCGCGACAGGAAAAGCCCCAAAACACAACGTGCACACATCACATTTTCACAAAGAAAACAGAGCTGTTTTTTGCGAAGCACCTAGCTGTGGATTTTGGCCTCTAGCTCAGCCGGCACCTAGGGAAACCTAGCAAACCTGTGCAGTTTTGAAAACTAGACACCTAGGGAAATCCAAGATGGGGTGACCTGTGGGGCTCTGACCAGATTATCTTACCCAGAATCCTTTGCAAACCACAAAATTTGGCCAAAAAATACTTTTTCCTCTCATTCCGGTGACAGAAAGTTCTGGAATCTAAAAGGAGCCACAAATTTCCTTCCACAGAGCATTCCCCCAAGTCTCCTGATAAAAATGGTTCCTCACTTGTGGGGGTAGGCCTAGCTCCCGCAAAAGGAAATGCCCCAAAACACAACGTGGACACATCAAATGTTTCCACAGAAAACAGAGGTGTTTTTTTACAAACTGCCTACCTGTGGATTTTGACCTCTAGCTCAGCCGGCACCTGGAGAAACCTAGCAAACCAGCGTATTTTGGAAAACTAGACACCTAGGAGAATCCAAGATGCAATGACTTGTGGGGCTCTGACCAGGTTCTGTTACCCAGAATCCTTTGCAAACCTCAAAATTTGGCAAAGAAAACACTTTTTTCTCTCATTTCGGTGACAGAAAGTTTTGGATTCTGAGAGGAGCCACAAATTTCCTTCCACCCAGCGTTCCCTCAAGTCTCCCGATAAAAATGGTACCTCACTTGTGTGGGTAGGCCTAGCGCCCGCGAAAGGAAATGGCCCAAAACACAACGTGGGCACATCACATTTATCCACAGAAAACAGAGGTGTTTTTACAAAGTGCCTACCTGTGGATTTTGGCCTCTAGCTCAGCCGGCTCCTGGGGAAACCCAGCAAACCAAGGCATTTTTTAAAACTAGACACCTAGGGGAATCCAATATGGGGTGACTTGTGGGGCTCTGACCAGGTTCTGTTACCCAGAATCCTTTGCAAACCTCAAAATCTGCCCATAAAAACACTTTTTCCTCTCATTTCGGTGACAGAAAGTTTTGGAATCAGAGAAGAGTCACAAATTTCCTTCCACCCAGCGTTCCCCCATGTCTCCCGATTAAAATGGTATCTCACTTGTGGGATTAGGCCTAGCGCCCACGACAGGAAAAGCCCCAAAACACAACGTGGACACATCAAATTTTCACAAAGAAAACAGAGCTGTTTTTTGCAAAGCACCTAGGGCCATATTTAAACTTTTTGACGCAAAACTGCGCTAACGCAGTTTTGCGCCAAAAAAATTAGCGCCGGCTAACGCCATTCTGAAGCGCCATGCGGGCGCCGTATTTATTCAATGAAGTTAGCCGGCGTTAGCCGCCAGCGCTGTCTGGTGTGCGTTAAAAAAAACGACGTACACCAGGCAGCGCCGGTGTAGAGGGAAAATGGCGTATGGGCGTCCACAAATGGTGCAAGTCAGGCTGAGGCAAAAAAATCGCCACAACCCGATTTGCGCCATTTTTTTACGACGCCCATCCCCCATTGAAATGACTCCTGTCTTAGCAAAGACAGGAGTCATGCCCCCTTGCCCAATGGCCATGCCCAGGGGACTTCTGTCCCCTGGGCATGGTCATTGGGCATAGTGGCATGTAGGGGGGCACAAATCAGGCCCCCCTATGCCACAAAAAAAAATTAAAAAAAATACTTACCTTAATGTCCCTGGGGTGGGTCCCTCCATCCTTGGGTGTCCTCCTGGGGTGGGCAAGGGTGGCAGGGGGTGTCCCTGGGGGCAGGGGAGGGCACCTCTGGGCTCATTCTGAGCCCACAGGTCCCTTAACGCCTGCCCTGACCCAGGCGCTAAAATCCGGCGCTAATGCGGGTTTTTTAGACCCGCCCACTCCCGGGCGTCATTTTTGCCCGGGAGTATAAATACAACGCATATGCATCGGAGTCATTTTTTAAGACGGGAACGCCTACCTTGCATATCATTAACGCAAGGAAGGTGTTCACGCAAAAAAATGACGCTAACTCCATGAACTTTGGCGCTAGACGTGTATAAATATGGAGTTAGTTTTGCGTCGAATTTGCGTTGAAAAAAACGACGCAAATTCGGCGCAAACGGAGTATAAATATGCCCCCTAGTTTTGGATTTTGGCCTCCAGCTCAGCCGTCACCTAGGGAAAACTAGCAAACCTGCACAGTTTTGAAAACTAGACAGCTAGGGTAATCCAAGATGGGGTGACTTGTGGGGCTCTGACCAAGTTTTGTTACCCAGAATCCTTTGCAAACCTCAAAATTTGGCAGAAAAAACAACTTTTCCTCTCATTTCGGTGACAAAAAGTTCTGGAATCAGAGAGCAGCCACAAATTTCCTTCCACCCAGCGTTCCCCCAAGTCTCCTGATAAAAATGGTACCTCACTTTTGTGGGTGGGCCTACTGCCCGCAAAAGGAAATGCCCCAAAACACTATCTGGACACATAAAAATTATCAAATACAAAGCTACTTGTTTTTGAGGGGGCCACCTGAGTTTTTGGTACTGGGCTCAGCAGCCTTCTAGGGAAACCTACCAAACCCAGACATTTCTGAAAACTAGACATCCGAGGGAGTCCAGTGAGCTGTGACTTGCGTAGATCCCTCAAAGTTTTCTTACCCAGAATCCTCAGCAAACCTCAAATTTAGCTAAAAAATCACATTTTCCCACATTTCTGTGTGGGATCACTGCACTGGGACACATTTCATATCACCCAATGTTTCCCTCAGTCTCCCGGTAAAAATGATATCTCATTTGTGTAGGTGGGCCAAGTGCTTGTGAAAGGGAAGAGCCAAAAACATGTCGATATTGAGGGGGAACTAAAGGGGGTCCAAAAGGGCAGTTTGCAAAAAATCATTTTTAGGCTGACAAGTGCATCAGAATTTTTATCGGTATAGATGAGACAATGCTGGGTGGTAGGAATTTTGTGGATTCCTGCAGATTCCGGAAGGTTCCATCACAAAAACATGGGAAAAATGTGTGATTTTCCAGCAAAGTTGGAGGTTTGCAGGGGATTGTGGGTACAAAAATGGTGCGGGTGCATGTGAAACACACCACCCTGGAATCACCCAGATGTTTAGTTTTCAGATGTGTATAGGTCTTGTGGATTTTTCTACATGGCAGCGTCCCAAAGTCCATAAAGTGCAGCCCTCACCATTCCAAGTGGGACGATTTTGAGAGTAAGCCAAGCTCTCATGGCCCAAATGTAAAACTAAAACCCAAAATAATCAAATGTCTTCTTGCTTGCTGTGGGATAAAATGTTTTAGAGTGCGGGGGAGAGCTGAAAGACTGTTACCCCCGTCAGTTGAGGTGGAGGCGTAATCAGGCCCATACTGGTTGGTAGCCACCACCCCAATATATATATATATTTTTTAATTCCCTTGCATCTAGTAGACTTTCTGACCCCCGGGGTGTGGATCAGGAGTAATTGCCCCATCTGCCCACTGGTGGCCAGAACAACTTTGGCCCCATTTATTTGGCGCGGTGGTATGGCCATACCCCCAGCCTCTTATTTTTTTTTAAAAACTTCCCGGCCTCTGGTGGGCTTTCTGCCCCTCCTTGGGGGCAGATGGGCCTTCCAAAAATATGCCCATCTGCCCCCAATGGGGGGCAGATATGGCCAACAGAAATGTGCACCCATGGGGAGCAACCCTTACCCAAGGGGCTGCCCCCCTAAAGAAAACACACGCATACACACACACCAATCCCTGGTGCCTAAATGGTTTCTGCCCCCATGGGGGCAGATTGGCCTAGCAAAAATTGGCCAATCTGCCCCCAAGGGGGGCAGACATGGTCTAAAAACAATTTGCCCCCCAGGGGAGAGACCCTTGACTAAGGGGTCTCTCCCTACCTCTAACAAAACAAAAAAAACAAAACAAATTCTTTTTTTTATCCCTGCCGCCTAGAGGTTTTTTGCCACACCTGGGGGCAGATCGACCTAATAGCAATAGGCCAATCTGCCCCCGGGGGAGGCAGAAATGGCCTAAAATAAATTCCCCCCCACCTCCCCTGGGGGCGACCCTTGGCTAAGGGGTCGCTCCCCACCTCAAAAAAAAAAAATATGTGTCCCTGGCGCCTAGAGGCTCAGATTGGCCTAGTAACAATAGGCCGATCTGCCCCCAGGGGGGCAGAAATGCCCTAAAATAAATTTGCCCCCCCCACACTCCCAGGGAGCGACCCTTGCCTAAGGGGTCGCTCCTCTTGCGTGACATTGGCGCAAAAAAAAAAAAAAACGGTGCCTAGTGTTTTCTGCCCCTCTTGGGGACAGATTGACCCAACAAAAATCGGCCCCCAAGGGGCATAAATAGCCTAAATATAATTTGCCCCCTGGGGAGCGACCCTTGCCTAAGGGGTCGCGCACCAACTAAAAAACAAACAAAAAAAACACACAAAAAAACAAACAAAAAAAATTATCCCTGGCACCCAGTGGATTCTGCCCCCGGGGGGCCAGAAAAGGCCTTCAAAAATATTGCCCCCCTGGGGAGCAACCCTTGCCCAAGGGGTTGCTCCCCTCATGCCAGTTTCAATTTTGAAAGAAATCCCTGGTGTCTAGTGGGCATTTCAAAAGCCGGATTGCTTTACAATCCGGCTTTTGAAATGCTCTGAGAGACCTCAAAGGGAAGGAAATTCCTTTCCTTCCCTTTGAAGCCTCTCAGGTCCCCCATCACATGATCGGAAGAGAAATGCTTAGCATTTCTCTTCCGATCGCGCTGGAAGGTGAGCTTCCAGCGCGATGGGGAAGTGGCCTCTGATGAGGTCAGCGCGCATTTGCACGCTGACGTCATCAGATGTCACTGGTGGGGTCAGGGGGTGTCGGGGGTGGAACGGGGAAGGCTTTCCCTTCCATCCCTGCCTTGGGGGGTGGGAGGGAAACCCACGGAGGGAGCGCTAGCACTCCCTCTGGGCTCCAGGCCGAGGACGTAATTGTTACGTCCTCGGCACAGGAGCACTGTGCCGCAGGACAGAACCAATACGTCGGCTGCACAGAAGCGGTTAAAAAAAGAACTCACTGAAAAAAACAAATGTTAAAGCATGGTTATAGTTAGGAATTGTAGTTATATATTACCATACATTAAAAAAAAAACTTTAGAAATTCACTGAAAAACTCTAAAGTAAAAGTAATGTTATAGTTACGTAAAGGTTTCAGTGATAATGTAATATTTTTAACAAACAAAGTCATGGAAATTCACCAGTCATAATTATCTCTGCTAACTATAGGTCATGCCGGAAAGTAACTAGAACTCATGCCCTCACAATGCTCTGCTAAATAGACGACATATAACATGACTCATGACACGTTCTATGACATCATTGATAACAAGACTGCAACATCTGAAATGATGTCATTGATGACAACACTGCATGGCAGGGAAACAACATAGTTACTTTAGCACAAGAGTTATGGTTACTAGAGACAATTACAACTGTCGCATTTCAGTGTTTTTTAAATTTAAAATATTACATACATATCCTACCAATAGTTACCGTGCATGGTAAATTGCATAAGTACTTACCTACGTAGTAAAGTGATGTGTGGTAAAGGCTGTGTGGTTAAGGCATTGCATAGTAAAGGTATCTTTGCTGAGGCAGCTAAAGCTGTTTCCCTATTTTTGTACTAAACATTTTAGACGTGTAGGCTTCCCTGAAGTGTTGTGTTTTCTTTTAGAGGAAGCAAAGCGCTGCTCTAGTTACCCGCAGTCGAAACAACAATAAGGCTGATTCGTCTCTGTAGATTTAATTCCTTGCCCTTTTCCTACCTCCTCAACAGAAAATAAACAATCGGTCCAGGGACGAAGGTCAGGACAAGGAGTCAATCTACTGGTTTCACTGGAGATCAAAGGCTGCTTGATGTCACTTTCCCTATCCCGGGCACTTCTGTTAACTGACAGTCATGAGTGCATGCTGTTTAACTCAACAGTAACAAGCAAAAGTTGTTAACAAAATAATAATCACGTGGCTCGTTAGAATGATCTTTTATTTATTTTTCTTCACTAGAGGAGGACTAGCCCAAAACTGTTATACGTAGCTTCAGGTGGGGTTATACATTAAGAAAGAGATCTGTGTTACATGGTGGTTTAATAGGAAGACGCCGATTTAAACAGCAGACAACACACAGTGGTCCCATTTACAGCAAGATGTACACAATATTTAATACAGTTGAAGTGAAGCCAAACTGTAAACCCTGATTAACGCAGGGTGAATGAGAAGGCCATCTTCTCTTCAGATGTATACAGTTACCAATGGAATCAGAAGCGGTTCTATAAAGCGGGACGGAGAGTGACATAGATCTAAAAAATATGGTTCTCCCAAGCGGAGTTACAAGTCCATTGTGCACTTTGAGCAGAGCGAATGAAAATAAATGTCGATGGGTTTTGTGCAAACAATTCACCCTGCAGAGCACCGAAATTACAGAAATCAATTTCTTTTTTAGAACTAATAGCTGAACTTCCCTTCAACCTGAAGACGCATGTTTGATCAATAACCTAAGTATTTGTTGGAAAAATAAAGTATAATCTTTTTAAAAAGCAGCACGCTCTTCAAGCGTGGCCTTGGTAATAGTTAAATAGGTATTGACAGCATATATCATGCAGTGTGCCCATGTGTTTGTTTGTTGCAACTCTGTAGACTGTTCAAGGTCATCAGATTTCTCTCTACACCCACATGGTAGCGATTTTCTAAAATTAGCTGGCGAAATGGCAATTCATAGTCAATTGCTGACTTGAGTATGGGGGCGACATCATAGTCTCCCAAGGCTAGGATGAGTGCTCCATTTCATCTTCCAGACAATACCCTCCTGACCGGTTCCTCCGCCTCAGATAATGTTGCCATTGTAAACCCTCCAGTGTTCCTGGTTAAGAGAGGAGGTAATTTACAAAAGTTGATGGGGGCATGATCTGGTAACTTGTAACAGCTAACTAGAAACGATGTCATCAACTAATAAGGAAAAGGAGGAGCTTGTTACTTGGTCCTAAGGGCTATGTCCTGTTGGCAACATCTTAATAGTTTATAAATTGATGACTGCATCAATTGATTACTTTTAGCAGGAGGTCTCACTTCTAAACACATCTGTTTATGCTTCCTCTCCCTTTTTGGGTTACGTGGCATTACCAGTTGAAGGAAAAAAACCTTGGTTAAGATGACACCTTTTCTGGTGTAAAGAGTGGAGACTTGACTTGTCTGCAGGAGAATTTAAGCTTAGATTTCACATTTATATCGGCTATTCACATCATAATAATCATCAAAAAGGTCTGCAATTCAGATTCCCATCAAGCCCATGGAAATATAAATTATATAATTAGCCAATATTGTTTAAACCTGGTTTCTGAATCTATCATATACATCCATGCGTGTAGCTGAGTATATGCGGGTAAGCATATTGCCATTGTCCAACAGATATGGTACTAAGTATTACGTTTAAAAGAAAGAGCTTGAAAGCTTTCAAATAGATTGTCAGAACTCACCAGGGGTTTCCTGTAGACTCCAAGGTTGGTAGAAACTTTTAGCTTGCTTCCCCCATCTTCATCCGTTTAGAATCCCCACTTGGCAGTTTTTGGGGGATGGCAATGATGGTCACCAGGACAGCAATCAAGGAGCCATATGTACGAACACATTTTCCCATAAGGACAGAATGGGTAAAACCCTTTGATACATCTGGCCCAAGATTCTTTACCCATTGTTTGCACGCTGTGCCTTCCGCAAGGTCTGCATTTTTCACACTGCCCACTTGTCTTTAATTACCTTTATTTCCTTAATGGCTGATTTTCCAATCCAGTATGACTGTCATTTGGTTCTGGATTGATTATCCTTTAATTCCGGGTTCAACAGGGTTTTGACAGTGCATAAGCCAGCCCTGCCTTCTAGTTCATGATTTGCAATGTGCGTAAATGGTGGGTTTTTCTGCTGTCAACTAGATCGCTCACATGTAATTCTCTTGTGACTGATTGCCACTTATTTTTCTACAATTATTCTTGCAGTCTTACCAGTAAGAGCCAGTCTCCAGCTTTCATCTGGTGTAAGTTGACTTCAGGACTAACGATGGAAAGCGTGTTTGCTTTTGAATTACCTTGTTATTGTTAAGTGTTCACTGACGTTTTATTGAATTTCTTAATTTACAAGAAGTGATGTGCTTCTCACTTACTTACCAGAGCTGCTGGACCACCCTTGTTTCCCATCATCCTACTTTTCCAATATCTGCAGTACAAACAGGATTGAGGGCATCAGGAAATTAGGAAGGTTATGGATAACGTGCACTGTCCCCTACTCTGGTCATGATAAAGATATGTTCTACTTTGAGTATAATAGCAAAATCTAAAAAAGAGCACCTAACTAGATGCTGTTACAAGAACCTTTCAGCTTGATCTACCAAAAATACTTACGTTTTTTCCAATTGATGTTATTTACAACACAATATTCACTATTAACAAGAACACAATAACAAGAAAAAATGACACATCTCACCTGACTTATCATAGATATGATCAGGGAAACACTTAAATTTAGTCTAGGATACAAGCGCCTAATATCCACATAAATCCACTCATCCTTGCAACCATTTACTTCAAAGTTGTATTTGAATACAGATCTGCTGAGAGCGATTAACCTCATACTGTTTTATATGTAGGCTAAACACTAACCTTCCTGACAACAGACAGCCTCCTTACCTGCACAGTCAGAGAATTTTGAAAAATCTCATATTCGTATTAACCAGGTTCCTTTGAATACAATTGATATGGATTAGGGTCTTCTTCATAGATGGACATTATGGGTTACAATAGGAATTAGATTTGAGTAGTAATAAAAAGCAGTCCAGTTTCTGCAGGAAGATCTATGTCGGAAGCCAAATACAGTTGTGGAATTCTGTACGTCTTTGATACAGTGGTGGGTTAAATTGATTTGTGAACTTGCCTTCTTGTGTGGATTTTGCATTACGTAGCTTCAAAAACGTAAACTACTTTCGGCAGCTCAGAAGGATTCTGCTGTTGCTTCATTGTTCCCAGAAAATGTTACTTATTCTTGCCATGGTCTTACCCGTCTGGATTTTTGGATAGTACATCACCTCATATTGGATAGTATGGGCCAGATGTAGCAACTTGGCAATTTGCGACTTGCAAATTGCGAGTCCCTGTGACTCGCAATTTGCAAGTCGCAAATTGCTATGCAGTACGGTGTCTCAGACACCGACTGCGACTCGCAATGGGGTCGCAATGACCCACCTCATCAATATTCATGAGGTGGGTCGCAAATTGCGGCCCCATTGCGAGTATAGGCACTCGCTAACATGGAGGCCTGCTGACGTCAGCAGACCTCCATGTTCGTGACTGCTTTTTAAATAAAGCAGTTTTTTTTATTTTTAAGTGTAGCCCGTTTTCCTTAAAGGAAAACGAGCTGCACTTTAAAAAAAACCGAAACCTTTAGTTTCGGTATTTTTTCAGGGCAGGGAGTGGTCCCTTGGACCACTCCCTGCCCTGAAAAAATATTTTTGGGTCCATTCACAAACTGGAAGGGGTCCCATGGGGACCCCTTCCAATTTGCGAGTGGGTTACCATCCACTTGAAGTGGATGGTAACTGCGACTCCATTTGCGACTGCGTACGCGGTCGCAAATGGAATTGCATCCCACTGCGAGTCGCAAATAGGAAGGGAAAACCCCTTCCTATTTGCGAGTCGGAAATGCATTTTGCGAGTCGGAGCCGACTCGCAAAATGCATTTCTGAATAGCAAAGTGGCTTTTGCGCCTCGCAAACGGCGATTTTCGCCGTTTGCGAGGCGCAAACACTTTGCTACATCTGGCCCAAAGTGCTATATAAATGCAATTGCAATACAAAGATAATATATCACTCACACTGACAGTAATATCATAACACTCAGCGATAGGGCAGTCAATTGTAGTTCATACAGGATGCACAACTCCTTTTTATTGCTTGACACTCTTACATTCACATAAGACACCACTGCAAAGAAGCCTGAGCATCATCTAGTACTGTACCAGCCCAGAGCAAATAAACCAGCAGTCAATAAGTGAACATGCATTGAATAACTGAAGATATCTGCCACATGCAGCTAGCCAACTGAGTATTTTAATTTAGTCCATCACTGCAGGTCCCAACTAGCTACATACTATGACCACTACTTGACATCTCACAATGACAATAAGATATGGGATGTTATTATCTAGGTCCATCCCAGCAGATGTCTCTTCCATTTCTCCCTTTAACCTGTATCTGCTCAGGACCAATAACTTTAAACAAAATATCTCAGAAAGGACCACCCAGTGCAGAAAGCAGATAAGTGGATATGAACACAAAAAATTGCGTAAATGGTCCTGCAGAGCTGCTCAAAGCTTCCAGCTTACTGCAAACCTATCACTCACACTTCTTCCTCCATCACACTGCTAATTGCTGTATCCCATTTCAGGATAACTGCATGTCAGTGGTAATCACACACCACATGGAAACACTTCCCATATAGGATCAAAACAAAGGCGACATCCGTCCAACCAAACACTCTACAAGGTATAGCGTGCTACCGACACAAGCAAGAGCTTCGGCACCCCACACAGGGGTAGAAGGTGTTATATAAATATTTCAATTCAATACATAACAACACAATATAACACAATACAATACAATAAAACACAATTATCAACTCACTCTAGTTCAGACTCTTGGGCCCTCATTACGAGTTTGATGGTCCCAGGACCGCCACAGTGGCGATGGCAGTCGCATCGCCGGCAGCCCGGCGGAGAAGATCACCATATTATGAGTATGGCGGTGTTCCCAACAGAATACAGCCAATACACAGCACCACACATCTTCAGGCTGGCGGAGACCACGTTTCCACTGATCATATTGCAAGGTTGCACACCACCAGGATTTCCGGGGCGGTTACACCGCCACAAAAAGTCTGGCAGAAATTAACAGCATAAAAGGAGACACTCACCTTCAGAAACAGACACGTCCGTAGCCACCATGGAACCCGAACTTGAAGTCTTCCTACTGCTTCTGCTAGCCATGCTACTCCAGAACCAGAGACTGCGATGAGGACAACAACCATAAGTACACACACTTAGCACACAATGTAGGGAAGGCCATTAGTACACACCCATACCCAACACACAACCCCGGCACGGCTAACGACGGCCACACACACAAACATACACCAGTACCAACACACTAACACATCGACATACACACACCCACACACCCACACACAAACAACACACACCACAGCCAATGCACACATGCCATACAAACCACACCACACACACACACTACCACCACTGTCAAACACATCTACACACAACACCACCAAGTCACACAAAGACAGCACAATCATAACCACACAAACACATTGTCAGAAAGGCACACCGCAGATATCTACAGGAAAACACACACTGGCAGCAACACGCAACAACAGCACACAACCAAAACAAACAATAACACTGCCAAACAATATGTCTGAGCACACACCACATCCACCCAACACACAAAGTACATCACAGATGCATCACAACACACACACCACTACCACACAATGCCACACAACACCAACATAACACATCACAACAAGTTTTTAGCACAACTCACCCACACAACTCATGCTGCTACACAAACACATCACATACACAAAAGACACACACCAAATCGCACATGTGCAACATGTACAACACAGACATGTGGAAAGAAAGCCAGGATAAGTTTGTAACCATCAATACCAATGTTTAAGTGGTGCAGGTATATTACAATATACAAATAGATGTGAAACAAACTATATACAAAATGGTCCTATTGACCAGTCCAATTGTTCTCAGTGCTCCTGGCACACCAGACAATGTCTCTGGGCCCAACTTGAATCCTGACTGCAAAGTATCCTCCACATGGCAAGGGCATCAATGGGGCAGGCAGGCACCTCAAGGGTGAAAGAGGGGATGAGGTTGGGGCTTGGGTTTTGGAGGGGGGGTCCTTTGGTTTATCTCCGTCTATCCTAACCTGCTGTAGCTGCTGACACCAGTGAGATACCCGAGCACAGATGAGGAAGACTGTTTCAATGAGTCCCATGGAAGGATGAGACGTGTCATCGAAAGGACCTTTCGGCTACTGAAGGCCAGATTCTGGTGTCTACACGTCTCAGTAGGTGCCCTGCTCTACAGACCATTAAAAGTCTGTTGGATAGTTGTTGCCTGCTGCATGCTACACAATCTAGCCCTGAGACGTCACATCCCATTCCTAGATGTTGAGGAGGTGGCAGCTGGACCAGTGGCTGATGACGGTGACATAGATAGTGATGAGGAGGCAGATGATGAGGATGCAGCTGACACTAGAACAGAGTTGATCCAACAATACTTCCTGTGACATACAGGTATGTGCTTATTCTGTTGTATGCGTTCTGTACTGCTGTCTGCCTTGTGACATTGCTCCTCCTGATATGCGCCATCAGTGGAGGTAGGAAGTGCAGCTATTCCACTGTGTGCATTTGGTGGACAACATGTTGGCCATCAGGAGAGGAGTTACTGCTCTGATGTCATAGCTATTTTAACTATACTGTAGCAAGCATTATATCTGCAATGACTTGGGCATGTTGTATGTTCCCTGTACTGCTATGTCAACTGCAATTGGACTGCCACACATATTGTGGTTATCAGTATTGCTGCCCATCCTCACTGTACACAGTGAATGTTTATGGAACATAACTGTTACTGGCAGTAGGACTTGCCTTTAGTGGAGTAATGTCAGCTATGAGGGATGTACCATTGGGAATGCATGTCTGGAATATGTGGGTCTGCCATTGTAATATGTGTTAACCTTCCTCTTGCCTATTCGCACTAGGGAGCTCAACAATGTACTGCATTTGTGTTGGTTGTGCAGCATTGACTCCTGTTGTGATGGTTGTCCCTGTCATGGTTTATTTGCAGGTCTGTTGGGTGGTGCTACTCTGGTTCCTGGCTTGACTGGTGGCTCCCTTGACACACGATTTCAAAATATGTCTGTTCTACTGTCATACTCCCTGCACATTGCAGCCCATTCTGTCCATCTTCCAGACTTTTAATGGTCAATTTGTTAACTCTAATGACATTTTGTACAACAGTAAATATTACTTGTTACAATAAAGACAGGTAAGCAGTAGCTGTGCTCAATGCTGTTTATTGTGATACACAAGTTCAATGGGTGATGAGTGGTGTCATGGTGGATGTAATCTTCAGAGTAGCTGGTCCAGCTGTAGGTAGTACAGGCCCAGTATCCAAGAGCCATGGGAAAATGGAGACATGACAGCTGGACAGTCAACACGGTGTCTCAGTGGCACACAAGGGAGAATGTTCAGGAGCGGCTCACTTCCTGGCAGTGGTTTCGATCTTGGCATCAGGTCCTGCAGGATGTCTGGATGGACAAACTCATTTGCATGGGTGTTCCTCAGCTGCAGATGGAGGGGAGCTAGTGGCCTGTGGGTCCTCTGGTAGAGCCTCCATTCCACTAGCTGTGGCAGAGTTGAAGGGGCTCAGTTGGTATGTGGCTCGTGGAAGGGGTCTGCTGGAGGGTGGAGGACGGTAGTAAGTTCCTTGAACACCCTTGCAATGGATGCCATGGTGGCATTGTGAGCCAGCCACTGCTGCATGGTCTCCTGGTGGTATTCCCTCTGCAGCCTCTAGTTCTCCTGCAAGGTTGATAGGATATGGTCCATCTTGTCCTGGGATTGCTGGTATGCTCCCAGGACTTTGGAGATGGCCTCCTGGCCACTTGTTTCCCTTGTGGGCCCCATCCCTTGGCCCACAGGTGCCCTCCAACTGCCCCTGCCCCCTTCCAGTTACTCCAGGACCTTCATTGTCTTGGGTGTGAGGGGTTGACTCTGGTTCCGGTACTGTGGGTAACACTGCTGATTGACCAGTCCTTGGAACACAGGTTTGGGGACAAGGGGTTGGCTGTGCTGTTGTTGCCACTTGAGTCGGGGACTCAGATGTGGTCAGGGTGGGGCTGGTGGATGTGGACTGACCTGTTGTCCCAAATGGCCCAGGTAAGTTGTCATAGTCCAGGCTTCTATTGGGGCCTTCATCATGGGGAGGGTTAGCTGACTCTGGCATCTGGCAGGAATGGCAAAAACAACAAGTGATGGACGGAATGCTGAACATTGTCAAGCACTCACCCCCAGTCATAGATCTGGGTTTAATCCATCGTTCTTTTGCTCACCATGCCACCCCAGTTTGGACCCAGCCATATGCAAATCAGTCTTGACCCTGTTCCTCATGGGAACAGTCCAGACCGAACTGCCAAGCCAGGTCCTCACTGGACCGGAAACAAGCATCCTGGGACCGGTTTCGGGGTTTCACCCCTCATCAGCCAGGCTAGCTTGAATCCAGTGGCATGGGAAGCACGGGACCCACGTCTGGGCATACCCTTCCCACTTAGGGCGACAAAGCAAAAACAACAAGTGATGGACGGAATGCTGAACATTGTCAAGCACTCACCCCCAGTCATAGATCTGGGTTTAATCCATCGTTCTTTTGCTCACCATGCCACCCCAGTTTGGACCCAGCCATATGCAAATCAGTCTTGACCCTGTTCCTCATGGGAACAGTCCAGACCGAACTGCCAAGCCAGGTCCTCACTGGACCGGAAACAAGCATCCTGGGACCGGTTTCGGGGTTTCACCCCTCATCAGCCAGGCTAGCTTGAATCCAGTGGCATGGGAAGCACGGGACCCACGTCTGGGCATACCCTTCCCACTTAGGGCGACAAAGCAAAAACAACAAGTGATGGACGGAATGCTGAACATTGTCAAGCACTCACCCCCAGTCATAGATCTGGGTTTAATCCATTGTTCTTTTGCTCACCATGCCACCCCAGTTTGGACCCAGCCATATGCAAATCAGTCTTGACCCTGTTCCTCATGGGAACAGTCCAGACCGAACTGCCAAGCCAGGTCCTCACTGGACCGGAAACAAGCATCCTGGGACCGGTTTCGGGGTTTCACCCCTCATCAGCCAGGCTAGCTTGAATCCAGTGGCATGGGAAGCACGGGACCCACGTCTGGGCATACCCTTCCCACTTAGGGCGACAAAGCAAAAACAACAAGTGATGGACGGAATGCTGAACATTGTCAAGCACTCACCCCCAGTCATAGATCTGGGTTTAATCCATCGTTCTTTTGCTCACCATGCCACCCCAGTTTGGACCCAGCCATATGCAAATCAGTCTTGACCCTGTTCCTCATGGGAACAGTCCAGACCGAACTGCCAAGCCAGGTCCTCACTGGACCGGAAACAAGCATCCTGGGACCGGTTTCGGGGTTTCACCCCTCATCAGCCAGGCTAGCTTGAATCCAGTGGCATGGGAAGCACAGGACCCACGTCTGGGCATACCCTTCCCACTTAGGGCGACAAAGCAAAAACAACAAGTGATGGACGGAATGCTGAACATTGTCAAGCACTCACCCCCAGTCATAGATCTGGGTTTAATCCATCGTTCTTTTGCTCACCATGCCACCCCAGTTTGGACCCAGCCATATGCAAATCAGTCTTGACCCTGTTCCTCATGGGAACAGTCCAGACCGAACTGCCAAGCCAGGTCCTCACTGGACCGGAAACAAGCATCCTGGGACCGGTTTCGGGGTTTCACCCCTCATCAGCCAGGCTAGCTTGAATCCAGTGGCATGGGAAGCACGGGACCCACGTCTGGGCATACCCTTCCCACTTAGGGCGACAAAGCAAAAACAACAAGTGATGGACGGAATGCTGAACATTGTCAAGCACTCACCCCCAATCATAGATCTGGGTTTAATCCATCGTTCTTTTGCTCACCATGCCACCCCAGTTTGGACCCAGCCATATGCAAATCAGTCTTGACCCTGTTCCTCATGGGAACAGTCCAGACCGAACTGCCAAGCCAGGTCCTCACTGGACCGGAAACAAGCATCCTGGGACCGGTTTCGGGGTTTCACCCCTCATCAGCCAGGCTAGCTTGAATCCAGTGGCATGGGAAGCACGGGACCCACGTCTGGGCATACCCTTCCCACTTAGGGCGACAAAGCAAAAACAACAAGTGATGGACGGAATGCTGAACATTGTCAAGCACTCACCCCCAGTCATAGATCTGGGTTTAATCCATCGTTCTTTTGCTCACCATGCCACCCCAGTTTGGACCCAGCCATATGCAAATCAGTCTTGACCCTGTTCCTCATGGGAACAGTCCAGACCGAACTGCCAAGCCAGGTCCTCACTGGACCGGAAACAAGCATCCTGGGACCGGTTTCGGGGTTTCACCCCTCATCAGCCAGGCTAGCTTGAATCCAGTGGCATGGGAAGCACAGGACCCACGTCTGGGCATACCCTTCCCACTTAGGGCGACAAAGCAAAAACAACAAGTGATGGACGGAATGCTGAACATTGTCAAGCACTCACCCCCAGTCATAGATCTGGGTTTAATCCATCATTCTTTTGCTCACCATGCCACCCCAGTTTGGACCCAGCCATATGCAAATCAGTCTTGACCCTGTTCCTCATGGGAACAGTCCAGACCGAACTGCCAAGCCAGGTCCTCACTGGACCGGAAACAAGCATCCTGGGACCGGTTTCGGGGTTTCACCCCTCATCAGCCAGGCTAGCTTGAATCCAGTGGCATGGGAAGCACGGGACCCACATCTGGGCATACCCTTCCCACTTAGGGCGACAAAGCAAAAACAACAAGTGATGGACGGAATGCTGAACATTGTCAAACACTCACCCCCAGTCATAGATCTGGGTTTAATCCATCGTTCTTTTGCTCACCATGCCACCCCAGTTTGGACCCAGCCATATGCAAATCAGTCTTGACCCTGTTCCTCATGGGAACAGTCCAGACCGAACTGCCAAGCCAGGTCCTCACTGGACCGGAAACAAGCATCCTGGGACCGGTTTCGGGGTTTCACCCCTCATCAGCCAGGCTAGCTTGAATCCAGTGGCATGGGAAGCACGGGACCCACGTCTGGGCATACCCTTCCCACTTAGGGCGACAAAGCAAAAACAACAAGTGATGGACGGAATGCTGAACATTGTCAAGCACTCACCCCCAGTGCTTCCCATGCCACTGGATTCAAGCTAGCCTGGCTGATGAGGGGTGAAACCCTGAAACCGGTCCCAGGATGCTTGTTTCCGGTCCAGTGAGGACCCGGCTTGGCAGTTCGGTCTGGACTGTTCCCATGAGGAACAGGGTCAAGACTGATTTGCATATGGCTGGGTCCAAACTGGGGTGGCATGGTGAGCAAAAGAACGATGGATTAAACCCAGATCTATGACTGGGGGTGAGTGTTTGACAATGTTCAGCATTCCGTCCATCACTTGTTGTTTTTGCTTTGTCGCCCTAAGTGGGAAGGGTATGCCCAGACGTGGGTCCCGTGCTTCCCATGCCACTGGATTCAAGCTAGCCTGGCTGATGAGGGGTGAAACCCTGAAACCGGTCCCAGGATGATTGTTTCTGGTCCAGTGAGGACCTGGCTTGGCAGTTCGGTCTGGACTGTTCCCATGAGGAACAGGGTCAAGACTGATTTGCATATGGCTGGGTCCAAACTGGTGTGGCATGGTGAGCAAAAGAACGATGGATTAAACCCAGATCTATGACTGGGGGTGAGTGTTTGACAATGTTCAGCATTCCGTCCATCACTTGTTGTTTTTGCTTTGTCGCCCTAAGTGGGAAGGGTATGCCCAGACGTGGGTCCCGTGCTTCCCATGCCACTGGATTCAAGCTAGCCTGGCTGATGAGGGGTGAAACCCTGAAACCGGTCCCAGGATGCTTGTTTCCGGTCCAGTGAGGACCTGGCTTGGCAGTTCGGTCTGGACTGTTCCCATGAGGAACAGGGTCAAGACTGATTTGCATATGGCTAGGTCCAAACTGGGGTGGCATGGTGAGCAAAAGAACGATGGATTAAACCCAGATCTATGACTGGGGGTGAGTGTTTGACAATGTTCAGCATTCCGTCCATCACTTGTTGTTTTTGCTTTGTCGCCCTAAGTGGGAAGGGTATGCCCAGACGTGGGTCCCGTGCTTCCCATGCCACTGGATTCAAGCTAGCCTGGCTGATGAGGGGTGAAACCCTGAAACCGGTCCCAGGATGCTTGTTTCCGGTCCAGTGAGGACCTGGCTTGGCAGTTCGGTCTGGACTGTTCCCATGAGGAACAGGGTCAAGACTGATTTGCATATGGCTGGGTCCAAACTGGGGTGGCATGGTGAGCAAAAGAACGATGGATTAAACCCAGATCTATGACTGGGGGTGAGTGTTTGACAATGTTCAGCATTCCGTCCATCACTTGTTGTTTTTGCTTTGTCGCCCTAAGTGGGAAGGGTATGCCCAGACGTGGGTCCCGTGCTTCCCATGCCACTGGATTCAAGCTAGCCTGGCTGATGAGGGGTGAAACCCTGAAACCGGTCCCAGGATGCTTGTTTCCGGTCCAGTGAGGACCTGGCTTGGCAGTTCGGTCTGGACTGTTCCCATGAGGAACAGGGTCAAGACTGATTTGCATATGGCTGGGTCCAAACTGGGGTGGCATGGTGAGCAAAAGAACGATGGATTAAACCCAGATCTGTTACTGGGGGTGAGTGTTTGACAATGTTCAGCATTCCGTCCATCACTTGTTGTTTTTGCTTTGTCGCCCTAAGTGGGAAGGGTATGCCCAGACGTGGGTCCCGTGCTTCCCATGCCACTGGATTCAAGCTAGCCTGGCTGATGAGGGGTGAAACCCTGAAACCGGTCCCAGGATGCTTGTTTCCGGTCCAGTGAGGACCTGGCTTGGCAGTTCGGTCTGGACTGTTCCCATGAGGAACAGGGTCAAGACTGATTTGCATATGGCTGGGTCCAAACTGGGGTGGCATGGTGAGCAAAAGAACGATGGATTAAACCCAGATCTATGACTGGGGGTGAGTGTTTGACAATGTTCAGCATTCCGTCCATCACTTGTTGTTTTTGCTTTGTCGCCCTAAGTGGGAAGGGTATGCCCAGACGTGGGTCCCGTGCTTCCCATGCCACTGGATTCAAGCTAGCCTGGCTGATGAGGGGTGAAACCCTGAAACCGGTCCCAGGATGCTTGTTTCCGGTCCAGTGAGGACCTGGCTTGGCAGTTCGGTCTGGACTGTTCCCATGAGGAACAGGGTCAAGACTGATTTGCATATGGCTGGGTCCAAACTGGGGTGGCATGGTGAGCAAAAGAACGATGGATTAAACCCAGATCTATGACTGGGGGTGAGTGTTTGACAATGTTCAGCATTCCGTCCATCACTTGTTGTTTTTGCTTTGTCGCCCTAAGTGGGAAGGGTATGCCCAGACGTGGGTCCCGTGCTTCCCATGCCACTGGATTCAAGCTAGCCTGGCTGATGAGGGGTGAAACCCTGAAACCGGTCCCAGTATGCTTGTTTCCGGTCCAGTGAGGACCTGGCTTGGCAGTTCGGTCTGGACTGTTCCCATGAGGAACAGGGTCAAGACTGATTTGCAAATGGCTGGGTCCAAACTGGGGTGGCATGGTGAGCAAAAGAACGATGGATTAAACCCAGATCTATGACTGGGGGTGAGTGTTTGACAATGTTCAGCATTCCGTCCATCACTTGTTGTTTTTGCTTTGTCGCCCTAAGTGGGAAGGGTATGCCCAGACGTGGGTCCCGTGCTTCCCATGCCACTGGATTCAAGCTAGCCTGGCTGATGAGGGGTGAAACCCTGAAACCGGTCCCAGGATGCTTGTTTCCAGTCCAGTGAGGACCTGGCTTGGCAGTTCGGTCTGGACTGTTCCCATGAGGAACAGGGTCAAGACTGATTTGCATATGGCTGGGTCCAAACTGGGGTGGCATGGTGAGCAAAAGAACGATGGATTAAACCCAGATCTATGACTGGGGGTGAGTGTTTGACAATGTTCAGCATTCCGTCCATCACTTGTTGTTTTTGCTTTGTCGCCCTAAGTGGGAAGGGTATGCCCAGACGTGGGTCCCGTGCTTCTCATGCCACTGGATTCAAGCTAGCCTGGCTGATGAGGGGTGAAACCCTGAAACCGGTCCCAGGATGCTTGTTTCCGGTCCGGTGAGGACCTGGCTTGGCAGTTCGGTCTGGACTGTTCCCATGAGGAACAGGGTCAAGACTGATTTGCATATGGCTGGGTCCAAACTGGGGTGGCATGGTGAGCAAAAGAACGATGGATTAAACCCAGATCTATGACTGGGGGTGAGTGTTTGACAATGTTCAGCATTCCGTCCATCACTTGTTGTTTTTGCTTTGTCGCCCTAAGTGGGAAGGGTATGCCCAGACGTGGGTCCCGTGCTTCCCATGCCACTGGATTCAAGCTAGCCTGGCTGATGAGGGGTGAAACCCTGAAACAGGTCCCAGGATGCTTGTTTCCGGTCCAGTGAGGACCTGGCTTGGCAGTTCGGTCTGGACTGTTCCCATGAGGAACAGGGTCAAGACTGATTTGCATATGGCTGGGTCCAAACTGGGGTGGCATGGTGAGCAAAAGAACGATGGATTAAACCCAGATCTATGACTGGGGGTGAGTGTTTGACAATGTTCAGCATTCCGTCCATCACTTGTTGTTTTTGCTTTGTCGCCCTAAGTGGGAAGGGTATGCCCAGACGTGGGTCCCGTGCTTCCCATGCCACTGGATTCAAGCTAGCCTGGCTGATGAGGGGTGAAACCCTGAAACCGGTCCCAGGATGCTTGTTTCCGGTCCAGTGAGGACCTGGCTTGGCAGTTCGGTCTGGACTGTTCCCATGAGGAACAGGGTCAAGACTGATTTGCATATGGCTGGGTCCAAACTGGGGTGGCATGGTGAGCAAAAGAACGATGGTTTAAACCCAGATCTATGACTGGGGGTGAGTGCTTGACAATGTTCAGCATTCCGTCCATCACTTGTTGTTTTTGCTTTGTCGCCCTAAGTGGGAAGGGTATGCCCAGACGTGGGTCCCGTGCTTCCCATGCCACTGGATTCAAGCTAGCCTGGCTGATGAGGGGTGAAACCCCGAAACCGGTCCCAGGATGCTTGTTTCCGGTCCAGTGAGGACCTGGCTTGGCAGTTCGGTCTGGACTGTTCCCATGAGGAACAGGGTCAATACTGATTTGCATATGGCTGGGTCCAAACTGGGGTGGCATGGTGAGCAAAAGAACGATGGATTAAACCCAGATCTATGACTGGGGGTGAGTGTTTGACAATGTTCAGCATTCCGTCCATCACTTGTTGTTTTTGATCTGGCAGGAATACCTGTGGATGGAGAGGGAGAGAGCTACATTGTGGATGTGTACTTCTTTGTTTCATAGTCTGGTGCATACAGTGGCTTGACTTGCTTCCCAGTGATGGCAATGACAGATGCAGCACTGCTGACTATGTCTGTGGGAGATGGATTGTTACATTGGGTCCATGTTCCATTGAGGGTTGTGGATAGTGGATAGCATTGCTGTCATTGCCATGTAGTAGTACACAGTCAACACATCTAGTTGGTGTAGCTGGTGTGATAGTTTTACGTGCAGGTGTTCCACTGTGAAGTGGATATTCCAGCTTTTCAAATGTAGGGAGTAGTGCATTGTGAGAGTTGTGGTGCTTGCCATTGTGAGAGCTATTCATGCACAAAGAAGGGGATGTTTGGGGATAGTGGCAGTGGGGTGTTGTGGCATACAGGGGAGCGGCATTAGATGATTGGGGGATGCAGAAGTGTGAGTTTGGGTGAATTGGGGAGTGATAGGGTGGTGGGGATGCATGCTGTACAGGAGTCATTGGTGCTATGTGAATGTTGTTGACTTACCAGAGTCCAGACCTCCAGTTATTCCAGTAAGGCCCTCTGGACACATGATATCCAAGACCTTCTCCTCCCACTCTGGGTGAGGAGGTGGTGCTCCACTGCCAGTCTTGTTGATGGCAACGTGGTGCTGTGAAGTCATGGAACGCACCTTCCCCCTAAGGTCATTCTACCTCTTCCTGATGTCCTCCCTTGTGCGTGGATGGATGCCCACTGAGTTGACCCTGTCAACTATCCTCCATCATAACTCCCTTTTCCTAGCTATAGATGTTTGCTGGAGGTGTGCTCCCAACAGTTGTGGCTCTACCCTGACGATTTTATTTACCATGACCCTCAACTCTTCCTCTGTGAATCATGGGTGCTTTTGAGGGGACATGCTGGTTGTAATGTGGTTTGGGGGGTGTCGTGTGCAAGGGTGGGGTGTTTGGGGCTTGGTGGGTTGTGGGGGGTGGTTAGTTTTATGTGCCCTGTGTTGTGGTGTTTGTGTGCAGTTCTGATGTGTGTATGGTGTTGATGGTGCATGTAGGAGGCAGGAATGGCTTGTAGTGAGTACCTAGGGGTACTTGCACCTTGCACCAGGCCCAGTTATCCCTTATTAGTGTATAGGGTGTCTAGCAGCATAGGCTGATAGATAATGGTAGCTTAGCAGAGCAGCTTAGGCTGAACTAGGAGACGAGTGAAGCTCCTACAGTACCACTTAGTGTCATATGCACAATATCAGAAGAAAACACAATACACAGTTATACTAAAAATAAAGGTACTTTATTTTTATGACAATATGCCAAAGTATCTCAGAGTGTACCCTCAGTGAGAGGATAGGAAATATACACAAGATATATATACACAATACCAAAATATGCAGTAATAGTCTTAGAAAACAGTGCAAACAATGTATAGTTACAATAGGATGCAATGGGGACACATAGGGATAGGGGCAACACAAACCATATACTCCAAAAGTGGAATGCGAACCACGAATGGACCCCAAACCTATGTGACCTTGTAGAGGGTCGCTGGGACAATTAGAAAATAGTGAGGGTAAGAAAAATAGCCCACCCCAAGACCCTGAAAAGTGAGTGCAAAGTGCACTAAAGTTCCCCAAAGGACATAGAAGTCGTGATAGGGTAATTCTGCAGGAAAGACACAAACCAGCAATGCAACAACAATGGATTTCCAGTCGAGGGTACCTGTGGAACAAGTGGACCAAGTCCAAAAGTCACAAGCAAGTCGGAGATGGGCAGATGCCCAGGAAATGCCAGCTGTGGGTGCAAAGAAGCTGCTACTGGACAGTAGAAGCTTAGGTTTCTGCAGGAACGACAAGGGATAGAGACTTCCCCTTTGGAGGACGGATCTATCACGCCTTGGAGAGTCGTGCAGAAGTGTTTTCCCACCGAAAGACTGCCAACAAGCCTTGCTAGCAGCAAATCATGCGGTAAGCATTTTTGGATGCTGCTGTAGCCCAGGAGGGACCAGGATGTCGCAAATTGCGTCAGAAGAGAGAGGGGACGTTGTGCAAAACAAGGAGTCCTCTCAGCAGCAGGTAGCACCCGGAGAAGTGCCAGAAACAGGCACTACAAGGATGCGTGAAATGGTGCTCAACCGAAGTCGCACAAAGAAGTCCCACGTCACCGGAGAACAACTTAGGAGGTCGTGCAATGCAGGTTAGAGTGCCGTGGACCCAGGCTGGACTGTGCACAAAGGATTTCCGCCGGAAGTGCACGGAGGCCGGAGTAGCTGCAAAAGTCGCGGTTCCCAGCAATGCAGTCTGGCGTGGGGAGGCAAGGACTTACCTCCACCAAACTTGGACTGAAGAGTCACTGGACTGTGGGAGTCACTTGGACAGAGTTGCTGGATTCGAGGGACCTCGCTCGTCGTGCTGAGAGGAGACCCAAGGGACCGGTAATGCAGCTTTTTGGTGCCTGCGGTTGCAGGGGGAAGATTCCGTCGACCCACGGGAGATTTCTTCGGGGCTTCTAGTGCAGAGAGGAGGCAGACTACCCCCACAGCATGCACCACCAGGAAAACAGTTGAGAAGGCGGCAGGATCAGCGTTACAGAGTTGCAGTAGTCGTCTTTGCTACTTTGTTGCAGTTTTGCAGGCTTCCAGCGTGGTCAGCAGTCAATTTCTTGGCAGAAGGTGAATAGAGAGATGCAGAGGAACTCGGATGAGCTCTTGCATTCGTTATCTAAAGTTTCCCCAGAGACAGAGACCCTAAATAGCCAGAAAAGAGGGTTTGGCTACCTAGGAGAGAGGATAGGCTAGCAACACCTGAAGGAGCCTATCAGAAGGAGTCTCTAACATCACCTGGTGGCACTGGCCACTCAGAGCAGTCCAGTGTGCCAGCAGCACCTCTGTTTCCAAGATGGCAGAGGTCTGGAGCACACTGGAGGAGCTCTGGACACCTCCCAGGGGAGGTGCAGGTCAGGGGAGTGGTCACTCCCCTTTCCTTTGTCCAGTTTCGCGGCAGAGCAGGGCTAAGGGGTCCCTGAACCGGTGTAGACTGGCTTATGCAGAAATGGGCACCAAAAGTGCCCATGAAAGCATTTCCAGAGGCTGGGGGAGGCTACTCCTCCCCTACCTTCACACCATTTTCCAAAGGGAGAGGGTGTAACACCCTCTCTCAGAGGAAGTTCTTTGTTCTGCCATCCTGGGCCAGGCCTGGCTGGACCCCAGGAGGGCAGATGCCTGTCTGAGGGGTTGGCAGCAGCTGCAGTCAAACCCCAGGAAAGGCAGTTTGGCAGTACCAGGGTCTGTGCTACAGGCCACTGGGATCATGGGATTGTGCCAACCATGCCAGGATGGTATAGAGGGGGCAATTCCATGATCATAGACATATTACATGGCCATATTCGTAGTTACCATTGTGAAGCTACATATAGGTAGTGACCTATATGTAGTGCACGCGTGTAATGGTGTCCCCACACTCACAAAGTCCGGGGAATTGGCCCTGAACAATGTGGGGGCACCTTGGCTAGTGCCAGTGTGCCCACACACTAAGTAACTTAGCACCCAACCTTTACCAGGTAAAGATTAGACATATAGGTGACTTATAAGTTACTTAAGTGCAGTGTAAAATGGCTGTGAAATAACGTGGACGTTATTTCACTCAGGCTGCAGTGGCAGGCCTGTGTAAGAATTGTCAGAGATCCCTATGGGTGGCAAAAGAAATGCTGCAGCCCATAGGGATCTCCTGGAACCCCAATACCCTGGGTACCTCAGTACCATATACTAGGGAATTATAAGGGTGTTCCAGTAAGCCAATGTAAATTGGTAAAATTGGTCACTAGCCTGTTAGTGACAATTTGAAAGAAATGAGAGAGCATAACCACTGAGGTACTGATTAGCAGAGCCTCAGTGAGACAGTTAGTCACTACACAGGTAACACATTCAGGCACACTTATGAGCACTGGGGCCCTGGGTGACAGGGTCCCAGTGACACATACAACTAAAACAACATATATACAGTGAAAAATGGGGGTAACATGCCAGGCAAGATGGTACTTTCCTACAAAACCCCCCACAAACGAAGGACAATAAGACGCCATGACCTGATGAGTCTTCATTGTCTAAGTGGAAATATCTGGAGAGTCCATCTGCATTGGAGTGGCTACTCCCAGGTCTATGTTCCACTGTATAGTCCATTCCCTGTAGGGATATGGACCACCTCAATAATTTAGGATTTTAACCTTTCATTTGTTTTAGCCAAAGTAGAGGTTTGTGGTCTTTCTGAACAATGAAGTGAGTGTCAAACAGGTATGGCCTCAACTTCTTCAGAGCCCAGACCACAGCAAAGGCCTCCCTCTCTATGGCAGACCAACTCTTTTCTCTAGGGGTCAACCTCCTACTAATAAAAGCAACAGGTTGATCCTGGCCCTCAGAATTAAGTTGTGATAGGACTGCCCCTACTCCTAATTCAGATGCATCAGTTTGGACATAGATTTTTTTAGAGTAACAAGGGCTTTTCAGGACAGGTGCAGAGCACATGGCCTGCTTCAGCTCCTCAAAAGCTTTCTGACAGTTTGCTGTCCATAATACCTTTTTAGGCATTTTCTTGGATGTGAGGTCATTAAGAGGGGCTGCAATGGAGCCATAGTTCTTAATGAACCTCCTGTAATACCCAGTGAGGCCTAGGAAGGCTCTCACCTGAGTCTGAGTGGTAGGGGGAACCCAATCAATAATTGTTTGGATTTTCCCCTGAAGTGGTGCAATCTGTTCCCCACCAACAAGGTGTCCCAGATAAACCACCTTACCCTGCCCTATCTGGCACTTTGAAGCCTTGATAGTGAGGCCTGCCTTTTGCAGGGCCTCTAAAACTTTCCATAGGTGGACCAGGTGATCATCCCAGCTGGAGCTAAAGACAGCTATATCGTCCAAATATGCTGCACTGAAAGCTTCCAGCCCTTGCAGGACTGTGTTCACCAACCTCTGAAAAGTGGCAGGTGCATTTTTCAATCCAAAAGGCATTACAGTGAACTGGTAATGTCCTCCAATGGTTGAAAATGCAGTTTTAGGTTTAGCATCTTCTGATAATTTGATCTACCAATACCCTGCAGTCAAATCAAAAGTGCTTAGATACTTGGCAGATGCCAGTGTATCTATGAGCTCATCTGCCCTGGGTATAGGGTGAGCATCAGTTTTGGTTACCTGGTTGAGACCTCTGTAGTCTACACAAAACTGCATTTCCTTCTTTCCATCTTTGGAATGGGGTTTTGGTACAAGTACCACAGGAGAAGCCCATGGACTTTCAGAGTGCTCAACCACTCCCAGTTCTAGCATTTTCTGCACCTCTTGCTTTATGCAGTCCCTGACATGGTCAGGCTGCCTATAGATCTTACTTTTGACAGGTAAACTGTCTCCAGTATCTATAGTGTGCTCACACCAAGAAGTGGTACCTGGCACAGTAGAGAAGAGTTCAGAAAACTGACCCAGGAGATTTATGCAATGGTCTTTCTGCTCAGCAGTAAGACAATCAGCCAAAACTACACCTTCCACAAGAGCATCTTGTTCTGTGGAAGAGAAGAGATCAGGTAGAGGATCACTGTCTTCTTCCTGTCCCTCATCAGTTGCCATGAGCAGGGTGAGATCAGCCCTGTCATAGTAGGGTTTCAGGCGATTGACATGGAGCACCCTAAGGGGACTCCTGGCAGTGCCTAAGTCAACTAAATAGGTGACTTCACCCTTTTTCTCAACAATTGTGTGGGGACCACTCCATTTATCTTGGAGTGCTCTTGGGGCCACAGGCTCCAAGACCCACACTTTCTGCCCTGGTTTGTACTGAACCAAAACAGCCTTCTGATCATGCCATTGCTTCTGGAGCTCTTGGCTGGCCTGAAGGTTTTTACTGGCCTTTTTCATATACTCAGCCATCCTTGATCTGAGGCCAAGTACATAATCCACAATATCTTGCTTTGGAGCTTTTAAAGGTTGTTCCCAACCCTCCTTGACAAGTGTTAGTGGACCCCTAACAGGGTGACCAAAGAGGAGCTCAAAGGGGCTGAAGCCCACTCCTTTCTGGGGTACCTCCCTGTAGGCAAAAAGGAGGCATGGTAACAGGATATCCCATCTCCTGCAGAGTTTTTCAGGGAGACCCTTAATCATGCCTTTGAGAGTTTTGTTAAATCTCTCCACCAGTCCATTTGTTTGTGGATGATAGGGTGTAGTGAACTTGTAAGTCACACCACACTCCTTCCACATGGCCTTTAAGTATGCAGACATGAAATTGCTTCCCCTGTCTAATACTACTTCCTTTGGGAAGCCCACCCTGGAAAATATTCCCAGGAGGGCCTTTGCCTCTGCAGGTGCTGTAGTGGTCCTTAATGGAATAGCTTCAGGATATCTTGTGGCATGGTCCACTACCACCAAGATAAACCTATTGCCTGAAGCAGTAGGAGGGTCAAGGGGGCCAACTATGTCAACCCCTACCCTTTCAAAGGGAACCCCAACCACAGGCAGTGGGATAAGGGGTGCCTTTGGAGTGCCACCTGTCTTGCCACTGGCTTGACAGGTTTCACAGGACTTACAAAATTCTTTTGTTTCCTCAGACATCCTAGGCCAATGAAACAGGGGAACAAGTCTGTCCCAAGTTTTCATTTGCCCCAGATGTCCAGCTAGGGGAATGTCGTGGGCTAGAGTTAGGAGGAACTTTCTGTACTCCTGAGGAATCACTAACCTCCTGGCAGTTCCAGGTTTAGGATCCCTTGCTTCAGTGTACAAGAGGTTGTCCTCCCAGTAAACTCTGTGAGAGTCACTGACATCCCCATTAGCCTGTTTGACAGCTTGCTGTCTTAGACCCTCTAGTGTGGGACAGGTTTGCTGTGCCACACTCAGCTCCTCCCTGGCAGGCCCCCTTCACCCAAAAGCTCAGCAGTGTCTGCGTCCAGCTCCTCTGGTGTAGGTTCTGCACAGGGTGGAAATTCCTCTTCCTCAGAAGTAGAATCCACTGTAGAGGGAGGGATAGTAGGAAGTGGTTTGCTTCTACTAGCCCTAGCTTTAGGGAGCACTTGGTCCATTGTTCCCGGATCCAAGCTTCCCTGTCCTTTTTGCTTTTTGGCCTGAGCCCTGGTTAAAGCAAAAATATGCCCTGGGATGCCCAGCATTGCTGCATGGGCCTCCAACTCCACATCTGACCAAGCTGATGTCTCCAAATCATTTCCTAGTAGACAGTCTACAGGTAAATCTGTGGCTACCACAACTTTCTTTGGACCAGTAACCCCCCCCCAGTTGAGATTTACAACAGCCATGGGGTGGCTAAGTGTGTTGTTGTGAGCATCGGTTACTTGGTACTGGTGACCAAGTAGGTGTTGTTCAGGGTGGACCAGTTTCTCTATGACCATAGTCACACTGGCTCCAGTGTCCCTGTAGGCCTGAACCTCAACACCATTTATTAGGGGTAGCTGCTTGTACTTATCCATATTAAGGGGACAAGCAACTAAGGTGGCTAAATCAATAGCCCCCTCAGAGACTAATATAGCCTCTGTGGTCTCCCTAACCAGACCAACCCCAACTAAGTTACCAATAGTGAGCCCAGCTACTCCCTTGGATTGGCTATTCGTAGGTTTGCTCCCACCACCACTGCTATTAGTAGGGACACTAGGTGTAGCAGTAGGGGTTGTAGTGGTAGGAGGCTTGGTGCTTTTCTTTGGACAACTGGGATCTGTTGTCCAATGGCCTTTTATTTTACATAAATAGCACCATGGTTTCTTTTCCTTGTTTTGATTTGAAGAGGATTTGGGCCCACCACCCCTACCAGAGTGTTTTTGTGAGCCTGATGAAGACTCATTTTTAGATTTGTCCCCACCCTTGTCAGAAGACTTACCATCCTTCTTCTTGTTGCCATCTTTGTCACCCCCTGTATGAACTTTTCTGTTCACCCTCGTTCTGACCCATTTGTCTGCCTTCTTTCCCAATTCTTGGGGAGAGGTCAGATCAGAGTCCACCAAGTACTGGTGCAACAAATCAGACACACAATTATTAAGAATATGCTCTCTCAGGATCAAGTTATACAGGCTGTCATAATCAGTAACTTTACTGCCATGTAACCACCCCTCCAAGACCTTCACTGAATGGTCAATGAAACCAACCCAGTCTTGTGAAGACTCCTTTTTGGTCTCTCTAAACTTTATCCTGTATTGTTCAGTGGTTAAGCCATAACCATCCAGGAGTGCATTCTTAAGAACTTTGTAATCATTAGCTTCATTTTCTTTCACAGTAAGGAGCCTATCCCTACCTTTTCCACTAAATGATAGCCATAGGATAGCAGCCCACTGCCTTTGAGGGACATCCTGTACAGCACAGGCCCTCTCAAGTGCAGCAAACCACTTGTTAATGTCATCCCCCTCCTTATAAGGGGGAACTATCTTGTGCAGATTCCTGGAATCATGCTCTTTTGCAGGATGACTATGGGGAATACTGCTGCTGCCACCATGGGTTTCTAAACCCAGTTTCTGTCTCTCCTTTTCTACTTCTAAAGTTTGTCTATCCAAATCCAGCTGTTGCTTCTTGAGCTTCAGTCTGGTTTGTTCCACTCTCAATCTATTGAGCTCCCTTTCTAACAATCTGTCATCAGGGTGGGTGGGAGGGACATGTCTTGAAACAGAAGTATGATGAGAATGGACAGAAGGAGACCTGTCCCTTACAGAGGGCACCCTAACAGCTTGGCTAACAGAAACATCATTTCTACTGTGATGAGAATGAATGCTCTTGCTATGATGTGAGACAACACTATCTGTATGGTGTGACTCAACATCAGTACCAACCATGCTAGACTGTCTAGTAATGGGCAGGCTTGGAAGTTTCTTTCCTGAATCTTTTCCTGGGGGAGTCCCTGGATCAGATTGGGAACCATTAGCTACTTTTTCAACAGATGGGGCACTTTTAGCCTTATCTTGTTCTCTAAGCATGTTAAGTAACAATTCCAAGGAAGGATTCTTCCCTACACTCAAACCTCTTTCTACACAGAGACTCCTTGCTCCTTTCCAGCTAAGGTGGTCATATGCAAGTTTGGACAGATCAACATTTTGGCCTGTGCCAGACATTTTCAGAAAGAGTTAAAGTGATAGAAAAAGGAAAAAAGTTTTCAGAACTTTTAGAAAGACAGAAAAAAAACTTTTAAAACTTTTTAGAACTTTTTAGAAAGTTAGAAGTACTTTTCAGCACTTAGAAAAGAGTGAAAAGAGGAAATGCAAAACTTTTTGGTTGTGTGTATATACACTGAACTTGTTTTGTATATTTTTCTCTTATGAAAAGTACAATGACAAGAGTGGTAAGTAGTCTCAAAGCACTTATCCCACCGCTGCACAACCAATGTAGGAGGCTGGACTGGCTTGTAGTGAGTACCTAGGGGTACTTGCACCTTGCACCAGGCCCAGTTATCCCTTATTAGTGTATAGGGTGTCTAGCAGCATAGGCTGATAGATAATGGTAGCTTAGCAGAGCAGCTTAGGCTGAACTAGGAGACGAGTGAAGCTCCTACAGTGCCACTTAGTGTCATATGCACAATATCATAAGAAAACACAATACACAGTTATACTAAAAATAAAGGTACTTTATTTTTATGACAATATGCCAAAGTATCTCAGAGTGTACCCTCAGTGAGAGGATAGGAAATATACACAAGATATATATACACAATACCAAAATATGCAGTAATAGTCTAAGAAAACAGTGCAAACAATGTATAGTTACAATAGGATGCAATGGGGACACATAGGGATAGGGGCAACACAAACCATATACTCCAAAAGTGGAATGCGAACCACGAATGGACCCCAAACCTATGTGACCTTGTAGAGGGTCGCTGGGACTATTAGAAAATAGTGAGGGTTAGAAAAATAGCCCACCCCAAGACCCTGAAAAGTGAGTGCAAAGTGCACTAAAGTTCCCCAAAGGACATAGAAGTCGTGATAGGGGAATTCTGCAGGAAAGACACAAACCAGCAATGCAACAACAATGGATTTCCAGTCGAGGGTACCTGTGGAACAAGGGGACCAAGTCCAAAAGTCACAAGCAAGTCGGAGATGGGCAGATGCCCAGGAAATGCCAGCTGTGGGTGCAAAGAAGCTGCTACTGGACAGTAGAAACTTAGGTTTCTTCAGGAACGACAAGGGCTAGAGACTTCCCCTTTGGAGGACGGATCCCTCACGCCGTGGACAGTTGTGCAGAAGTGTTTTCCCGCTGACAGACCGCCAACAAGCCTTGCTAGCTGCAAATCGTGCAGTAAGAGTTTTTGGATGCTGCTGTGGCCCAGGAAGGACCAGGATGTCGCAAATTGCGTCAGGAGAGAGAGGGGAGGTCGAGCAAGACAGGGAGTCCTCTCAGCAGCAGGTAGCACCCAGAAAAGTGCCAGAAACAGGCACTACAAGGATGCGTGAAACAGTGCTCACCCGAAGTCGCACAAAGAAGTCCCACGTCGCCGGAGAACAACTTAGGAGGTCGTGCAATGCAGGTTAGAGTGCCGTGGACCCAGGATGGACTGTGCACAAAGGATTTCCACCGGAAGTGCACGGAGGCCGGAGTAGCTGCAAAAGTCACGGTTCCCAGCAATGCAGTCTGGCATGGGGAGGCAAGGACTTACCTCCACCACACTTGGACTGAAGAGTCACTGGACTGTGGGAGTCACTTGGACAGAGTTGCTGGATTCGAGGGACCTCGCTCGTCGTGCTGAGAGGAGACCCAAGGGACCGGTAATGCAGCTTTTTGGTGCCTGCGGTTGCAGGGGGAAGATTCCGTCGACCCACGGGAGATTTCTTCAGAGCTTCTAGTGCAGAGAGGAGGCAGACTACCCCCACAGCATGCACCACCAGGAAAACAGTCGAGAAGGCAGCAGGATCAGCGTTAAAGAGTTGCAGTAATCGTCTTAGCTACTTTGTTGCAGTTTTGCAGGCTTCCAGCGCGGTCAGCAGTCGATTCCTTGGCAGAAGGTGAAGAGAGAGATGCAGAGGAACTCGGATGAGCTCTTGCATTCGTTATCTAAAGTTTCCCCAGAGACAGAGACCCTAAATAGCCAGAAAAGAGGGTTTGGCTACCTAGGAGAGAGGATAGGCTAGCAACACCTGAAGGAGCCTATCAGAAGGAGTCTCTGACGTCACCTGGTGGCACTGGCCACTCAGAGCAGTCCAGTGTGCCAGCAGCACCTCTGTTTCCAAGATGGCAGAGGTCTGGAGCACACTGGAGGAGCTCTGGACACCTCCCAGGGGAGGTGCAGGTCAGGGGAGTGGTCACTCCCCTTTCCTTTGTCCAGTTTCGCGGCAGAGCAGGGCTAAGGGGTCCCTGAACCGGTGTAGACTGGCTTATGCAGAAATGGGCACCAAAAGTGCCCATGAAAGCATTTCCAGAGGCTGGGGGAGGCTACTCCTCCCCTGCCTTCACACCATTTTCCAAAGGGAGAGGGTGTAACACCCTCTCTCAGAGGAAGTTCTTTGTTCTGCCATCCTGGGCCAGGCCTGGCTGGACCCCAGGAGGGCAGATGCCTGTCTGAGGGGTTGGCAGCAGCAGCAGCTGCAGTGAAACCCCGAGAAAGGCAGTTTTTGTTAGTACCAGGGTCTGTGCTACAGGCCACTGGGATCATGGGATTGTGCCAACCATGCCAGGATGGTATAGAGGGGGCAATTCCATGATCATAGACATATTACATGGCCATATTCGGAGTTACCATTGTGAAGCTACATATAGGTAGTGACCTATATGTAGTGCACGCGTGTAATGGTGTCCCCGCACTCACAAAGTCCGGGGAATTGGCCCTGAACAATGTGGGGGCACCTTGGCTAGTGCCAGGGTGCCCACACACTAAGTAACTTAGCACCCAACCTTTACCAGGTAAAGGTTAGACAAATAGGTGACTTATAAGTTACTTAAGTGCAGTGTAAAATGGCTGTGAAATAACGTGGACGTTATTTCACTCAGGCTGCAGTGGCAGGCCTGTGTAAGAATTGTCAGAGCTCCCTATGGGTGGCAAAAGAAATGCTGTAGCCCATAGGGATCTCCTGGAACCCCAATACCCTGGGTACCTCAGTACCATATACTAGGGAATTATAAGGGTGTTCCAGTAAGCCAATGTAAATTGGTAAAATTGGTCACTAGCCTGTTAGTGACAATTTGAAAGAAATGAGAGAGCCTAACCACTGAGGTTCTGATTAGCAGAGCCTCAGTGAGACAGTTAGTCACTACACAGGTAACACATTCAGGCACACTTATGAGCACTGGGGCCCTGGGTGACAGGGTCCCAGTGACACATACAACTAAAACAACATATATACAGTGAAAAATGGGGGTAACATGCCAGGCAAGATGGTACTTTCCTACAGTGCAGTTGTGTGATGTGTGTGTAGTGTATATGTTCTTATGGAGTATAAGTGGTAGGTGATGGGTTGTCTCTCTGTGGTTGTAGTTGCAAAGGATTGTGGGTTGTGTGGTGGTGTGTATTATAGTGGTGGGGGTGTATGTAGTGTGGGTATGTGTGTCAGGTGTGGGGTATTCATACTATCCAATGTGGTGTTGGGTTCTGGTGGAGGTGACAGTTTGAGCATGGCGGTTTGGACTGCCAATGGTTTTCCATTGTGTAATGACTTCTGTGCTGATTTGTGGGTCAAAATATGGAGGGTGGGATGTTGTCTGCGTGACGGGCTGTTAGAGGGACTGTCTCTCTCCCACCCTCAGTTGGCCTGGTGGTCTCGGATTTGTGACTGTTTTTGGGCGGTCTTCAGTATGTGACTTGTAATACGGCAGTCGGGACACCACCATCACTGATGGTCTTGTGGACGGACGTCACCCCGGTGGTCTTCCTAAAAGATCGCCGAGCTCGTAATGAGAGCCTTAATGTCTTCTACTGAAACCATTTAACAGGTTTTATAATGCAATTCAAAATGTTTGATGAAAAGTTTGAATAACATCTCATGGAAAGTGCTTCTTTCTGCCTAGTTCATCCATTTTTACTGGATTTAGGAGGGTACAAAATATTCCAGTGCATATGCTCTGGCCTCTAAAATATGGCAGATAATTTTATATCTCCCAATTGTTATGTTTAACATGCATATAAGGTCATGGTGCGATTGTGTATTAGCTGCACCTGTGGCATAAAAGTTATATAAACACACAAGGACCACAGTGTGGATTTGCATGTCCTACTGGGGAGACTTTAAAAACATGGCACCAGTGCTGCTAATGCATCCCTGCATTGCTTTTGGGAAAAGCTGAACTGGGCACATATCAAACAGATTTTTTTTGACAAGTTTAAAACACGTGCTACTAATATTTGCAAAGCGACTATAAAATGTACCTGGAAGCCCACAATGCCTAGGTTTGTCAGGTGTAGAAGTCAGGCAAGCTAATTGGGTCACCTACGTCTCTGAACTAACAGAATCAAATTTGCTATTTACTTCACCCAGAATCTGCAGCAGCCTGAAGATCAGCAAAGGCCTGTTTTGTGCATTAAACCCATAACATAAACCCATAAATTGGCACAGGAAGGCAATAGAAAATTAATTTAGGTCACTGGTTGTTATGGCTGTAATGAATTGTGAATGTAGATTTTGGGTGTAAATGTAATTAAGGAGATTTTTATAAAAGTTGATAATTTGTGCCAGAGCAGTCATAGCGCACTAAATTGGTTCTGCCAGGTTCTCCCCTTGTGCAATGACAGTAGTTATTTTTCCAGGCTCCAAAACTCACTTGGATTGGTTATCAAAACCTTTCAGCCTTTTGAATTGCAAAATGGGTTTTCAAATTTGTTCCGAATTGCAATTAGAAGGGGTCGAAAAAGAGGCTTTCCCTCCTAATTGTGATTCGCAGTAACATGTACCAATACTTTGTCATCATAAATCATTGGAAAGTTACCAACTCATCTAAGGAGGCGTAAATCTATTTCCAAAGCATAGAGCTGACCCCTTTGGACAGTTTACTCTTTAGGAATTGTGTCGGATAATCTCGGACGAGCAGACAGTGGGAAATGGGACCTCTGGCTGTTCCTATAATGTGTTCCTAATTGGGAACTCTTTTTAAAGATTGATAGGAACATCACATCAAATGGAACATGGGCTATTTTGAAAAACATCCCATTTGTAATAGTGATTTGCTGTGCCTTGTAGGTCTCCAACCCTCTACTTCAAGTCAAGCATCAGATGTAATGAGCCTAATGAATATTCATTAAGTAAGTCGTTCATTAGGTAAGTCCTTTTTCAGCCACCTTCAACTGGAGGTTTTGCAACACATTGTTTTAGTACATAGATGAATCACAAAATCATAGACTGGCCACACCTAGTTGGTGAGCAATATGCGAACACTATTCACAATCTGTCTATCTGTATATGAGGCACTTAGGTCCATATTTATACTCGGTTTGTGCTGAATTAGTGTCATTTTCTTTTGTGCTAATTCAGCGCAAACCTAACTCCATATTTATACTTTGGCGCTAGACACGTCTTGCGCCAAAGTTATGGAGTTAACATTGTTTTCTGGATGTGAAAATCTACCTTGCGTCAATGAGCTGCAAGTTAGGCGTTCCCGTCCAGATAAGGATGATTTGGCCTTTGCGCCATATTTATCCCGTGCTAAAATCTATTACAGCGGAATGGGGGCCTTGAATAATGGCGCCATTATTTAATGCCTGGGTATGGGCAGTCATAAGGGGACCTGTAGGCATATTTCCATGGTCAGAGACCATGGAAGGTGCCCACATGTGTCCTTCCCTGGCCCCAGGGACACCTCCACCCACCCCCACCAGAGGGACAGCACAAGATGGGGGACCCATCCCAGGTAAGTCCTTGTAAGTATTTTTTTTTCCCCGCTCGGGGGTCCTGACTTGAGGCCCCCTGCATGGTTCTGGCACCAATGGCCATGCCCAGGGTACATATGTCCCCTGGGCATGGTCACTGGATTGGGGGTCATGGCTCCTGTCTTTACTAAGACAGGAGCCATGACCATGGAGGTTGTGTGCCAGAACATGGCGCTACACTGCTTAGAGGCATTTTTCTGCCTCTAAACAGTGTAGCGCCATAATTCGACACATAAGCCCTGGTTTCCCCTACGCCTCCCCTTCCTGTTAGCATCTTTTTCGAGGACACTAACAGGGATTTAGCGCCAGCTAGCGCCATTCCATAAATATGGCACTTGGCCGGCACCTTGGAATGGCGCTAGCCAGCGCTATACTTTTTCACACAAAACCGCCCTAGCTCAGTTTTGCGTGAAAAAGTATAAATCTGGCCCGTAAGCTTTTACTGGTTGTGTAATGATTCAAGAAAACTGTGCAGTACTGGAAACAAAAATGATAGCAAAAAAAAACAATAGTACAGACTGACTTAAAGTCATGATGTTGTGATCAATGATTCAGTGCAAAGGTCTTGCTATTGTTCGCTATTGATTCATCGTTCTACGATGAGAAAGGGCAAGATGCCTTATTGTGCTACTCTGTTCCCACTAAAACAAGGAAGGAGTTAAATGTATTTGCAACAGAAATATTAGTATTCACGTCTTATTGTTTACCTTGGAGATTCATGGTGAAGTAAAATTGCTTTCTCTGTAGCTCTTAGTGGATAGGAGTAATTTATCTGCTTGAGCAAAGGGTAGGAGAACAAAGATGAGATTACAGGAGCTTGACATTGTTTAAACTGCATTTGTATCACTGTTCACAATGTAATGCCTTTATTCACATGACCTTTATTCACAGTACTAATATTTTTGTTATTTTTTTAATTTGTCTGTTATTACAAATATAAGCTATGTGATCATCAAGAAAGTTGTTCTGATAAAATTTCATTATGACAATTGCAAGCTCACACAATGGTTCATGCACGTTTCTGCTTTCATTATTTTACTGTTGCTTACAAATTAATTCATTTGGATGACATGTTGACAACAGTTCTGCCTTTTACAGTAGAAATTTTCCATCTTGCATGCCCACCTCAATTTCACTCAAACTTCTTTATCTTTCATTCTCCGCTCACATCAGTGACCCTTGTCTCTATACCTTTCTTATCGCATGCCCTCTCCTCCATTTTCTCCTCCTGGCCCATCATAAAAAATAGAGATTGATATTAAGATTCAAAGCTCTTACCTCTTTTCTCTTCCTTACTTTAAATGAATGAATGAATGACTGTATTTGTAGAACATGCTGATACTCAAAAGTGTTCCAGCACTAGTGCAAATACACGTCTGTTGCATCATGTTTAGGCTGAACAAGTAGGTTCTTAAATGTTTCTGGGAGGAAGTCTCATCAAGCATATTTCTGAGTTGTAATGGGAGGTGATTTCAAATCAAGGCGACTCAAACAGGGAAGGAGGAGCTTCTTGGATTTTCTTGTATCCTGACATTCAAGTATTTAGGTCCAACTAGATGGAAGGCTCGGTATGCGACCAGCCGCAGCCCGTCCTTTAGGGCAGAGGGGCCATGCCCCCCCCACCTTTTGCCTCTCATGAAGAGTGCCTGTCAGGCTGAGAAAAGGTCAGCCTGACAGACCCTCTTCATGTTCAGCTCAGGCAGCCAGGAGCAAGACAAGCGCGATTTGCGCAGACTCCTGGCTGCCTGAGCTGAACTTTGCTGGGCTGAAGAGGTCACATCTCCCTCAGTGACGAAAAAGTTTTCATTGTCAGGGGATCGGATGACGTTCTGCCATGGAGCGCATTACATACTGCAATTATGAGCCCTGAAGAAGTCCGTGAAGACGAAACGCGTTGGCTATGATGGATTAGATATTGTCATTGTGGATAAATAAAGAACAAAATGTTTTCATAAGAACTCTATTGAATTATGTGATTTTTGAAGAAATGTAATAATTTTGTGGATATCAATGGGCACTTCGATGTGCTGGGTCTCCTTTTCAAAGATAGAAAATGGCGGTCAAGTCCGTGGCGGTGCGTACCGTCACTGCCGGCGTACATCGTCATTGGCTCCTGGGACCCATAGGGTCCATTGTTAACCAATGCAGAATTGCGCTGTGGTCTTCGACCGCCTACCGCGATGGTGTACAACACCAGCGCAGTTACCTCACATCCCACTGTCCCACTTTACAGGTCAGGCAGCCATCATTTCAGGGGCCCACATGGCTTTATTTTTAACTGTGTCACACATACCTAGGCCTGGCTCAACACTCATACAGGCAAATTTCGGGTTATGAATAGTTTTCTGAGTAAGCTGTGTTTACGTACCTCTGAGTTGGGTGACTCTGTGCTCGCTGTTGTCCTCCATAGGCACCGTCCGCTAGGACATGTGAGGAGATGGCGCCATCCTCCGGTGTACAGACCGCTGGTGGACCTGTCGACAATGGA
Organism: Pleurodeles waltl; assembly: GCF_031143425.1. Lineage (NCBI taxonomy): Eukaryota > Metazoa > Chordata > Amphibia > Caudata > Salamandridae > Pleurodeles > Pleurodeles waltl. Next base: position 758,536,731 of record NC_090442.1, read on the forward strand.
GGAAAGACATGTAATCATCACCTATTGGCTTGATGGTGCCACAATCCTGGAACTGTGTGCCCAGTTGGATCCAGACCTGATGTCAGCTATCCACCATCCCACAGGAATCCCCCCTCAAGTGCAGGTGCTGTCAGTAATCCATTTCCTTGCAAGTGGGTCTTTTCAAACTACAGTGGCCATAGCATCAGGGATGTCCCAGCCTATGTTTTACAACGTGTTGTCCAGAGTGTTGTCTGCCCTGCTGATACACATGCGGAGCTACATCGTTTTCCCTCAGGTGGAGGATTTGCCTACAGTGAAAGGTAACTTATATGCCCTGGGACATATCACCAACATCATAGGTGCCATTGATGGGACTCATGTGGCCTTGGTCCCCCCCCCCACAGGAGTGAACAGGTACACAGAAACCGGAAGAGTAACCATTCGATGAATGTGCAGATGATGTGTTTGGCAGACCAGTACATCTCCCATGTTAATGCCAAATTCCTTGGCTCAGTGCATGACGCTTACATCCTGCAGAATAGCAGCATCCCTTATGTGATGGGGCAACTCCAGAGGCACAGTGTGTGGCTACTAGGTGAGCACCTGGAACTAAATCAGTAGGAACAGTTGTCTGGGTCTGGGGATATCCCTAAGAGTTAGTGTGTGTCTAACAGTTGTCCCTCACCATTTGCAGGTGACTCTGGTTACCCCAACCTGTCATGGCTACTGACCCAAGTGAGGAATCCCAGGAAAAGGGCAGAGGAACACTACAATGAGGCCCAGGGGCGAACTAGAAGGATTTTAGAGGAGACCTTCGGCCTCCTGAAGGCCAGGTTCAGGTGCCTTCATATGACATGTGGTTCCCTATTCTACTCACCAAAGAAGGTGTACCAGATCATCGTGGCCTGCTGTATGCTTCACAACTTGGCTTTGAAACGACAGGTGTCTTTTCTGCAGGAGGATGGTCAAGATGGAGGTGTTGTGGCAGCTGTGGAGCCTGTGGACAGTGAAGATGAGGAAGCAGAAGAAGAGGACATCGACAACAGGAACTCTGTGATCCTGCAATACTTCCAGTGAGACACAGGTAAGAAGACAAACCTGCCTACCACATGTACTTTAACACTACTATCTCTCTACTGTCTGTCCTTTTCACCCAGTGTATAGTCACTGAGTTGTCACTTTCCCTTACGATTTAACAGATGTGGGTCCCACTGTGTGACATCTGCTTTGTTTCTTCATGGACTAGAGCTGTGTGACATAGGTATGTTGACATTACAATTGAAAGAGCATTTTGTCACTGTAATTGCTAATACACATTTTCGAAATCACAGACAGACTCATGATTGTTTTGTGCTTTAAGGGTGTTTATTTAAGTGCTCAATATTGGAGGGGGTTGTAAAATGGTGAGGGGTGATGGTGGAGGAATGTCCATGACAGAGTCCAGTCTATTAGTCTCACAGGTGCATTGTCCAAAGGGGCATAGGAAGTGGAGCTGGGGCAGTTTGAGGATGGACAGGGTGACAAGGTGGGACAAAAGGATGACATTCAGGGTGGTCTCATTTCTTGGCAGGGGTCTTGGCATCGTTCTCTGTCTTTGTCCTGGATCTCAGGGACCGTTTGCGGGGTGCTTCTCCCTCTGCAGGGGGTAGGGTGCTGGTGTGGTGGTCCTGTGGCGGTGCCTCCTGTCCACTAGCGCCGGCGGAGGTGGTGGGCAGTTCATCGTCCAGGCTAGTGTCAGGGGCCCCTTGTTGTGCCACAGTGTCCCCCCTGGTGTTGAGGACTTCCTTCAGCACCCCTACGATGGTGCCCAGGGTGAAATTGATGGATCTGAGTTCCTCCCCGAAGCCCAAATACTGTTCCTCCTGCAGCCTCTGGGTCTCCTGAATCTTGGCCAGTACAGTTGCCATCGTCTGCTGGGAATGATGGTACGCTCCCATGATGTTGGAGAGGGCTTTGTGGTGAGTGGGTTCCCTGGGCCTGTCCTCCCCCTGTCGCACAGCAGCCCTCCCAGTTCCCCTGTTTTCCTGGGCCTCTGTCCCCTGAACGGTGTGCCCACTGCCACTGCCCCCAGATCCCTGTTGTTGTTGGAGTGGTGGGTTAGCCTGGGTTCCCTGTAGTAGTGGACACACTGCTGTTTGACGTGTCCTTGGGACAGAGGTATGGGCCCGCTGGGTGGGTGCTGTGCTGCTGTTTCCAGAGGAGGGAAGCTCTGTGGTGGCCTGTGACTGTGTCAGGGCAACCGACTGTCCCGAGGTCCCAGATGGGCCGGGCTGGTTGTCTAGATCCAGTTGGACAGAGCTGCTGTCATCACTGTGGGCCTCTTCTGTTGGTGGTGTGGACATGTCTGGACCCTCCTGTGGGGTGACGTTGGGTAGGGGTCCTGCAGGGGTGTAAAAGCATGATTATTGCATCTTTGTCTGCCATGGTGTGCAATGGGTGGGTGACCGTGTACCCCAGTGCTTGCATTCCTGTGTGGGTCCTTGTGTGATGATGGTTTAGGGGGGTGTATGGGCATGTGCACTGGCCATGCATTGGTGATGGGTGTCCATGCTTTGTTGTCGCATTCAGGGCTTGGTGTTGGGATGTGTGGTTTGTGATATTGGGACATTTGTGAGGAGTTGGAGTGATGGGGTGAGGGCGAGGGTGGGGGTATGTGATGGCATGCAGGTAGGGTGGGGGATATAGTAGTAAAGCTTTGACTTACCAGAGTCCATTCCTCCAGCTACTCCTGCGAGGCCCTCAGGATGCAGAATAGCCAAGACTTGCTCCTCCCATGTTGTTAGTTGTGGGGGAGGAGGTGTGGTCCGCCGCAAGTCCTCTGAACTGCAAGGTGGTGTCTTGAGACCACAGAACGCACCTTCCCCCGTATTTCATTCCACCTCTTCCTGATGTCATCCTTATTTCTTGGATGCTGTCCCACTGCGTTGACCCTGTCCACGATTCTTCGCCATAGCACCATCTTCCTAGCTATGGAGGTGTGCTGCACCTGTAATCCGATTAGCTGTGGCTCTACCCAGATGATTTCCTCCACCATGACCCTGAGCTCCTCCTCAGAGAACCTGGGGTGTCTTTGCCGTGCCATGGAGTGAAGTGTGGGGTGGTGTGTGTTGTGATGTGTGGGGTGATATTTAGTGGTGTGTTGTGTGAGGTGCGTGGATGTTATGTGGGTGATGGTATTGTGTGCCTGTGAATGCTTGGTTGTAGATTGTGGTGTCTCTCTCTGGCCTTCTTTCGGGATTTTGGTCGTAGGGTTTGTGGGTGATGTGGGTGTGTGTTTTATATTGTATTGGGTGTGTGGGAGTGGTGTGTGTATGTGTATCAGGTGTGTGTATTTCGATTTGTCCAATGTGGTAGTGTTTTGTAAATGTGTGTGTATTTTGAGCACGGAGGTGTGTACCGCCAATGGAATACCACGGTTTGAAGACCGCCATGTGGATTCGTGGGGTGTGATACTGTGGGCGTATTCCTGTTGGAGTGACGGTGGAGGTTTTGTTTTCGCCTTATCACTTTATCAGTTTATCACTGACCTTTGGGGTGGCGGACTAGTGTGGGTGTCTAAATTTTGGCAGATTCCCAGCTATGGGCCATAATGACCGTGGCGGAATTCCGCTGCTGCAGCGGTGTGTTGGCGGTCTTCTGCATGGCGGTAAGCGTCTTCCAATGTTGTAGTTACCCCTTTAATCTACCTGGTTCTAGAAGGAGGTGGGCAGGTCAGCTAGTCCCTCCCAAGGTAGCCCTGAGGCTCTCCGAAGGTCCATTTACAGTTAAAACACCATCTTTTTCTTATTAATTCATGTGGGCATGCAGCATCACTTGCTCAACATTATTGTTTTACTTTAATGAATAGCACCAGTGTCTTGAGCTTCTTGTAGAGCCTGGAACAGGTGTGAAGTTAGCAGGTTTGGTATCTGTAATTATGCACATGTGTAAAGCAGGGGGGCCTCTTATCCCTCTCACTATATTAAAAGAGACCTCATACTCCCATCACACAGTTCTCGAGACATGACATGCATCAAGTTCTCTCTTTAGGTTACATGAGTAGATAGAACTGGATTGGTGTGCTGCTCTAGACCCTTGTGTTCCAAACTGATAATATAGTGGTCTAATGCATTTGCTGCTCAGAAGTTCCTACAAACTGCGGCTTCACAGTTCAAATTTTGCTACTCAGCCTTTCATTTCTGACACAAGAGTGGGATGTAAAAACTTTCATGTCCTGACATTGACATTACAGTTCTTAGCTGCTAAGTGTACCTGATCTGGATAACCAACACACTTATAGGAGCTCCAACTAAATGTCAGGTGTTGGGGTATTTTGACCGGTATAGAGTATAACTCGGACAACTAATATTATAAGATGTTGATTAACTTGTAGGTGTGGGTATAGTGGTGTCCTTTCATCAGAAGTCCTAAACACCACAGGCCACAGCTGTGATACTAAAAGGTAGTGCACATGATCAAAAGTACTAGAATCTATTATAGAGGAAACAGGGTGGGGTACACGGATGAGAATGGAAAATGATTAGAGGCAAGCCTGAGGGTACTAATGAGGGCAAAGAAAGATAAATGAAAAGTCAAAAGAATGGTAAGGAAAAAGGAGGATAACTAAGAATAAAGAAATGAGTAAAAGGTAAGAGAAGAAGTGTAACAGGGAGGGTTAATAAGAGAGGAGTAAGAGGGTGATGATTTTCAAAGTAAAAAAAGCAATGCTAAGGAAGTAGGATGAAGGAGCTGAATGGAGTAGGAGAATGATGAGCTAAGTAGGTGATGGGACTATGGCAATTCATAGTGATGTACTGTGAAGGGGATAATGAGAAACAAGAAGGGAGAGAGGTATAGGGAAGGATGAAGTTGTAGGATGAGGCTGTTAAAGGATGAGGATGGTGTAAGGACATGGCTCCCTGTTGCAATTACCCCCCACTTTTTGCCTGATACTGATGCTGACTTGACTGAGAAGTGTGATGGGACCCTGCTAACGAGGCCCCAGCACCAGTGTTCTTTCACCTAAAATGTACCATTGTCTCCACAATTGGCACAACCCTGGCACCCAGGTAAGTCCCTTGTAACTGGTACCCCTGGTACCAAGGGCCCTGATGCCAGGGAAGGTCTCTAAGGGCTGCAGCATGTCTTATGCCACCCTAGGGACCCCTCACTCAGCACAGAGACACTGCTTGCCAGCTTGTGTGTGCTGGTGGGGAGAAAATGACTAAGTCGACATGGCACTCCCCTCAGGGTGCCATGCCAACCTCACACTGCCTATGGCATAGGTAAGTCACCCCTCTAACAGGCCTTAAAGCCCTAAGGCAGGGTGCACTATACCACAGGTGAGGGCATAGGTGCATGAGCACTATGCCCCTACAGTGTCTAAGCAAAACCTTAGACATTGTAAGTGCAGGGTAGCCATAAGAGTATATGGTCTGGGAGTCAGTCAAAAACGAACTCCGCAGCTCCATAATGGCTACACTGAATACTAGGAAATTTTGTATCAAGCTTCTCAGAATAATAAACCCACACTGATGCCAGTGTTGGATTTATTAAAAAATGCACACAGAGGGCATCTTAGAGATGCCCCCTGTATTTTACTCAATTGTTCAGTGCAGGACTGACTAGTCTGTGCCAACCTGCTGCTGAGAGACGAGTTTCTGACCCCATGCGGTGAGAGCCTTTGTGCTCTCTGAGGACAGAAACAAAGCCTGCTCTGGGTGGAGGTGCTTCACACCTCCCCCCTGCAGGAACTGTAACACCTAGCAGTGAGCTTCAAAGGCTCAAGCTTCATGTTACAATGCCCCAGGGCACTACAGCTAGTGGAGATGCCCGCCCCCTGGACACAGCCCCCACTTTTGGCGGCAAGTCCAGGAGAGATAATGAGAAAAACAAGGAGGACTCACTGGCCAGTTAGGACAGCCCCTAAGGTGTCCTGAGCTGAGGTGACTCTGACTTTTAGAAATCCTCCAGATGGAGGATTGCAGATGGAGGATTCCCCCAATAGGATTAGGGATGTGCCACCCTCCCCTCAGGGAGGAGGCACAAAGAGGGTGTAGCCACCCTCAAGGACAGTAGCCATTGGCTACTGCCCTCCCAGGCTTAAACACACCCCTAAATTCAGTATTTAGGTTCTCCCCAGAACCAAGGAACTCAGATTCCTGCAACCTAAGAAGAAGAGGACTACTGAGCTGAAAAACCCTGCAGAGAAGACGGAGACACCAACTGCTTTAGCCCCAGCTCTACCGGCCTGTCTCCCCCCTTCAGAAGAAAACTGCTCCAGCGACGCTTTCCCCAGGACCAACAACCTCTGAAGCCTCAGAGGACTGCCCTGCTCTAAAAGGACCAAGAAACTCCAGAGAACAGCGGCCCTGTTCACTAAAGACTGCAACTTTGTTTCCGCCAGAAGCATGAGACTTGCAACTCCGCACCCGACGCCCCCGGCTCGACTTGTGGAGAAACAACACTTCAGGGAGGACTCCCCGGCGACTCCGAGACTGTGAGTAACCAAAGTTGTCCCCTGAGCCCCCACAGCGATGCCTGCAGAGGGAATCCCGAGGCTCCCCCTGACCGCGACTGCCTGACTCTCAGATCCCGACGCCTGGAAAAGACCCTGCACCCGCAGCCCCCAGGACCTGAAGGATCGGAACTCCACTGCAGGAGTGACCCCCAGGAGGCCCTCTCCCTTGCCCAGGTGGTGGCTACCCCGAGGAGCCCCCCCTTGCCTGCCTGCATCGCTGAAGAGACCCCTTGGTCTCCCATTGATTCCAATTTAAAACCCGACGTGTGTTTGCACACTGCACCCGGCCGCCCCCGTGCTGCTGAGGGTGTACTTCCTGTGCTAACTTGTGTCCCTCCCGGTGCCCTACAAAATCCCCCTGGTCTGCCCTCCGAAGACGCGGGTACTTACCTGCTGGCAGACTGGAACAGGGGCACCCCCTTCTCCATTGAAGCCTATGTGTTTTGGGCACCACTTTGAACTCTGCACCTGACCGGCCCTGAGCTGCTGGTGTGGTAACTTTGGGGTTGCTCTGAACCCTCAACGGTGGGCTACCTTGGACCCAAACTTGAACCCCGTAGGTGGTTTACTTACCTGCAAGAACTAACAATTACTTACCTCCCCTAGGAACTGTGAAAATTGCACTGTGTCTGCTTTTAAAATAGCTGTATGTGTTTTATTTGAAAAGTATATATGCTATTGTGATTATTCAAAGTTCCTAAAGTACTTACCTGCAATAACTTTCATGCAAAGTATTACATGTAGAATTTTAACCTGTGGTTCTCAAAATAAACTAAGAAAATATATTTTTCTATCCAAAAACCTATTGGCCTGAAATTGTCTCTGAGTGTGTGTTCCTCATTTATTGCCTGTGTATATGTACAAGAAATGCTTAACACTACTCCTTTGATAAGCCTACTGCTCAACCACACTACCACAAAATAGAGCATTAGTATTATCTCTTTTTGCCACTATCTTACCTCTAAGGGGAACCCTTGGACTCTGTGCATACTATTCCTTACTTTGAAATAGTGCATACAGAGCCAACTTCCTACAGATGGCAAGAAAGGAAGGGGGTCAGCGAGAATGTTGATGAGCAAATGATGAGGGTGAAAAAAGGAGGTTGAGAAACTGGAGGAGGGTGGTAGAACACAAGGGAGAGATGATTGATGGGGGCAGTGACTGTGAATACAGGTGATGGGAATAGGAGAGACTAATGAGACAAAGAAGAGAACGGGAAAGAGGCAATAAAATGCAAGTCACAATTAAGGAGACAGTTCAATTTTAAAGCACCCACATGAGTTGTACGTTTTCTTTTTGTTACCCTTGGAATAAATTCTTCTCAAGAAACTGACACCCAAATATTGGTTGAGAATCTAATCATCAAATGTGAAGACCAGTCATCAGCCTTGGATGCTGTACTCTTAGCACTATAAGCACATTGTCAAAAATGGGTCTTTTAGGAGATGGTTGCGGTCTCTTATTTTCCAATCTGCAAGATCTCATCAACCGGGTTGTTCTGCCAACAAATCAGGTGCTGCTGTCACGGTTTGATGTAGTTTTGTCAGGACTCTGGGTGGAGTACCCCTTGAGGTCACAGAATATCTCCCTATAAATGTAGTGTACCAAAGCAGAAGAACAGCTAAAGGCATACACTGGGAATGAACAGCTATAGTAAGGCACAGAAACAGGATAGTGAAGGCAGAGCAACCTTAGTGTGGACAAAAAAGGAATTGATCAGTAATGGACAACTACACTGGGGTCACCACTAAGGTTGTACACAGATAAGGCTCAGAACTTCCCACAGCAACAGGAAACGTCAATACCTCTGTACAGATTACTCTTACAGATAGTCACCTCGCAAGACCCATAGGAAAGAGGTATCAGAAGTGATTCTGTCTCTGGTCCCTTCGGGCGCAAACGAAGATTGTACTTACATGCATGAGACACGACCTTGTGGGTCCAGCTGGAGACACAGTGGCAATTTCTAGGAAACAGTAATTGCTCACTGTCACAGTTAGGCACTTAAGAACACATATAACTCTAGACAAAGGATGGAGCAGGAATTGCCTCCTGGAATCCTGGAGCCAACCCCAGTACAAATATATATATATATATATATATATATATATATATATATATATATATATATATATATATACAAGTGAGGACTGAGAGTACACTTACCAGAGACAATTACCCAAAAGGAAGTTACAGAGAAAGAACTAGAAAGGAGGCTAAGAACTGAAGCTCAAAATATACACAGAGATTCTAGGAAACTGTAACAAGCAAGAGACTCACCACTAGAGAACTAGAAGCTTCAGGAATCACAGAGAAAGAGGACAGAAGCTATGGGGCTAGTCTAAGACACAGAAGAGAGGTTACAGGAGCTAAGGAAGAAGCGAAGGAATAAGTAAAAGGAAAATAATGCCAAGAACAGAAGGAACAAACGAGGAAGCAAAACAGGAACAGGACTGGAAAACAGAGAACAGGCTCAGGCTGAAGCAAAGCAAAAACAGGAACAGGACTGGAAAAAGGGGAGCAGTTTCAGGCTGAAGCAAACAGGAACAGAACTGGGAATCAGGGAGCAGGCTTTGACTTAATCACGCAGGAACACGGCTGAAAAACAGGGAGAAGGCTCTGGCTGAAGCAAACAGGGCAGGATTGGACACGGAGCAGGCTCTGGCTGAAGAAAGCAGGAACAGGACTGGAACACAAGCCAACAAGAGGTCCGGTACACAAAGGAAACAAACTACAATGCATGAAGAGGAGCTTCAGGAAATGGCAGCTTATATGCAGTTCCAGGCAGCAGAAAGCCCTGGGCGGAGTCACAATGGCTGGGCTGCACAGGAGTGATCACAGGTGTGTGCAGTTCCAGTTTCTCACAAGTCCTGGAGGAGAGAATCCCATACAAAGGAACAGCAGGACTATTCACATAGGAAACAATGGACAGCATATTCCAGGTCTTACTGACTACCAGGCAGTGCATTATGGGACCTTAAGCACGTGGAATCAAATGTAGGTCTTCAATAGCATACCATATCGAAAAGAGAAACAAACAGGAGTCAGAAATGGACTCTGGATGAGTGTTGATGGTGATTTCCAGGCTGCAGAAAGTCCCTTTACAACGCCCCCCAGAGATAGGACGACAGTCGTAACAGCTGCTGAATCATCTCACTAATGTCTACACAAACCTGAACACAAAATGATACATCTTTGGTCTTGATCATTTCTGTACCACTATGCTGCTTGAAAGCCTGCAACAATCTTTCATGGTATGCATGAATCAACTCTTTCAAATCCAGAGATGTCCTGTCAATTTTCTGCAAATCAATATCTTTCGGGGACACATTATTTTTCAGGAATGTAATTACATTATAATACTTTTTCATTACCTCTTCTGAAGGGGCACCTGTAACTGGATCTCTCGTAAGTTCACAGTCAGGCTATCAACAGGCACTTTACAGGCATTCCACAAATCAGTTGGAACAACAATGTCAAACAGCGTATTCAAATCTTTCCACAGGCATGTTGGAACTTACACAACTCTCTTGGTCATTCCTACACTCTGTCCTGTCAGGACTGCTGTAGCTTTGTCCAGTTTGACTCTGGGTAATATTTGACATTGACTGAACTGGACTATACATTGGCACAAGTTGATGCGGGTACAATATTGTTGGAATGAAAGGTGTGCCACAGCAAGTGACAAATGTTCAACCCAGAGGTAGAGGACATGGTGTTATGTAGATCAGAGTGGAAATGTTGTTAATGCTCTGACTTTAGAGAGAACAAATCCTTGTCATTCTTGCTGAAATTTTTGACACTGACAGAGGTAATTTCCCTATAATAATGTGAATAGCCAAGTGCAGAATGTTGGAGTTGCTCATGCACAAGGGAGTAATCAGATTAAGATTCGAAAAGTTCAAAAGCCCTGAGTGCAAAATTTGAATGTGTCACCAGGACAGCTGATACAAGTTCCACAACCCTCGATGGCTCAACAGAAAATGGTTGTGCCCCAACAGAAAGTGAACCAGATTACAAATGCAAATGTGAATTAGATAGCATCACAATGATCACACTGATAGACCTGAGTGCGGAGGAACTTTCAGAATTCCTTCAAGCTGATAGCTCAGATGATAAAGATTGCATGTTAGCTACATCCTTAAAAGTAGATCAATGTGGTCCCTATGTAAATCCTAATGATATGGGACATGATGTGCCATTCTCGGTTGACACTGGAGATACACATTCCACTGTCAGAACAGCAGAAGTTCCACATTTGTTCCTTTAAGGAAAAATAATTCAGGTTGTAGGAGTTGCAGCAGAAGTGGCAAATAAGCAGCTAGCCAATCCTGTAACAGAATATGTCCTGGTAGAAATAGGTTTATTTGAAGATGAGCATCAATTTGCGATTACTTGGTCACTGTCTTCTGTGTAAACTGAACTACTCTATAAGTTGCACACCCCGTGGAATACCAATCCAAACAAATGAAGATGTGCCCTGCAGAATTGTGAAAGAGTACCTGCTTGTCACATTGAACCCCATGCTGACATGTAATGATTTGCCAGAAGAATTACAAGACACAATGACACCTGAGGTTTGAGATTTTTCAGGAAAAGATATAGGACTCATCAAAGGAGTTGAACTAATTAAAATAACAGTAAAGCCAAATGCAGTGTATCCAAAGAAACCCCTATATAATATGACACCAGAGACAATTCCAGGAATTATGCTCCTAATGAATAGTTTGATTGAACAAGGTATCCCCAAAGAGATTTTAGGAAGTCCATGTAACTCTCATTCTAGGACTGAGGAAGCCCAGTGGAAAGTATTGTATAGTTCAAGATCTGAGAAAAGTGAACAAGGTTGTCTTTCCATGTTTTCCAGGGTTAAAGAATCCTGCAATGATTTTATTTTAGATTCCCTATGAAGCAGCATGATTTACTGTAATTGACCTTTGCCAAGCTTTCTTTTCCATACCACTGCGTCAGGAAAGCCAATTCCTTTTTGCGTTCAAATTCAGAAGTTGAACTCCTCAAAGTTATACTGATACACCATCCATTTTCAATCCAATCAGATCTTGAAAACAAGCTGGAGCTCTTTAAGTTGTCCTATCATTTAGCTTTAGTGCAATATATAGATGACCTGTTAGTTGCTTCAAACACCCAAAAAGCATGCAGGAGAGATGCAATAGCTCCCCTGAATCATTTAGGAGAAAATGGATATAAGAATTTGTAGAAGGTTGGCCCTCTCTATATTGTTAAAAAATTATGTGCACTGTTCAAAGAGTCCGAGTCCAAGCAACCCCACCTTGGTTTACAAAGGTAAAAACAAGACCACCTAATGCTTTAATTTTTGTGGTGGCTTGGTTGAGCAGTTAGACCAATCTTGGAGAAGTGCTAAGCATTTGTTGTACTCACAGTATCAATAAAAGCTGATATACTCTCAAAGGAATAACTCGAGACAAATTTACAAAAATACTTCAGATTTTTATAACATTATTAAGACCAAGAATATCAAAATTGGTTAAGTACTTTTTAAGTTATAATTTTTCAAAGTTTAGCAAAAATAGTGTTTTTATGCAAAATTATGCACCATAGGAATCAATGGGATAAAACTTTTAAAATGTATGAAAATTCAGGCAATGCGTTTACCAATGTCTCCTTCAGTTTTTAAGTCAAGCTCATTGAGGGGTCCTTTGGGCAAGATGGAGAAGCTCAGGTGGTTCCTGGTTCAAGCGAGAGCAGCTCCTGAAAGTCTTGGAGTTAGTGCAGGACATACGTGGGGGTCCACTTGGAAATGCACTGCACAGGCAGATTTCAAGATGCGTCCAGGGGTCCCAATGGAGTGTAGAGATAAGAAGGCATGTGAGACCCTTGGAGCACAGCTAGGTCTCTGGTGCATGGGCAAGGGATGCTGGGTGCATAGCAGATGGGTCGGCCAAGAGCTGTGTGCATAGGTGCCCTTGGAACCAGGAGACAGGTCACTTGGAGGGTGGATTGCAGGTCAGCAGGGTCATTCTGGGTGGGTGGTTCTTGAGTGATCAGAAGTCCATCGACTGATGCTTGCTTCTGGTCTTCAGAGAGTTTGGAGTGAACTTTTCTTCTGGGTGTCAAATATTTGGGGTCTAGTTCCCCTGGCTATTGCACAGTTCTGCCACTAGAGGTTGCCGTGCTACCAAACTTCTTACACTTGCACAGTTGGTCCTCCCAGTCTGTTGGATGAAATTAGGTCCACCTGCTCTCTCCGGTTCCTTGGTCAGTGGCTGGTCAGTGAACTGGACTTCAATTGTTTCTGCTTCTTGCTTGCAGGGAGTGATGTCTTCAATATGGAGGTAGGTCCTTGGCAATACTAGAAGGTTGGAGGTCCTCTGTTTTTTTTTGGAGTCTGTCCGATGTCCACTCAACTTCTAAGTGACGATTGTTGAGTCCTGTGTCAAGAAGGCAGGGTTTGGGGCTTTCTTCTTCTTGCAGCAGGACTTCTGTTCTTGAGCCTTGGGTCTTCTTTGTGGCTAGCCTTCTTGTGTCTGTAGAATATGATCTGCAGGTCTGGAGATGCCCAATAAATACTGCATTAAGGAGGAGTTTAATTGAGTACCTAATTGTGGCCAAATAGGCGTCTACCTTAGGATGGCTATCTTCACTCTGTGACCACTTCCTGTGGGTAGAGGTCACATCCCTATCCCTGATTTGGCTATTTTCCTACCATGCAAGATGGAGTTAAATGAAATGGAGAGGTCATCTCGCCTGCAACACCTTGAGGTGGTGCAGTTGGTGGTGGCCACTCCTCCTGGTCTTTGTGTATTTTCTCACTGTTGCTTCCACCAAAAGTGGGGGTTTGCTACCGGGGTGGTCATCTGCTGTGAGCAGCAGGGGTGGGGGTCGAGTTTCAAGGATGGTAAGCCCTTTGAAGCTCACCGGCAGGGCAGTGCACATTCCTGGGGGAGGGGGTGCAACACCGCGGCACAGGAAGGGCTTTGTTTTCTGGTCACAGAGTGTAAAGTCCCTCACTCCAGAGATCCAGAAACTTGTCTGGTGGCGGCAGGCTAGTTAGCACTGGCCAGCAACCATGCCAGGGTTAGTCAGCTTTGCCGGGGTCACCTCAAAGGTGGCCCCTCAGCACATTTTGCAATAAATCCAATATTGGTACAAGTGTGGATTTATTGTTCTAAGTTGTTTGATACCAAACAACCCAGGGTTCAGAGTGGCCATCATGTATCTGTGAAACTTGTACTGACCAGTGTCCAGCACATGCATTTAAAATGGCTGCTCTGTACACTTAGGGGGTCATTCTGACCCTGGCGGTAAAATCCGCCAGGGCCAACGACCGCGTGAGCACCGCCAACAGGCTGGCGGTGCTCCCTTGGGCATTCTGACCGCAGCGGTACAGCCGCGGTCAGAAACGGAAAACCGGCGGTGTACCGCCGGTTTCACGCTGCCCTGGGGAATCCTCCATGGCGGCGCAGCTTGCTGCGCCGTCATGGGGATTCCGACCCCCATACCGCCATCCTGTTCCTGGCGGTTTTGGCCGCCAGGCAGAGGATGGCGGTATGGGGTGTCGTGGGGCCCCTGGGGGCCCCACCAAGATTTTCAGTGTCTGACATGCAGACACTGAAAATCGCGACGGGTGCAACTGCACCCGTTGCACCCCTTCCACTCCGCCGGCTCCATTCGGAGCCGGCATCCTCATGGAAGGGTGTTTCCCGCTGGGCTGGCGGGCGGCCTTCTGGCGGTCGCCCGCCAGCCCAGCGGGAAACCCAGAATACCCGCGGCGGTCTTTTGACCATGCAGCGGTATTCTGGCGGTTCCAGCCAGGCCGGCGGCTTCTGCCGCCGGCCGGGGTCAGAATGACCCCCTTAATGTGTTCCAGGTTTGTCAAGGACACAGTGGGGGCATATTGCTCATGCACCTATGACCACACATGCATTATAGTGCCCCCTGCCTTAGGGCAGGAAGGCCTGCCAGGGGGTGGCTTAACTATATTGCATGCAGTGTGTAGTTGACAGGTCACACAGGCTGTGTTGCATGTCATGTTTGCATTTTAGGATTGCATGAGGACACTCACCCTGCAATGGCAGTGCTAAGAGCACTTGGATGCAAGGTCCCTGAGGGTGGCACAATCTGTGCTGCTGCCTTCAGGGGCCTACCATTAGTACCCCATGCCCTGGGTACCTAAGTACCATTTACTTATAGTGACAGCTACAGGTGTTGCCATGTGTGCCAATGCATCACAACAGTTTGGGGAAATCTGTTTAACAGGGGCCCGGGACACTTACAACTTTGAAACCATATCATATACCAGGAAAAAACTAGGGGCTAACCATGTCAAAAAAGGCACTTTCCTACAGCTTTTCCCTGCAAAATTACAGTATTGCAAGAAAGAAGTCCTGCATTTAGGTCACCACACTGAGAAAGATGTGAGGAAGGTGTCAACAAGTAAGAATCTCAGCAATCATTCAAATGAATCCCCCTGTTTAACAAAAAGAAGTTTGAATGTTTCTGGGAATGGTTTACTACTGTCACCAGTGGATTCCAAACTTTTCCTTTTTTGGCCAAGCCTTTACAGAGGCTGACACTCATGGATTTGCCTGATTCAGTACCATTGGATGAAAACTACATGTGAGCTTTCAAAGAGCTGAGAGAAAGCCTATATTGAACCCCAGCTCTGGGAATGCCTGATATAACAAATGTTTTTCTTTGTTTTGCTGTGAGAGGGATGGATGTGCTCTCTCAGTTTTGGTGCAGCTACATGGAAATGCAAACCAGCCTGGGGCCTATTTTTCTGCTACACTTGAACCTGTAGCATCAGCGCTGCCTGGTTATTTAAAGGCTGTCACTGCTCTTAGCATCAGCATTGAACAGTGCAAAGCAATTTTTAAGGGCTCATCCCCTGAATGTTTTTATTACCCACTCAGTGGAAATTTTGTTGACCAGTCCAAAGACTCAGGCCCTCCTTACCAGATTGGCGGTAAATCCCACTTTCCACTATGCTGACTGCCGCCAACATACTGCCACTGCAGCAGTTATCCACTCACCATATTATGACACACACACACCAATCCGTCACTATTCAGCCACAGACACAACTCTGCCACACCAAAGGTCAGTGATAATCTGGTAGTAGCAAACCCCACACTGTTACTCCAACAGAACTACGCCCACCACATTATGACCCACGAATCACCATGATGGACATTCATTGGCGGTAAACCAATGGCAGTTCATACCGCTGCGCTCAAAATACACACACACATACAAAACAACATCACACTGGGCAATTCGAACAATGCTCACCTGATACCCATACACACACTACACCCACACCACTATAAAACACCCACCCACATTACCCACAACCCTTTACAACTACAAACCATTGGCACGAGATAGACACCACTACTACAGACAGGAATAGAGACACACACCACCATCACATATACACCACCCATGCACCCCACATCACACACCCCAACACATCACAGTACACACCCTCACCCACAATACACACACAACACCCATGGCACCACAACGACTCCCCAGATTCTCTGAGGAGGAGCTAAGGGTCATGGTGGAGGAAATCATCCAGGTAGAGCCACAGCTATTTGGAGCACAGGTGCAGCAGATATCCATTGCTAGGAAGATAGAGCTATGGTGGAGGATCGTGGACAGGGTCATCGCTGTGGGACACTACCCAAGAACCAGGGATGACATCAGGAAGAGGTGGAACGACCTACGGGGGAAGGTACGTTCTGTGGTATCCAAACACCAGATCGCTGTACAGAGGACTGGCGGTGGACCCCCACCTCCTCCCCCACAACTAATAACATGGGAGGAGCAAGTCTTGGCAATCATGCATCCTGAGGGCCTCGCAGGAGTAGCAGGAGGATTGGACTCTGGTAAGGCAAATGTTTACTACTATATCCTCCCCACCCCACCTGATTGCCATCACATACTCCCACCCTCACCCTCACACCCATCACCCGAACAACTCACAGATACCCCACTAACACAACCCACACATCCCAAAATCAAGCCCTGCATGTAACACCAATGCATGGACACCCATCACCAAAGCATGTCCAGTTGAGACACTCACTCATGCCCCAAAATCACCAATCACCCAAGGGCCACGTCAATAATGCAAGCACAGGAGTAGAGGGTAACTCACCCATTGCACAAGACAGCACAAACAGATACTAACATTATGCATTCACTCCCCAACAGGACCCATACCCAACGTCACCGGACAGGAGGTGCCAGACATATCCAGTCCCCCCACAGAAGAGGCCCACAGTGATGACAGCAGCTCTGCACGCCTGGATCAAGATGACCAGCCCGGCCCATCAGGGACCTCGGGACAGTCGGTTCCCCTGACACAGTCACAAACCACCACTGAAACTCCCCCTCAGGAAACATCGCCACAGCACCCACCCAGCGGGCCCATCCCTCTGTCTCCAGGACATGCCAATCAGCAGTGTGTCCACCACTACAGGGAACCCAGGCAAACCCACAAACACAGGACAATCAGGGACCTGGGGGCAGTGGCAGTGGGCACACGGTTCAGGGGACAGAGGCACAGGACAACAGGGAAGCTGGGAGGACTGCTGTGTGACAGGGGAAGGACAGGCCCAGGGAACCCACTGTCCATGAGGCACTCTCCAACATCATGGGAGCTTACCACCATTCCCAGGAGACCATGGGCACAGTACTTGCCAAGTTTCAGAAGACCCAGCGGCTGCAGGAGGAACACTAACTGGGGATCAGGGAAGACTTGAAGTCCATCAACACCACCCTGGTCACCATTGCAGGGGTGCTGGCAGACCTTCTCAACACCAGGAGGGACACAGTAGCACACCAATGGGCCCCTGACACTAGCCTGGATGATGAACAGCCCTCCAGCTCTGCCTTCGCTAGTGGACTGGAGGCACCGCCACAGGCCACCAGCATCCCAACCCCTGCAGACGGAGAACCACCCTGCAAATGGTCCCTGAGATCCAGGAACAAGACAGAGAACATTGCCAAGACCCCCGCCAGGAAATAAGACCCACCTGAATGTTACCCTTCTGTCCCACTATGTTACCCTGACCACCTTGAACTGCCATTATCCACTTCCTATGTCCCCTTGGACAATGCACCTGTGATACTAATAGACTGGACTCTGCCATGGACATTCCACCACCATCAGCCAAGCCCATTTTACACACCTCTCCACTTATTTTCACAGCAATAAACACACTTGAATCACAAAACAATCTGGAGTCTGTCTGTGCTTTTACTAATGTGTAATTGCAAAACCTCAGGAATATAGCAATGTCAATGTACTTGTTCACATACCAATGTTACACAGCTGTAGGCCAGCAGTAAACATAGCAGAGGGCACAAAGTAGGACCCAGACCTGTGAAATGGAAAGGCAAAGTAACAAGTCAGGGTCCATACACTGAATGAAAATGACAGACTTATGCTAGCTCCAACAATAGTATGAGATATGGGAAGAAGTTACATCTTCTTACCTGTGTGTCACTGGAAGTATTGCATGATAATGTTGTTTTGGTTGTCGACATCTTCTTCTTCTGCCTCCTCTTCTTCACTGTCCACAGCTGCCACTAGACCACCTTCTGGCCCAACCTCCTGCAGAAAAGGCACCTGGTGTCGCAAAGCCAGGTTGTGCAGAATACAGCAGACCACGATTACCTGGCACACCTTCTTCGGTGAGTAGTATAGGGAGTCACCTGTAAGATGAAGGCACCGAAATCTGGCCTTCAGGAGGCCGAAGGTGCATTCTATAATCCTCCTAGTTCGCCCACGTGCCTCATTGTAGCGTTCCTCTGCCCTTGTCCTGGGATTCCTCACTGGGGTCAGTAGCCATGACAGGTTGGGGTAACCAGAGTCACCTGCAAATATTGAGGGACAACTGTTAGACATCCTCCAACCCTTAGGCACTCTCCCATACCCAGGCACCTATGTCAACTGTGTTGGGACCTTGGGCTCACCTATTAGCCACACATGGTGCCTCAGGAGTTGCCCCATCACATAAGGGATGCTGCTATTCCTCAAAATGTAAGCTTCATGCACTGATCCAGGATACTTGGCATTCACATGGGAGATGTACTGGTCTGCTAAACAGACCATCTGCACATTCATCGAATGGTAGCTTTTCCAGTTTCTGTACACCTGTTCATTCCTGCGGTGGGTGACAAATGCCACATGTGTACCATCAATGCCCCCAATGATTTTGGGGATATGTCCCAGGGCATAGAAGTCACCTTTCAGTGTGGGCAAATCCTCCACCTGATAGAAAACAAAGTAGCTGCGCATGTGTTTCAGCAGGGCAGATAACACTTTGGACAACACGTTAGAGAACATTGGCTGGGACATCCCTAATGCCATGGCCACTGTTGTTTGAAAAGACCCACTGGTCAGGAAATGGAGTACAGACAGAACCTGCACTAGAGGGGGGATTCCTTTGGGATGGCGGATAGCTGAAATCAGGTCTGGCTCCAACTGGGCACACAGTTCCAGGATTGTTGCACGATCAAGTCTGTATGTGATAATGATGTGTCTCCCTTCTATTGTCGACAGGTCCACCAGCGGTCTGTACACCGGAGGATGCCGCCATCTCATCACCTGCCCCAGCAGATGTGCCCTATGGACGAGTACAGCGAGCAGAGGGTCATCCAACACTTATGTATTACAATGTGTTATTTGCTAAAACATAGAGAAATCGCAATGTGCTGGTATCTGTCTGTATTCCAGGCCTAGATAGGTGTGACGCAGTTTTTTTTCAATCCCATGTGGCCCCCCTGAAATGGCGGCTGCCTGACCTGTAAGGTGGGACAAGGGGAAATGAGGTAACTGCGCTGGCGTTGTACACCGTTGCGGTGGGCGGTCGAAGACTGCAGCGCAATTCAGCATTGGTTAACATTGGGCCCTATGGGTCCCAGGAGCCAATGAAGATGTACGACGGCGGTGACGGTACGCACCGCCGCGGACGTGGCTTCCATTTTCTTACTGTTCACACACTTGATACCTGACCTTCAACAGGAGAGGACCTACACTGCAAGTGCTGCTGTGACCTGTGTCTGGAAGCGACGATGGCTACAGTGTCTGGGGAAAGGGCCCCTACCTTCACTTCGGAGGAGTTGGAGAAACTGGTGGATGGGGTCCTCCCCCAGTACACGCAACTGTACGGTCCTCCAGACAAACAGGTGAGTACACTGTGAGCATGATGGATGGGACATTAATGTATGGAGTGGGGTGGATGGAAAATACTAGGGGGGGTGGGCTGCGGCCAGCATGTGAGGATGGTCAGTGTGTGTTTTTCTAGGCCAGGGTGGGAAGTTGTGCCAATGAGTAAGAAGAAGCAGACGGGGGAGTAAAATCCATTGTTACTTCACTTTTCCTCTAGGTCAGCACCCACCAGAAGAAGGGTATTTGGTGTGCCATCGCCAAGGACGTCCAGACCCTGGGGGTGTCGTAGTTTGGACTCTTGCTCTGAGCAAGACTGCTGGTTTAAGGATAACAGTACTTTTGTTTGTAGGCGACTGAGTCTTTCCTACAACAAGTCGCAACTGTTGTCCCAACCTTACCGGCTCACTAGCAGCACCTCACCAGAAACACAATAGTAAAAGGTCATTTATGGCAGTCGCTTACGCATGGACTCAAAGTAAGATATCTCCGGGTATGTCGTTGTCGAACGGAGATTACCCTTTTCTCACAGATATATTATGTCTCATACAAACACAGGCAATGACACAGATGCAGTAAAGTTATAATAGCTTTTTATTTAACATAACTGCAATTTGCGATAAGTTGCCTGGACTGTAATGATTAGGATAATGAATATAGCTAGTAACTGTATTGTGAAGAAGAGAGTCATTGTTATGAAGACCCACACCATTTTGTAATACATGAAAAAGATATATAAAATGGAATATGCCCTATTACCCTCATGTGCATAGGCCGAACCTCCTACCTAAAGGAGAGCTGGGTTTGCTAAACCTAATCTGCCAAAGCTGTGTCCATGGGAGGAGCCCCCAACCCTCGTTACCTTGGAATGAGGTCTCTATCTCAGACTCGTAGGGACACGAAGACTGGGTCAGCATCAAGACGACTGCAGCATCGGTATCAACGATGGTGGCGATGCCCTCTGGTCGGAATCCCTCTGACTATCTGTCTAAAGTGTGATGTATTTATACAGATCTACAAGGTCTCCTGACGTAGGTGTATTCCAAAACAATAGATAACAGGCATGCTTGGGACGGCAATTAATATCAACAATCCCTCGAAAGTATAGAGAGGGAAAATCCCTAAGTGTGAACACCTACTGTTTGTTTGTCTTTTGTGCTTGATCTTGACGCCTTGGCGCGGTGACACTGATCATAAAACTCATAACAAGTGGCCTAACTATGAACAAGGCAGCCATCTTAGAGGAAATAAATAATTAAATGGGCTAAGACAGAGCAAGCTAAGTAGGTTAAAAGTCACTAGGTGACGGGGGCACAAGTCTACAAGCCAACGGCTAAGCTAACTCCTGTTATCCCATTAAAACGAACTAGGATTCACTTCACCCTCCCCATTGCAGTAACAGGTATGATGAAGGTACAGGAACCCAAATGCTAAAAAGTGGCTTCTGAACTAAAAGCTAAAGGCAAAAAACAAGCTAATAAAACAAGCTAATAATAAAAAAAATCGTTGTGTGTGAAAACACGTTAAAACAAATCTGTCTAAAACTACATACAGACATGTTAATATCAACTATGACAAGTACAGCAAACATGCATTATAATTGCATAATTTGGAATCGGAAATGGTAAGTAAATTCATCAAATAATGTGTTATACGCATGATCTTGAAGAATGTCATCGAAGTCACCAGTCAAGGACCTAAAAAATGAGTCAACACCGTCTGAAGTGAAGTCAAGTGCTGGGCGGACAAACGGATCCACAGAGCAGAAGTGAGCCATATTCCCCGGTGCATCGATACTTGCTGCAGTCTCCTCATCCATGTTAGATCTTATAACGAAAGGCTCATAGGTGGCCTCGCGGAGCAACCTCAGTCTCAAGGGGCATGACCGTGTATGAACCCTCATCGGGGACATCAGCAGTTCGTGGTCCACAGGAGATGTCGGTGCAACAGCAAGACAGACCATAGGCAGATGCTCAAAGAGACACCATAAGCAGAGGAAGACCGGTTGTACACACCAGAGAAGTGGCCGGAATTACAACGACCAGTCAAGCTCCAGTTCCACCAGCAAAGGTGTACCGAAGATCCGAACCATGCGCTCACAGCACAGTGGAGTTGGCGGGAGCGGCTCCATTGCTCTGCGTTGCTGGAAAGAAACAACCACCGCGAATCAGAAGAAAGAGCAGTAGTAGTCCGCCAATTAAAGCCAAAATAATTGGAAAGCCACCAAACACACTTGAAAAGAGAGAATGGATGGCTGATGGGATGACTCCAAAGACAGTCTGGAAGATGGACACGAAACCATACCGACAGCCTTAAAGAAATGAACAATCCCAGTGGTGCTTGAAGCATTGAATATTCTGGATACCAGCTCTCCAAAGTGTTTGGGGAAATCGGTATTTAAAAGGGATTGTATCTCGGCTGATGATCTCGCAATCTGGATGTCAAGGCGACCTGTTTCTGAAACAATAGCGCCTTTAGTCTACTCAACTTGTCATAGTTCATATTAATAGTATCTATGTGGGGCCACATGTCAGATACTTTTATCTCTCAAGTGGGGGGAAACAAAACATGTCCACAACACGTAACGACCTTCGTGACTGAGATTGCGTAGGCAATTCCAGGTCGAAGGCTGCAACAGCTTTGATCGTTCAGTACCACATAACTGCTATTGGAAAGCACATGAAATGCTGGACGAATTAGGGGAACGGGAGTACCCTTCAGAAAACAGGCCAAATTCGAGACCCCCGCATTGCAAAGACTGTGAAGAGACACCTGTTTGCATATCATAGAATGACGAACAGCAATCTCACATTCACTTCCGCTAAGAAAGACCTCCTACTCACCGTTCAGACATTTATAGTCAAAGGGTAACTCCCACTCTTCCTTAATAAAGCTATCTCCTAGCTGCTCATATCGTCCCACTGCAAGACGTTTCAGGCAGCTCGAGAAACGAAACGTTGAAATCGGTAAATTAATAATGCCGTGCAAGAGCCAGATAGTCGAAGGACTCTCTGCTACTGTGAAGGGCAACTTATCTAACTTTTCTACTTGAAGCAGGGTGAAACTAGTCTCCCTTTTAGCCATTGTCTCTTGTTCCCCGGAAAAATTAAAAGCAGTGAATAGTTCACTCCCATTAATGTACCTCCATGGAATGTGGCTACTTTTCAGTGTCTGTAATGTCCAACCCAGCTGCATGATGGAACGTAGCTGTGTTTGCCCATGATATAACCGGGACAAGTCTGTCTGAGTGATATCAATAGCAGACAACACTATATTCGATAGTGAATAAATCCTGTTTGACAGCGTGTTCATGCCATTGTCGACAACAGCTAATGTTTTTTCCAAATTCTCCTTATCTAGTTGCCTTAAACGTGCAGCAGCCTCAATCTGGGAAAGTTTCCAAATTTCATTGTACATAGCATATAAAAACCGTTTTGAGCGCTGTTTTCTAGGACCTAACAGGAAATCCTGTAAGTCTATGCTGTCAGAAAGAGTGTTCAGGTGTTTTTTAACCGCTGTTAACGTGTTTGTCTGCACCCATTGCTGGCACAGCTTACCCACACTGTATGTTGTAATTATATCTGTATGTTTGACCTGATAGAAAGTTAGGGTCAGGCCTGTTAATTGAAAAAACCCCTGAAGAGTTCAAGAAACGCTTTTGACACTCATCAGTGTCAGAGGGCCAAACCAACCACCTGCCAGGACGAGAAAGTGAAGAATTATAGGAACCAGCCTTAACCATTGCATCTAACCTGTCTTCTGAGACATTAAGAAAGTGTTGCCAATCTCTAAATTTTGGCAGAGTAGGGATACTGGGCGTGTTCAGGTCTTTAATTTTTGCTAACCCCAGACAGGATGTTTGCTCTATAGTGTCATTTAAGAAAATCATTTGCACAGGAATCAGGCATGCCCGAAACAAAGCCTCTTTACCCTGTATCTGCCAATCTTGTGTTCCCCATACACTTTTCAAATCAATAGTGTTTTTCCAATATTCGTAACCCTCAAGCGAGAGCCGGGAAACAAAGGGATCTGAATAACTCAGTTTCGTATCTGTTAGCAAAAGTTTTCTAATTTGTGCCGGAGGTATTTTAAAATAATACGACTCTGCTTTCTTTGTATCATGCCCAGAAAAGTATGTAAATTTATCGCTGTAATACTTTGGACTCCCCACCTGTGGTGTTGAACAGTGTTCCCACTGTGTGTAGTTCAAGAGAGGCCTATATCTAGTCGCACGGTGTAGGTAGTGATGTCCCCAATTGTTGTAGCAGAACATTTCTCCATAATTCATTGTATAATCATATACATCATCACTTCCAAAAGCGGAATAGTCCTTCATTTCAGCTAGCATGGAATCAACTGTTTGGACATCCCAATCATCAGAGACAACATTAGGTGTAATAACATCAGACATTGAAATTTTGAACACGTATGGTATTTGAATTATCTCTGTAGGCCCGTATATATCAAATGGAACTTTGTCCCACACAATCCCATCAGTAATTGGTATAGCTGTAATATTTACAGGGGACAAATCTCGTCGGACCTTATGTGAAGAATGATGTGGTGTTAACATTTCATCAACAGGCTCCACAGAGGAGCGATCAGGAATATAGTGACCATTAATCAGGAAAAAGAAAACGGTCACAAAACCAATCCATAAAAATAATGCAATAAATGTCAAATAGAACCATAGATATTTCCAAGGGTATATTAAATAGTTCTTTTTAAGCCATCAATACAGCTCACTACTTTTTGAAACTTTGTCAGTCACAGTTGAGGATGAATCCGAAGAAAAATCATCAATGTCTATGAAATAGCCAGAGGAAGTCTCTGCAAACACAGTACCCGCTGAATTCTGATCCACCACTCATGGAGGTTCTTGATATACAACGTCATGAGTCGTGGAAGTGTTCGTATACAATACAGCCAAATCTTGAAGCGGGGTGGTCACCGAAGATGTAACTGGAACCAACAAAAGTTCCTTTTCTGCCCTCCCCATGGGCGAGGAAGTGTCTGGAACAGCAGTGGACATAGTTGCATAGTCAGTAGCAGTGATGTTCATCCTACTATGTAGATGGATGTCCTGTTGGGTAGTGAGAGGGGATCGGTAACCACCCAAGGGACCTTCTGGTCTACTGTGAAGAATCGGCCACATGGTGTAATTTGATGTCATCAATGGAGATGAATCTATTTGATTTAGAACCGGACAATGGTGATAGGATGACAGTCCTGGTGCCTTTTATTCCCAAGACCGGTACAGTTGCTCTGTATGATGGGCCAAACTCCTTTTTCACAGCGATCTTCTCACGAACCAGATCCCCAACGTTAGGAATCCAGCCAGTCGAAGTTTTCGCCAATTCCCTTATTCCTAAGGTGGCAGCACTTGCAGATGATTTATCATCACAAAATTGTTGAAGCTCCTGTAAAACAGTGAGACGTTCTTTTATGTCAATTGGTGATTCTGCTGCCACCATACCAGGGGCATCAAGATCGGGGACATACATAGGTATCCCAAAGAGAACTTCATATGGAGAC
The DNA here is from genome assembly GCF_031143425.1 of Pleurodeles waltl. NCBI lineage: Eukaryota > Metazoa > Chordata > Amphibia > Caudata > Salamandridae > Pleurodeles > Pleurodeles waltl. The sequence continues at coordinate 758,561,912 of NC_090442.1, forward strand.
TTTCCCCCCAAGGACCGTCTTGGCAGATTATTCAGTGCTCTCTGGACCCCATATAGGTGGTGTAACCAACTGCGGCCTGAACCTAATACTCAAGCTGTTAAGGACTGCTTTAGATCACGAATCCGCCTCTCCACGACCGAATTTCCCTCAGGATGGTATGGTGAGGAGTAATGGAGTTCAACACCCATCGTCCCCATGGTGTCCCCGAATGCTTTAAAGGCAAATGCAGGGCCCTGGTCCGAATGGAATGTTGCAACCGCATATGTACCGATACAGATCAGCAAATCTTTTATAACAGTCCGGGCGTCAGCCGACCGCTGTTGCCATACCCACAGGAATCTAGAACAGGAATCCACAGCCACTAAAATGTATTTGTATGCACCATCAGGCTGTAAGGGACCACAATGGTCTAGGTACACACACTGAAGTGGCTTGTCTGACACTAAGAAGGATGTCTGCGGAGGGCGTTTGATATTAGAGCCCTTAATCTGCTGGCAAATGTCACAGCAAAGGACATACTGTTTAGTTTGTCTGCATAGACCAGGCCAGCAGTATCGTTGCTGTAGAATTGTTATAGTGGCCTGTACACCAGCATGCGCAGAAGCGACACCCTCATGTGCGGCTGAAATCAGCTCCAATCTCTTTCTTCATTGGGGATCACTCGATCCCCAACCCCAGGAATTGTTGTGTAAGCAACATTCTGTGCACTGATATGGTAAGTATAGTTTGTAGGGTAACCTTTTGGAAAGGCCTTGACTGCAGCCGAAGCTTTAACGGCAATCAGTATTTCATTATCCAACCTCGTCCGAGAACGAGTCACTGCAGCCACAGAAGCCGTAGCTACTGATGCTTTGGCCGCTTCATCAGCCAATGTATTGCCGGCAACGTGTATTCCTACACGTTGGTGTCCTAATGTATGAACTACATGGACACATGGTAGCTATCCTTAAGATCAGCCACTCTCCCCCACAACATTTTGTGTTTAATGGTGTTCCCTTTAGAATCCCTAAACCCGTTCAGTTTCCAATGATTAAGATATTCATTGTATGACTGGACGCAATAATCTGAATCACAGACTATCAAAGTCTGGCTTCCTGCCTCAGTAAGTTCGAGCGCTAGAAGAAGAGCCTTAAGCTCAGCCAACTGGGCTGTGCAGTCCCCTAAGGTCTGCGTGTAGGTATTGTGAGGGTGGAAAACTCCACCTTCCATCACTCCGCACACGGCTGCGCAAGCTGCCGAGTATTGAAGTTTAGTACCTACAGCCGGTTGTGCTGATCCGTCAGTATAAATGATAGTATTATAACTGTCTAGTGGCAAGATATTTAGAGGAGCGGGGTACTCCTGTTCATACTGGAGAAATTCTTGTGTCTGAAGCCTTGGATCGAATACATAATCGACATCAGTGGCGGTCAGAGACGTTGCCCATTGAATCCAGCGCGGATGTAATGCCTTAACGTTCGGAACGCTAGCTTTAGTGACAGCCTCTAAGGCCGGCACCGGGGAGACAACAATAATGCGTTTCCCCTGGGCAAGTGGTCTCTCTTTTATGACGGCCATCTGAACTGCTGTCAGAATCTTTTCTGTAGGTGCAAAACGTTTTTCAGCATTTGAATATAAATGTGATTTATATGCTATCGGCACTGTGTCATCCTCATTAAAGGTGACATAAGTAAATCCAAGGGCACCAGCAATTATTCTGATGACCAAATTAGTTTTATTGTCACGTGTGTGTAAGTGTGTAGCTTCTAGCATGTCCCGTTGCATGTCCCCTAGGATGTGTGTGTGTTCAATCGTCCATCGTCTGCTGGAAAAATTGCCTGAATTAAGTCATAAAGTGGCTTGATGCGTTCTGCATAATCTGGAATGTATGTTCTGCCAAAATTGAAGAAACCCAGTAATGACTGTAATTTCTTAAGTGTGTTCGGAGGTTGTAGTTGAGCACACTTTTCTAGGAAGTGCGGGCCAGGCTCTTCCCCTCGTTTGATAGCTCATATCCCAGGAACAATACACTAAGAAAGGCTATCTTGCTTTGGTTAAAATAAAATTTATAACCGAGGTCTGCAAATCCCAAAATGATCCGATCAACCCTCGCAAGATGAATGTCGAGGGCGTCGTCAGTGAGATAGATATCATCCACATAGGACAATGCATCGGAATCAAGCTCGTGCAAAATTGATGTTACACGGGCTGAAAACAGTGCTGGGCTATTTTTATAGCCTTGAGGTAAACGACAAAAGCGTTTCTGAGAGCCAAATGAAAATGCACTTAGGTCCCTACTTTCATGTGCTAAATTCTGGCAGAAAAACCCATTAGATATATCCAATGTAGTTTTATATTTGTTATGCACTATATTGTTTATCAGTGCTGTGCTTTGTGAATTTTGTATAGCATATGTGCGTGTATGACTATTTAAGTGTCTATAATCACCCACTATTCTATATGAATGATCTGGCTTTGCAACGGGAAATAATGGATTATTCATTGCTGATGTACAGGGCTCAATAACTCCCTGGTACTCAAGTTGTGACAGTGAGGAGGCTATTGACCTCCTGAGATCCCTCACTGTTGGGCAATCTACCATTTTGAATGCCATCCAGGGTGTTGAGAGGCATTTGCAGCAAACAAATGCATACCTGGAGGGCATTCATTCTGGGCAGGCGGCCCAACAGAGAGCATTTCAGGCTCTGGCATCAGCACTGTGTCCAGCCTCCCCATCTAACTTCTTCCACCTGACCCAATCCCCTGTAACTCAGATTATTCAAAGCACACCATCAGACCAGCATGCACACTCATCAACACACAAGAGTGGACATGGCAAACATAAGCACCACACATCCCACAAGCACTCACACAAGCACCATCCCCATGCAGACACACCAACATCCACTGCCTCCACTGTGCCCCCCTCCTCCACGTCCTCCTCCTACCTCTCTGTCTCGTCTCCACTCACACCTGCATGCACTACATCCTCAGCCACTACCTCCATCACCAGCACACCCATCAGCACACACCGCTCACGTGCAATCACCACCCCCACTATCATGCACACATCCCCAGTGTCTTCTCCCAGTGTGTCTGTGAGCCCTCCTCCCAAAGTACACAAACACAGGCACACACCCACCCAACAGCCATCCACCTCACAACAGCCTCCGGCCCATGCACCTTCACCCAAATTCAGCAAATGTACACCACCTACAACCACTACCTCTTCCTCCACTCAGTCGGAGCCCCCACCACCAACCATGGTGGTGAAGCCATCCGAGGCTGCAGGGAATGGGCTGGAGCCTCCCCTCACCACCACCAGCAGCAGCAGCACTGCCACCAGCACCGCCACCAGCACCACCACCAGCAGTGGGCAGCTGTCTGAGGCTGCAAGGGATGGGCTGAGCCTCCCCCGACCACAACCAGCAGCAGCAGCACCGCCACCAGTACCACCACCAGCAGTGGGCAGCCACCACCACCAAAAGCAGCACCACCACCACCACCAGCAGTGGGCAGCTGTCCAAGCCTGGAGCCTCCCCCCACCACCAGCGGCAGCATCAGCAGCAACACCACTGAGCAGGCGTCACCACCGGCGGACAGTCTGTAGTCCTGCCTCCATGGGTTGTTGTGCGGCCTGCCCTCGCAAATCCTGTGGGTATGACACCCAGCTGAGAGATTGACCATGCACTGCCCAAGATCTGCATCACAGGGCACATTGCCCCCTCCAGAACTAGTTGGTATGGCACCCACTCACCCCATCCTCTCCAGGATGAAGATCACAGGGCACAATGCACCCTCCAGAACCAGCGGGTATGGCACCCACTCACCCCATCCTCTCCAGGATTAAGATCACAGGGCACGATGCCCCCTCCAGAACCAGTGGTAAAGACACCCACTCACCCCATCCTCTCCAGGATGAAGATCACAGGGCATGTTGCCCCCTCCAGAGCCAGTGGGGAAGTCACCCACTTGAGAGACTGTGGCCTTGCACTCCCCAGGACCAAGCACAGGGCATGTTGACCCCTCCAGGGCCAGTGGTGTTGTTCTATCTGCTGGCTGAGGTGCCCCCCTTTCCCATCCCCATGATTTTTCAAACTGATGCCACTGCAGCGTTCCCTCCGTGTTGTTGCAGGAGTCAAGTGGAGCCCTGGACTTTGTAATGTGGCCCTGTGGCCCACACATATTGAGTACTGGGCAGTGTCCCTTGTTTGTACATATGTATATACTTTTTGATTGCATTTTCGTATTTCTACTTTATTTATATTATTACACTCACATCTATTCATGTTGTCCTTGCTTTATTCCTGAGGTGTACGGGGTATGTATGTTATGTTACTGCATCTGCTTGTGTGTATGGTGTTGGGGGTTGGGATGTTTCATGTGTTTGGGATGTTTTTTTCCTCCCCACCTCCTCTGTGTGCTAGGCGGTTGTACTCACTGTGGTCATCTTCACCGTCGTTGGTGTTCGTGGTGGAGCATGAGGTAGAAAAGCATTGGGAAGATCTGCAGTTCGGGCTCCATGGCGGCGTGGTTCTTCCTTGAGTTTCCAAAGGTGAGTCCTTTCCCTTCTGAGGTCTGTTTCCACCAGGCTTTTGATGTCGTTGGTACCACCCCAGTAAAGGTGGCAGATTGGGCTGTCATAATACAGTGGGCGTAACATTGGCTTCCGCCTGGCTGTTGGCAACAACCGCTGTGGTGCCTGTTGATTCCGCCCTGGCGGTCGGTGTGGTAAAGTGGCTGTTTGAGCTCTTTCTGCCATGGTCATAGTTTGGCGGTAGTTACCTCCAGTCTGTTGGTGGTATTACCGCTGCTTTATCACTGACCGCCAGAGTTGTAATGAATGCCTCAGTATCAGAGAAGTACACGATTGACCCACTATGAGGAGGTTATACTTGCCTCTCCTAATGTTAATCTCAAACATTGTAATGTCTTGAATCCAGCTGTTCTTTTGCCCAATCCTGTTGAAAATGTTGATGACCACGAGGATAAGGTGGAGCATGATTTCTTGATGTGACTGAAATGTGCACCAAACCAAGACTTAACATTAAAGGTGTCCCCTCAGTTGCCTGCAATAATTGCTGTTGTAAAATGCGCTGCCCATAGAAAATATACTGACTATGTAACCTTAGAAAACACGTATGCTAATGTGGTAGCAAGATATTGTGATCTCAGCTGCAGCTCCCTGATGTGGAGTGGAGCAATGAGAACAGTGATGAGACTAGTTAAAATTTCTTATTAACCAATACCAATACTTGGGAAGAAGCTTAAAAATTGCAGGAAGAAGTGACAGAGGAAGAACAGCAAAGTTGGGTTAAAGCAGGTTGTGTCAAAAGAAATGAGGATGATGTTTGGATTTCAGGCTATCGAAGGGCACTGTTGCCAAATAGCTTATTGTTACCTATGGCTAGACATTATCATTGGCAGGCACATATAGGTAGGGATGCAATGATCAGAACACTCAGACAAAAATGGTTTAACCCCAGATTCAAACTGATTGCAGAAGCTGTGGGTCACAGATGTGGCACATGCCAAAAGATGAAGGAAGGGAATTGCACAGTTGTTGCACTGAGTCATGCGGATAAATCAAGAGGACCACTCACCTGAATGCAGCTTGACTTTATAGAACTGCCTGTCTGCAATGGACTGAGATACATCCTAGTTGTCTGCATTAAAAAGTGAGATCCTTACATTGTTGTGTGCTTTACAAGTTGAGCAAAATATTGCACTGCAGCTACAGACCTGAAACTTCAGGACTTGTAAAACAAGTTAATGGAACCCTAAAGGCCAGACGTGGGAAAGTATGTGCATTCACCACTTTGAAATGGCCAGACGCATTACCTCTTGTCTTGATTAGTATATGCAGTATACCCGACAGGAAGACAGGGCTAGCCCTTCATGAGATTATTATGGGGAGAGCCATGAAATTGCAAGCAGTGCCTGAAAATGTGCTTGTGAACATTACAGATCACTTAATGCTGGATTATTCCAAAGGACTAGTTGACATGGTTCATTCTTTGTCTCATCAGGTTGGAGAAGCTGCATCAGAGCCGCAGCAGGAGCTTTGTCATGACCTATGTCCCAGCGACTGGGTCATGAACAAGAAACATGTGAGGAAAATGTGCTTGAAACTGCTTTGGAAAGGCCCTCAACAGTTGGTTCTAGTAACCGCTACAACACTTAAGTGTGCTGGTCTCCGGAACTGGGTGCAAGCGAGCCATACTCACAAAGTTCTGGGTCACCTTGATGATACAGTACCTGTAACAGAAGTGCTGGTTACAGTGAGTGAGAGGTATCAGGTTAGCCACACTGTTGGGACTGGACAAGTGACTGCTGCAGCACAGACTCAGTCTGATAGGGTTCTGAGTGAGTCAACTCAGTGGATGGTTTAAAAGGGTTGAGACAGTATCAACTAACTCATGCTAGTTTAGATGCTGATGAAGAACCAGTCATGCTAGATAAAAGAGTGACACCCAAAGACAACTGGCCTAAGAAGCATTCAGTGCGAGCTGTACAGGTGCCTTCGACAATTGCTGAGGAGAATCAAGAGTCAAGTCAGAGTGACAGTGATGCGAAAAGTTGACTAAACAGAAGGTCAAAGAGAAAATGAGTGCCAAATTGAAGATACTCTGCACCTGAACGGACATACTGTGCTGCCAATGAGTGGCAGCAGAACATTTTCTTCTTTTGTTCTAACAATTCAAATCCAGTTCAACATTCTTGAGATTGAAATGACGGTGGAGCTCACTTTGAAATCTCATTGCTGCTTGATGAAGAGAAACATTACGCTTTGGAAGTGGTTATTATGGATTACGAGCTGTGCCTTTATTAGAGACATTTGAACTTTTAGTAGGAGCTTATTTTAAACACATGCAAACAGAAAAACTCTTGATGAACCTTCTAGAAGATCAAGTAACCTTGTGAATAATTTGCATTTTTTTAAAGAGCCAATTTTTCTTGGAAAGTTAACTTTCTACAGGGTTAACCCTAAACGTTTTGCTTTTCTCCTCCTAGTTTCCTGACATTCTTTTTGTTGGCTTCAGACTCTGGGCACTTTACCACTGCTAATCAGTGCTTAAGTGCACATGCTCTCTCCCCTAAAACTTGGTATGATTGGTTTACACCTGTTTGGCTTATTTAATTTACGTGTAAGTCCATTGTAAAGTGGTATACCATATACCCAGGGCCTGTGAATTTAATTCTACTAGTGGGCCTGCAGCACTGATTGAGCGAACCACAGAAGTAGCCTTTCAAACTTATTTCAGTCTGCCACTGCAGCGCCTGCATGCGCAAGTTACTGACAAATTGATTTGGCTAGTCAAACTACTTGTCAAGGCCCAAACTCCCTTTTTTACTACATCTAAGTCACCCCTAACTTAGGCCCTAGATTGTCCTATGGGTAGGATGTCTTGTATGCAAAAGGTGGGACATATTTTTTATGGGTTCCATGTCCTAGTGGTGACAAACAGCGTATTTCATTTTTCCCTACTAGAAGTACTGCTTTGGTTTGCATTGGGTATTTCCTCATATATGACTGAGAGGTTGTTAGACTTTTCATCCTTGGCGTGGTCTCCCTTAACTTTTTACCTCCATTTCCCAGCTTCTTGATGTGTACTGGACTCTTTTTTTGCTGTTTTTGTTAATCTGAGCACTTTACCACTGCTACCCAGCGCCAAAGTGCAGGTGCTCCTTTACAAAATGTGTATGTAATTGGTTCATCCATGATTGGCATATTTGATTTACTGGTAAGTCCCTAGTACAGTGCACTAGGGGTGCCCAGGGCCTGTAAATCAAATGCTACTAGTGGGCCTGCAGCATTGGTTGTGCAACCCACATTAGTAGTTCTGTAATCATGTCTCAGACCTGCCACTGCAGTGTCTGTGTGTGCAGTTTTAAACTGTAAATTCGACTTGGCAAGTGTACCCACTTGCCAGGCCTAAACCTTCCCTTTTCTTACTTGTAAGACACCCCTAAGGTAGGCCCTAGGTAGCCCCAAGGGCAGGGTGCAGGGTATGGTTATGGTAGGACATATAGTAATGTGTTTTATGTGTCCTGACAGAGAAATACTACTAAATTCGTTTTTCACTGTTGCAAGGCCTGTCCCTCTCATAGGTGAACATGGGGGCTACCTTTAAACAAGAATAAAGTGTAGAGTTTGGGGTCTCTGAGTTCACAATTTAAAAATACATATTTTAGTAAAGTTGATTTTAAGATTGTGTGTTTGAAAATGTCACTTTTAGAAATTGAGCATTTTATTGCTTAAACCATTTCTGTGACTCTGGGGGTTATTCTAACTTTGGAGGAGTGTTAATCCGTCCCAAAAGTGACGGTAAAGTGACGGATATACCACCAGCCGTATTACGAGTTCCATAGGATATAATGGACTCGTAATACGGCTGGTGGTAAATCCGTCACTTTTCCGTCACTTTTGGGACGGATTAACACCTCCTCCAAAGTTAGAATAACCCCCTCTGCCTGTTTGTGGATTCCTTGTCTGGGTCAGTTTGACAGTTGGGCTGGTTGCACCTCTCACTAGACAGTGACACAAAGGGATCTGGGGTGTAGTCTGCATTTCCTGATGAGACATCTGTGCTAGGAGGGAGGGGACGAGTGGTCACTCACACCTGAAAGGGCTGTGCCTGCCCTTACACAATGCAGTCTCCAACCCCCTGGTGTGTGTCTGGGGCCTGGCCTGGGCAAGGCATGGTTTCACAAACAAGAGAGACTTTTCTTTGAAGTAGGCCTACTTCAAAGGGCAAAATGGGTATAAGAAGGGCACCCAAAACCACAGACTTTAGAACACTTCTGGAAACCAAGAGGAACCTCTGCCTTGAGAAGAGCTGAAGAGCTGAGGAAGAAGAGCTGCCCTGCCTGTGACTGTGCTTTGTGGAGCTGTCCTGCAGTTGCTGCTTCTGCCAGGGGTAGAGGACAAACACTGGACTTTGCGTTGCCTTCCTTCTTGTGAAGAACTCTCCGAGGGCTTAATTTAGAGCTTGCCTCCTGTTGTTGGAAGATTCAGGGACAGCAAAGGCTTCTCTTTGCCAGCACCTTGAGCCTCTGTTGAGACTCCTATTCTGTGAAGTGGTGCCCATTCAGTTCTGCGAAATGGTGCCAATTCAGTTCCGGGGACCCTGAAAGGCAGCCCAAGAGTGAGATACCCACGCACCGACCGCCATGCAGGGAAAATATTGGCGCGACTCTGATTTGCGGGTGAAAAATTGATGGTCTGTCGGCTTCACGGCTGAAAATCAGCACTCGCCTGCAACACAACCGGAAGATCATTGCCCGCATCTGGAGAAACAATGGACAGTATCGCTGACAGAGACTGGTGAGATCGCAACCTGCGTAGATTTCGGATCATTGTTCAGCAGGATTTCTGATGCAAAGATAGGTGGGCATGCAAAAACAACGCAAGGCCTGTCCGGACCTGAGAGTGTGGATCGAATCGACGCATTGCTCTCCTGCAGAGAGAAGAAACGACGCACGCTGACTGAACTGAAGGAGAAACGTCATAAGCTCTCACATTGTAAGCCCTTTTTGATGCACACTCGCCTGTGCGGGATTATTTTTGACGCACCTAGGTACATTTCCAAACTAACAGCGTTAGCGTTGTGCTTAAAACTACATGAAGACTCTTTTTGCTTTTTAATTGATAACTTGACTTGTGTATTGTGGATTTTTTGTTGTTTTGGTCTTGTTTTGTTTAGATAAATATCTTCTACTTTTTTTCTAAACCTGTGTTGTGTCATTTTGTAGTGTTTTCATTAAATTACTGTGTGTATTGGTACAAATACTTTACACCTTGCACTCTAAAGTTAAGCCTGCCTGCTCGTGCCAAGCTTCCAAGGGGGTGAGCAGGGGCTAACTTAGGGTGAGTCTCTTTTACCCTGACTAGAGTGAGGGTCCTTGCTTGGGCAGGGTTAACCTGACTGCCAACCAAAGACCCCATTTCTAACAGTGGTAATTTCAGATCTGTAAGGAGTAGCGTGGGCATGTTTGGTATGTTTGGAATGGTAGCGAGAAATCCTGCTTACTAGTGTAGGTGGATTTTACATTACTATTTTAGAAATGCCACTTTTAGAAAGTGGGCATTTCTCTGTGCTTAGAACTCTAGTGCTTTGCAGCCTGACTCCAATCCTCGTCTGGTGCAGAGCAACAGCTCCACTTTGTGCATACTCTCCAGACAGCCATCAGTCAGGGATAGTGTTAGGTGTCAGAGGGTTAGATCTTTATTCATCTACATACTGACGGTCTTCCTGGGCTCGGAGAGAAGGAGTTGGGGTGCACTTTACACTTGTATAGGCTGTGTCTGCCTTCACACAAAGGGATTTTTTACCCCTTACTGATGTCTGGAGCCAGGCTAGGGAAGGAGGTAAACTCCTGGAATTGGTCAGAACTTGCTGGAAATTTCTCCCACCTTTTAGAAGCAGGGCACCTGGAGTATAAGAACAGGGGCTCTGACCCCATGATTTTAGAGCACATTTGGAGCATGGACTTAACCACTGCCAGAAGGGCTGCTGGACTTGCCAAACGACTCATCTGGACTGCTGTTCTGAGGCAGCCCTGATACCTTTTGCTAATGGGTGGTGTAAATGACTCCCTGGATTACTTTTCTGCTTGTTGTCCTGCTGCCAGCTGCTCCCTAACTCTGTTCCACAAGGCACTGGGGTGCTGCCAGGAGGAACCACCACTGTAACCATTGGCTTTGTTGTATGCTGGAGTGCTGCAGAGCTGCCCTAATTTATGCCCAAGTGTTCTCCAAGGGGACCCAGAGTTGGGTGGGTGTTGTTCTCTGCCCTTTGTCTGCTTAAGCCAGAGCACCGGGGAGGGCTGTGTATTGCCCATTCCACATGTTAAACCATAGCACCTGGTAGCGCTGTCATTTGTTGTTTGGCATTGCCTGCCTTACCCCGTACTTTTTCAGAGGCCCATGCTCTTTGAACCAGCATTCTACACAGCACACCCCAAATGTAGAATTTAGCGCTGCCCGACTACCAGCTGGGTCCCACACTGCAAGACAAAGTACAATAAATCTCTTTGCTTGTCAGAAGGACCCGCATTCATCAGTAATTATTGCCGAGTTGGGACAAGCCACCTCACTGCATTCCAGAATGGAATCTTTGCCAGAGCACAACCTGGCCCCTTCTGCAGCTCAGCCCGAAGGAGACCACCAAAGGTGCTCCTGGCATTTAGCATTGTGGTGCTGGGACATCTTAGTAGAAAGGTGTGGGAGGGTCACGCTCCTGCACAGGTAGCTGGACAGCCCTGGCAAAAGACCCAAGGAACACTCTTACCTTCTGGTTGCTTGGACCAGAAGGGTAGCAATAATGTTGTCATCCCTCTGAAGGAGTACCTTTACCTGCCCCCAATCTCCAGAGTGTAGCTTACTCACATACAAACACCGCAGGCTGCTTCCGAAGCCAGCTGACACCCAGGAGCCGCACTTGTGCCCTATCCCACGGGCTGCTTCGACATGTATGACAGCGCATCTCTCCTTCCCAGCCCATGTGCTGGTTGTTTCACAAAGGGGGCCCAAAGAGGGTTCCTCGCATCCTTCTCACTTGGGCATGCTTTCCCCCCAGTCATGGTGACATATCTGGGGGAACATCTCTCTCTGCCAGTCACTGGGTGGTGGAATCTGCCAAGGAATTATCTCATATATTTTAACCCAAAACCAGTTGAAAGTACTTGCACTAATGTGATGGGTTATGTACCTTCTTGTTCATGAACAGTTACATCCTATGCCCAGCATATTCACTGCTACATGTCATTTTGCTTATAGTGATTGGGATAATCAGTACTTTATGGGTGACAACCTAATAGGCCCAATGCTTATGAATAATGTTGTCTTGGTCTATGTGTTATGTATGATATACACCACATATTTTCATAGAAGCCTGTGTGGAGTCTCTTTCGTGGTGTATTTATAGTGTCACTGATGTGAGTGTGTTGAACAAATGCTTTACACGTGACCTCCAAAGATAATTCAAACTGCTCTGTGCCAAGCTACCATTCGTGAGTACAGGTTAAATTTTGTGTGTAACTTACTCGCCCTGCCTAAAGTGGTGGGTTCTGCCTGGCTGAAGTGCATACCCTAGCCAATCAGAACCCCTATTTCTAATATTTGTGATTATTGCTTTGCTCAAAAATAAAAAGGACTGAGAAGAGACAGAGATACATTAAAGCGGCTCTGCATCTTTGATTTTTGATTTTTTGATTTTTGAATTCTGATTTTTGGTCTGAATTTGGTGAAGTCATGGAGTTGGACTGCCATTGATGTAGCAAATGGAAATACGTATGCATATGTTTAGTAGTAGTGACAGCAATTATGATCATACTAATTTTCATTGCTTTGAGTTGGCCCCTAGAAAGTGATTCAGAGAAAGTTACTTCCACAAGTGACCCAAACATAGCAAATTCCATTCCAAGTAAAGATCTCTTGTACAAAGGTAAGAAACTCTTATACACTGATGATTATAGAGGTGATTTGCCACCAAATGTGTATTATAAGTTCTTATATGAATAGGTTGATACCATGGAAGCTAGCGAATCACATATCATAGTTAATTCCTAGTGTATGGACGTTCCTGTGATCTGTTATCAAAACTGTTGTATCAGCAGAAGTATTATCAATACTTTTATTCAATTTATGACCTGCTGTTTTAATTTGTCCCCATCATGAAGCATTAGAGTACAATTGCCAAATCGAAAACCATTGACTCTGTGGGAGGTTTCTTTGAACCTACATTGATATTTGGAACAGTTTATGTCCATGAGAATAACTTGACCTGCATACTTAGCCCGGTAATGAAAAGAGTTCATTGGACAAGTCGAGGAGAGCTGAAGAGCAATGAAATCCAAAATAGGAAAGGGAGTAGTTTTACAAACTTGGGGAAAAGATGCAAAACATGCAGTGGCTCGAAGTCAATGATTCCTGGCTTTAGATAGGCAACATGTAGGGAAATTATGTGTATGTAGACATAGATGAAAGACTGATGCACTTTTCATAGGAACTAGTCAATGTAGACATGGTATTTTTGTTTTAACAGTCTTTAATCTTTCATGCTGAATGGACAGGATCCCGCCATCTCAGGTGTTTATTTCATACGTGCGAAAAAAGCCTATTACAAGCTGTGAAAGCTGGTATGGTACATGTTACCTCTGGGTAGTTTTCTGAAGATATATCAAGTGGACCATTTTAATGATCAAGTCTGGTATGAAAAATCCAATTCTACTAGTACATAGAAGAGCCACTTCAGAGATTGTGGGAGATATTTTTTTCGTGCCATAATTCCATCAGTAGGTGTCATCTTGAATGATATCAAGATTAAAAATCTGTCAACGCTAGTGGATATGTTATCTAGAGACACTGCAGGTGCCATATTGTTAAGGGACATGGACATGGTTGCTATCAGATCAATGGTTTTGCAAAATTGCCTTGTGTTGGCCATTCTTCTCTCAAAAGAAGGAGGAATTTGCAAAATGTTACATGCGCAACAATGTTGCACTTACATACCTTACCTTACAATAGTAAAGAGATAAGGAAATACATTGCAAAAACATCTTACCTGAAAAAGAATGTGAAAGGAGCAACAGGTGTCTGGAAAGCTGTAGTTAGTGTTTTTTCAGTCATTGGAAAGTAGTTTGGACACTTAGGAAGAGGAATTGTGAGAGCCATTCTGGGACCCCTGTTGATCACAGTTTTGTGTGCCCTGGTTGCACTTGGTCTGTACACACTGATCAAAAGGGTAAAAGAAAAGAGAGGAAGGAATAGACCAAGAACGGAAGAGATTTAAATGGAAACTATAAGAAGTATGTACTATCTTAACTTTAACCAGTTTTGAGGATTACAGAAGGTCTCTTACAGAATAAGCCTCAAAAAGTTTGAGCTGACTCATTAAAATGAGAGTTGGAGTATCTTGCCATGGCCAAAGTTGCCATCAAAGAGGGGACTGATGTAGTTTACATTTTAGTGCTGTCCCTTCTGTCACAGAAGTCAATACATGAAAGTTTATGAATTACGTTAACCAAAATATGAACAGCTTGAATGTAGAAATTGCACTGACACGCCATTATTAATATGCATTCATTTACACTATAGAGTTTGACTTAGTTGGTTTTGAATTAAATTAAATGTTGTTAGGATTACACTGATATTGTATTATAATTTTGGTCTTATACTGACATAAAAGGGCAAAGCAATATTGAATTTCTAATTATTAATGAATTAATTATGCATGCAAAAATTAAAGAAATGTACTTCATCAAATCTAATGAAATGCATTAACAAAGTTCTTTGTGCATTTTAAATGAATTTAGCGTTTAACTTATAAGTTTCCATATTAAAAGTAAGATTATTAAAAATGTGTTAATTAAATGTATTGCTTTAATTCACTTGTGTTAGCCTTAGTGAGGTCTGTTAGATTTGTAATTTGTGACTGTGCAGGGAATGCTGATTCATTTTTCATAACATGAACTTTTTTCAGACTTTGTTCCCACGAGAAGACTAACTTTCGTAATAGGCCCTATTGTTTCGACATAGAGAGAAGTTGTAACAGTGTCTTGGAATCGGAACATCCTGAAGAGCAGGACTTACAAATTATACAAATGTTTCAATCCTGTGTCGAGCTACATGGATGGATGAGGTTCCCATGATAATACCTGTGAATGGAATTAGATATTGCAACCTGGAGTTGTGTGATCTATTACTATTAGATGATGCCCCTTCAACATATTATGGACTGCTTTTTGGCACAAAGCAAATTGCTTTATGAACTTTAATATACTGTTGACCAGTTGGACTTTGGTCAGATGCTTTGTAGACTCCAGATGCCTTTCCACTAGAACCTTTGCTGATGAAGAACCCTGAATGCTGAGCCCCTTGGAGAGGTATCTTCCTCTCTGCTTGTCCCCTTGAGATGCCCCACTGAGATTTAGAGAATATTTCCTAATCCAGTTCAGAGAACTATTGATCAAGCTTCTCATATGCCGATGCTTCCCTTTTTACCTATGTTTTGCCCACCTTAGTCAATCCCCTTTTGCCCGAGGTTTCCTTTTTTTTCAAATTCTTTTTGTCCTTATTGTCCTTTTTGTTTTTTGCCCACATGTTCCACCCTACACGTTATTCCTTAATTTGGCCATGGAAGGGGTTTCCCTTTATTCAGCTGAAATTATAATCCAATCATTTTGAAACTGGCTGATGCTTGCTAAGTCTGTGCAAGATTTATTTTCTGAATCTCAATTGATAATATTCATGTTTTCTTTTTTTTTTTTATTGAATGCCTAATTTTATTAATATTAGTTCAAAGTGGATGTATTTTGTCGCCTTGGGCAAACCTTGGTGATTCTGTGTCTTAATAAGTTCATCCTGAGAGTAATTTACACGATTTTGAACTTCAGTTTGTAATAAATACCTTGAGTTTATTCCTGACTGGAGTTTTCCTTGTATGGCCAAATGGGCCATACTGTCTAATTTAATTAATTTGTATTGAAATCAAGTTGAATGGTTCTATAACTCCCTATTGCAGGGTCCAAAGGTCCATTGGCCTTGATAGCACTCATTCCTGCAAAGGATGAAAATGCTCCATCACAGGTTTAAAGAAAAAAAACAGGATATAGAGAAAAACAACTTCCATCAAGCCAGGCCAATCAACAGAATGAGCAGAGAAACAAGGAATAACCCAAAAAAAGCTGGAATGAGGGAAACCGCAAAACCAAAGAGTGGGCCACAAGCAACAAGAGTAATTGTGATGCAGTGAGAACTCTGTATGGTCTCCTCATAAACAGCAACTCAGGAAATTAACTTGCAAAGAAAACAGGAAATAATGTTTCACCATCTTGCCTTGGGATGCCCAATGAAAATAATATACAAAAATGGTTTCTACCCAACTGAAGAAACCTAAACTTGACTTCAGCTAATAAATTATTATTCATGTTTATGGACAAAAAATAATATGCGTGCAGCATTACAGAGATGCTACAGGCTAATTTCATTTTCATGGCATTTGGCGACCGCTAAAAGGAAGAAGTCACTTGGCAGGGCGAGCAAAAGCTGCAGCACACCTCAGACTCAGACCTTCAAAGAAGCCGGACATGCCAAGAAGAACCTTTCACTCTACCTCCCCTTAGGGGATTTCCCTTAAAACATGCTTAATAGGGTGAAGAACCTTCACTGGCTCCATCAGCTCCCAAGAGAGATAGCAAAAATGATATCCATTACAGTTGAAAAGGAATTGTATTTGCCTTTTATAAAAACAGGAATCACAGAATTCCCTGTACTTCATACTCCGCGTTTTCATCTACCATAATAGGTAAAGGTCTTTTTTCATAGCTTTTCCCCTTTCTCTCCTTACAAGATCTTAATAGGGAGACATAAAAGAAAGATGTAGCCTTCAACAAGGTGGGAGCTTCAATCTGAGAGTCACAGGGTTAATGATCTTAGTGAGCTAAATGCCCAAAATAATTGGCCATTCTCTGCTCTACAGCACTGCTAAACAAAATGAAAAGATAACCCATCCACTGTATCATTTTAAAGCCGGGGCATGCTTTTGCCTACAAAACATCCCTTAATTTTATTTACTCATCCTAAACGCAACGGTAAGATTTTAAAAAGGTTGTGTGAAAGCATCAGTTTAAAAATTAGCACAAAAGCGTTTTTTTAATACGGGTGAGCAATTTATGAGACCAGTTTAAGGTGTCGGTGGGGGTGAACCAACACCATGGGTGGGTGGGGGAGAAGCAACAAGAGGGAGAGAACAAGGGTGAAAGAGAGCATTGTGAAGGGACATAAACACGTGAGAGAGAGCAACATGTGGGGGTGGGAGGGAGCTAAGCACATGAGCAAAGAGAGCAGGGGGGACACAGAGGGAGACAGCTAGAAAATGCATGCACTCTCATGGAGAGCTTACATAAAAAAATAAAAAGCGGTTTTCTGAATGTGGGCAGAGGAACCACAGAAGCCAATCAAAGAGATGGTAAAGAGGCTATGTTTCATGAGAGGGACAGAAAAGCCATCAAACACGAACCAGCCAAATGAGAACGAGACGAAAGAAGACCAATGATAAAATTGTAAGTAATGAGCATGCTGCAGGTCGCTCTATGTACATGGTACGCCTACAATATGTCTTTTCAACTAAGCAGTCTGTGCTGTCTAGAAGGCTTGTTTATCCTGCTCTTGCTTCCAGCATTTTGGGATCTGTGTTTCTCTATATGTTGTGTTTTATTGTGCAATTTTTTTCAAACTGGCTGTTTTATTTATGAAACTGAAATTACGTGTTTTAGCTTATTGTGACTATGTTTAAAACCCTTAGCCTCCGTTCATTATCAGGTCCGTCATAATTGTTTGTCACGTATTTTATGGTTGGTCGGCTTGACAATTTGGCAAATAATCGGATAGTGTACCTTAGCCGAACCTGGTTTCCTTATTCTGTTTTTTCCGTCAGGGCTGCATACACCATAGGCCGTAAAGTTCCTTGCAATGGACACTAACCATTATGAAGTAATATAAACGTCCACAAAAAAAATATTTTCTTCTATTTGTTTGAATCTGAGTAATGGTCCAATATGGGATTTTCCATGATTTGTAATTCTCATGTGCCATTTCGGTTAAATCAAATTAAGATAATGAACTCTACTTCCAATTCCAACAGTTTCCAATTTAATGATCAGAACAGAAAAGTATCACTTTTCCCTAAATACTGCTAACAGTAACTTTGTTGAATGTCACGTCGCTCAAAAAATACATCCAGCCTTAAACTGCACACACTGAGACGTTATACACATATATCTCCCAGACAGAACCTATTTCATATTTTCATATGTTCGCACTATAAAATAATTTTATAGGTTGTTTACTGTTGAACAAGCTTCTATGTTAAGTCCTTTGGTTCAATTAAACACAATAATCAATTTGACTCCAACTCCCCTGCTCATTAGAAAGCACATAAGCCATATATGCCACTGCACCTCCTTCACTTGTGATTCTGAAAAGAAGGACAGTGTGGCCATGCCCAAGTCTAATTCAATGTATAATTTCATTTATGTAGTTCTTACTATCCCTGATGAGGCGTTGAAGTGATTTATGCGGGCAGTATGCTGGTTCGGAACCCAAGATAAGTGTTTAGTCAAGTTTATTGTTTGTTTTTACTTACTGGGGTTATTCTTGTACTCTCAAGCAAAAAAATCACATGCATTCATTCCACTTTCCTTGCGGTAAACTAGATTTTCAGGTGTTTGATGGAAGATCATTAGAGGGGAATATATGAGTTCATGTAGGCGGTGGTGAAGTTAGTAGATGAGTGAAGGAAATGAGCATCCTCTGAGTGGTTGTTAGACTTGACACCCTTGGCCTGGTTTTCCCCTGTTTACCTTCAACCCTCTTGTTTTACTGACTTTGTTTTTGTTGGCTTTAGGACTCTGCAAACTTCACCACTGTTAATGAGTGCTAAAATGCACGTGATCTTACTGTAATACATGATATAATTGGCTTATGCTGAACTGGGATATCTAATTCACTTGCAAGTCCCTAGTAAAGTGGCCTTACTTGTGACCAGGGCCTGTAAATTAAATGCTACTAGTGGTTACGCAGCACTGATTGTGCCACCCACTTAAGTACCCTTCAAAAATGTCTCAGGCCTTCCATTGCATCCTGTGTGTGCAGTTTTGAATTGCCATTTCTGGCTGACAAAATAAAACACTTGCCATGCCTAAACCTTCCTTTTTTATACACATAGGTCACCCTAGGGTAGGTCCTGGACAGCCCAGTGGACAGGGTGCAGTGTAGTTAAAAAGTTGGAGATGTACCTTTAGGTTTTCCATGTCCTGCTGGTGAAAAACCCTAACATTTGTTTATCACTACTGCAAGGCCTACTCTTCCTACAGGATAGCGTTGCAGTCACCTTGTTAAATTTAATAAGCTGTAACTTCCAAATGGGAACAGGTAAACAGGTTATGTTTGGTGTCTTTGGAATTGTAATGAAAATTCCTCTCTTATAGTGAGATCGGATTTTAAATTACAATTTTGGGTTAAATGACTGGGTGTAGCTGGCCCTTGGGCTTTGTGTATTCTTCCTCTACAACCATACACAATAAAGAGTACGTGGGCTTTGTGTATTTCTTCTCCACAACCACACACAATAGAGAGCTCAGGTGTGCCTGGGTGGGCCATCACTGGCTAAATGGAAATAGGTACAGTTCGATTTACACTTGAATAAGCTGTGCCCTGCCTCCACACAAAGGGCTAGGGATAAGCCAATGTTACCCTGTTTTAGGGGAGAGAAAACAAGCAATTTAGCACTGGTTAGCAGTGGTAAAGTATACAAAGTTCTAAAGTCACCATAAACAAAGTCAGAAAAGTGGCGGAGGTAGGAAAAAAGGTGGAGAGAATACCACCCTAAAGCTGTCAGTCTGGAGTCAAGGCAGGAAAGGCAGTGCACTTCAAAAGGAACCCTGCAGAAGCTTCTCCTACTTCAAAGGAAGGCCCAGATGTTCATTTTGTATCGCAGGCACCAGCTCTTTGGTACATGTTTGCAGCTGTGGAGTTTCTGCCAAGAAAGGACTGCCACTCTGTTGGATGCTGGACTGCTGGTCTGAAGGACTGCTGCATGTTGGCCTCAGGGACAGAAGGTTCCAAAAACCTTGAACCCAGTACCTGAAGCCTGCCATCTGTGAGTTGCACCCTGTCCTAGACCCTTGTAAATGGGCATGAAGGTACTCTGTCAGCCTCTATGTGGATCCAGCAGAACCAATGCAGCTCCTCCGCTGTGTGGCACAAGCCCGAGCAGAACCGCTGGATCACCTCTGCTTGGAGAATCCTGTCAGGAGAGTCAAATTATTTTGTACTCCAAATTTTTTTTTTTCTGCAGACTAAGGGAAAGGCCATGGGGGCTGGGTTCACTTTGGATGTGCTGAATCCCTACGTGAATAAATATGAGGATATTTACATATACAATTTAAATAACTCTTTCCTGTATAATATCACAATGTGGAAGCAATACATAGATGATGTATTAATGGTTTGAACTGGCAGTGAGTGTATTCTAAAATAATTATTTGTTTGGCAAATGGAAGATCACCAAATATAAAATTCACAATGACATACAACAAGGAGGAGATCAGTTTCCTTGATCTCACACTGAATGTAGAGAAAAATACAATTTATACCACCTTGTACAGAAAAGTAAGTGAGTGGAACACACCATCCTCCCAGGAGGTTATGGGATAATCTGCTGTATGGACAATTCCTGAGGCTCCACAGGAATTGCACATGGATAGTGGATTATTTCAAGGAAACAGATGTATTTATGACCACATAAAGTGAGAGAAATTATCCCAAGGGTTTGCTGCATAGATCAAGGAAGAGGGCATGGTAGTGTTGGAGGTACAAGAGAAGGGAGGTGCGGATAAGAATAGACTAGTTTGAGTTACAACATTTCGCACAAGGAGTCAGGAGATCAAGAATGTGGTGAACAAATACTGGGTTCTAGTGTCAGATGAGGTGGATTTTACTGAGGAACCATTGTTCACCTTCAAAAGAGGAAGAAATGTTCTGTGTGGTCATGCTCCCTTCTGAGACTTTCTTTTGCTCCAGATTTAATTACTTAGTTGAATTTGCCACCTTTGTTGGGACACTTTAAGTGTGGCCGATGTAAGGCATGTGAGCTGACATTTGAAATTAAGGAGTTCACATATTCCAATCGGAGATATACATAGCAACATCACACTAACTGTAACATCTCATAGGTAGTGTACATGATAAAGTGTCTCAGCACTTCAGTAGGATCAGATGTGGAGTCTAGGGGGCTCCTTTGGTCAAACATTTTCAGACTAATGGACTTCGGGTAGATAACCTGAGGTAGTGGGTCCTAGAGAAAGTAACCTTGAATCCAGGGAGGAGATATTTTGCCCTTTCTGTCCCCGAGGGAATGTAAATGGATTCACATCGCTGGCACAGTGAATCAGAGCCTCAATGAGTATGAGGAAATCAACAGACAGGGAGGGTTACTCAGTAATGGGGGTGAGTATATTTCAGGCATGGTCATTTCCAGACCCTAAATGTGAACTACCTAGAGGGGAGAATTTAGTTTTGTAATTGGGACACCCAAGAGGTTTACAATAGATAACTGTTTGTGTGAATAAATGCATCAAAGGGTAGAATTTATCTGTAACTGTTTGTGTTTTGAAAATTTAACTTGCTATGCACTGTTACTATTGACATATATTTTGTGGCTGCATTTAGATATGAAATTAGAATAATTGACAATATCAATAATTGTTATTTATTGTTATAATCTCGTAGACATTTGTCAAATTAAACCTCTGTTGTTATGTATGGGCTGAAGTGTGTACCAACTCACACTATGGTTGTGTCATGTATAGATGGGAGTTTTGAATTGATGCCCCCTGTTGGACCTGGCCCTTTTTCCAGGGTCATCCCCACACTTTATGCCTCCTTCCTCCTATTTTTTCTGACCTGTTTTTGTTGGCTTTAGGACTCTGGGCACCTTACCACTGCTAACCAGTGCTTTTCAGGAAAACTATTGCCAGCGTTGTTAAGTTCTTCCCTCAGCAAAAATAATTCCCCTTCTCCTTGTACCCACATTGGTTGCAGCGGGGTCCTCAATTCCGGTGGCTCTTGCGGAGGCTGTTCTTAGAACTAGCTTCTTCAGGTTTCACTGCCACTCAAATGGTGGCTACAAATCCATGGGAGGTCAGCGCTCTAGTGTTTCTACCTTAGTCTTGTGCTGAAGCTTCCCTCCAGCTGTATCTCTCTGGGAGCCCTGCGCTTCAACTGTCATCCTGAGGAGAATGAGCAGTGATCCTGAGGTTCCTTCATTTCATAGAGAATTCTTCCAGTTTTTAGTAATTAATTATTTGTCTTGTTACGGTGTGCACACCAGCTACTTTTTCCCTTTTGAAGATGTTGAATTTTTTCCTTCTTCCAACAACTGGCTATCGGCTTTCTGAGGAGAATTATTTTTGGCTTAGCAGAACTTCAAGCAACTGCAGTATGGAATCCTTTTGTACTATTTCCAGACTTGCCAATATATATATATAGATGTATATATATATTCAAGAACTCTTTGCCTTGCAGACGTGTCAGTCTTAGAGACAAACCTCAGTGCTCAGACTAATTCCTAGAGACTGTGATTGAGAAAACTGAACCTTGAGAAGGAGTTCTCATTTCATGTAAAATACATTTGTAGTTTGTATATTTGTGAACGTTTTAACTGTTCTCCAGAGAACCTTGGAAACCTCTTACTCCTGGAGAAAAGAAGATATTAAGTTAACATTGTTCTCTTAGAGAGAGGCTATTCTCTCAAAAGATCCAGGTTAGGAAAACAATAGAAATGGGTGAATGTGAATGGCTGAACAGTTGAATGTGCAGTAGGAATGTACTTATCTATGCTCTTATCACCCGACTGCAGGTCCTACCCTTCAAGAAATCCCAATAAGAAGAAAGGTGCAGATTTTCAGAGACACACACTGAATATCCTATCTTCAAGTAGGAAACACAGGCTGGAACTGGATCTGGAGGTGGTCTCTCTTTTTCTATTCCCACTCCCCTTTCCAATAGCTGACGCAGAGTTCAGATAATCAGTTCAAATCTGACCACACATCTGTTGGAGGGAGTAGGGTAAAAGGCATCTGCTCCTGTGGAAGTTTGATTTAATTGGTAATCTCCTGACAGTGCCAAAGTGCATATGCTCTCTGTGTAAATTGTATGTGTAATTGGTGTTTCCATGAATGACATATTTGATTTACTAGTAAGTCCCTGATGAAGAACACTAGAGGTGCCCAGAGCCTATACATCAAATGCTACTAGTGGGCCTGCAGCACTGGTTGTGCCACCCACATGACAGCCCTGTAAACATGGCTCAGACCTGCCACTGCATTGTCTGTGAGTGCATGCAGTTTTGACCTGCCAGTTCAACCTGGCAAGTATACTGAATTGCCAGGCCCAAATCTACCCTTTTTATACACTTTGGGGGCAGATAGAAATGTGGAGTTTGGTGTCTCTGAACTGATAATTTACATCTTGTGATAAAGTTGGTTGTAAAATTGTCAGTTTGAAAATGCCACTTTTAGAAAGTGGGCATTTTCTTGCTTAAACAATATTGAATCCTCTCTAGACAGTGACACAAAGTGAGCTGAAGTGTAGCCTGCATATCATGATGGGCTATCTGGGATAGAGTGGAGGGAGGAGTGGTCACTTACACCTGAATGGGCTGTGCCTGCCGTCACACAATGCAGTCTTCAACCCCCTGGTGTGTGTCTGGAGCAAGGCCTGGGCAAGGCAGGATCTTGTGAACAACAGAGACTTTCCTTTGAAGTTTGCCTACTTCAAAGGTAGAATGGGGTAGAAGCAGTGGACCCAAAACCCCAGATTGTTAGATTACTTCTGGATCCAAGAGGAACCTCTGCCAAGGAGAAGAGCTGAAAAGCTGGACAAGGAGTACTGCCCCTTTGTCTGTCACTGTGCTTTGATGGGTTGGCCTCCAGTTGCTGCTTCTGCCTGAAAGAGGACAAAGACTGGACTTTGTGATATATTCCTGCTTGTGAGGTGTCTCCAAGGGCTTGGACAGAGCTTGCCTCCTGTTTTGAATTTTCAGGTCCATCAAAGACTTCCTCTGCCAGCACCTGGACTCTCTGCTGAGACTCCTGTGATGCCAATTAGTGCCCTATCTAGTTCCTGAGCACTTAAGAGGTGAAGCTGGTAGAACAAAAACTGTAATCCACACACTGGAAACCATGCAGTGAAAATGTTGATGCACCACTTGCAAAGCGGCTGTAAAAATGACGCGCCACTTACCTTGTGGCTGAAATTGACACACTACCTGCATCGTGGCTGGAAAATCAACACATCACCTGCATCGCGGCTGGAGAAATGGCGCAACACCCGCTTGCGGCTGCGTGGGTGTCCATCACCGTGTGGCCGTATTTCTTAAGTAATCTTCGCTGGGCGACAAAAATCATCATAAACCTGGGCAGGCTAGAGGTACCCCATCTGGAAAACAACACATGGCCTTACTTGTGAGTAAGAAAGCGGCGCACCGTTGACTTTTTCGATGCACACTCTCCTGGGCGGCTTTCGTTTTTGACACAAACCAGGTACTTTGTGTAACAACAACGTTTCCATTGTTTTTTATGGAGTAGTACTCTTTTTTTCTATAAAAATTAATAGCTAGACTCGTGTATGTTGGATTTTTGTTGTTTTGGTCTTGTTTTAGATAACTATTGGCTATTTTTCTAAACTGGTGTGGTGTCCATTTTGTAGTGTTTTCACTGTATTACTGTGTGTTGGTACAAACACTTTACACATTGCCTTTGAGAGAAGCCTGACTGCTTCTGCCAAGCTACCAAGAGGGTGAGCAGGGGTTATCTAAGTGTGTATGTCCGTTGCCCTGACTAAAGTGAGGGTCCCTACTTGGACAGAGTGCAAACTGACTGCCAACTAGAGACTCCATTTCCAAACCCCCCCACCATCACAAATGTTTCAGTACAACGATGTTTACTCTTGATGTTAGCTTGAGTTTGTCATTGTTATCTATTGCTATAATTTTTAAGACATTTGCCGATTAAGTCTCTATAGCTCATAAATAGGGTGAAATAGGAAGCTACTTACACTATGGTTGTGTCATGTACAGGTGGGAGTTCAGAGTTAATGCCACAAATGTGTTTATAAAAGTATGTTAGTTCGATTTTGATAATGAGGAACAGTGAAACACATGTATTTAGGGGTGGCACAAAATGGCCGTCGCATAGTGTTACGAAGAATTTAAGAAGTGGCGCATCAAGACTTTCCCTTGTGAGCTGCTGATATGGGACTAGCTGCAAAATAGTTCCCATTGGCCAAGTGAAATTGCTGAATAGACATGCATGCTCATGTAGTGGCTCTCAGACGCATTAATTCCTTTTAAGAAGGTCGGTTTCCCCGGCTGCGTTTGGTCGCTTGCCCTGGGAGTCTTCAAGTCAGCGAAGACGATTTTCTGGTAAGTGTGTTTATGGCACCCCCAAGTTGTTTGCAGTTGGAGAGTCATGGTTTCTTTCTTTTTAGTTCACTTGTTGATAAAAATGTATCCTTTTTGACTTGTAGAAAACACTCGGAATTAAGAGGATATGTTGTATCCCACAGAACCAATCCGGCATGGTTTGTGTATAAAGGAGTTCCTGTGGTAAGCAAACAATTTTGCCCATGTGGCAATTTTCTAACTTACATCTGAGATGAAGTTTTTTTTACTTATTTTAGTTTATGTGTTTATTGTTCCTGTAGTGAATCTTGACGGTGTGCTATCCCCCCTTACTTCAGCCTGCTTTTGAATAGATGTCTTGGGATACCAGTTGGTCCCTTAAAGACAACTCAACCTGTTTTTTTACACAGGCTGTTTACATGTTTTTACTTTTGGTCCTGAGGATGACCCACTGTGATGTATAGTTAACAACACAGACATGCAGGGTTGAAACGTTGACGACAACTTCTTTGCTGGATGTCTGTTGTCAACCACCCCAAAGAAGAATCAATGATGATGAGGGCTTGTGGAACAGTATATTTATGAAAGAATGAGCATTGAAAATATTTCTTTCAACCCCACCCTTTTTTTCTTTGTTGAGGGTAGTGGGAATGCTAGGTTTATTAGTATTTACTCACTTTCATGACACTTTCGCACTGTGATATCATTTTGATGCGTTCACAGTTTTTAGTTATATGTATTATGTAACAGCCTCAGTGAAATAACTGTGTATCAAATATTTTTACAGAATTTATTATATACAGAATTGCGGCTATACAATATGTGTATGATCATGTGGTATGTTATCATTTCTATTGGTGTTTAGTGTGTACTGTTTACAGTGTGCAAATAAAAAAGTTAATTTATATAGAGAATGTTTAAAAAAAAACAGGTGTGGGGTAGATGACACCTTTTTGCATGCAAAGTAATTGCAACACCCGGCAGAACGCATTGTAGCCTTAAACAATATATACCCAGGTTCTGAGGGACACAGGACAACCCCATTAGTTTATTGGTACTATTTATCAGCACCACCAAAGCCTGTGTACCTTGACCCTAAAGGCGAGGAAGTTGCATCAGCTGCACCTCAGGGTGCCACCTCCTTCTGGGCTGGGATCTCCAGACATATTGTTGAGAGTAATACATAATAGACCCTGAAGTGGTAGATGAAAGCGTGGGTAGGGGTGCTTTCCTCTTCTGGAGACCCTTGCCTCGAGGAGCTAACAAAATAACAAAAGGCAGGTTCTTCCAAACCCCTCCCCCCCCAGAAATGGAAAAAAAGTCCAGGAAATGGTGAACCCAGAGCCCAGAAATGTAACAGCAGCAAGTGAAGAGAGGAAATGGCAGGGCATGCCGAGGCAAGGGCTATTTAGGCAGAGTATAATTTATTTAGTTATTTATTTTGCATTTTTATATAGTGTGAAATGTACCCAAACGTTCTAGAGCACTTTATAGTAAGACATATGTTGTTTCAAGGATAGCTACAGATGGTTCAAGAGTTACCACATATTACCAAATATAGGGTCGGATTTTGAGTTTGGCGAATGGGGCTGCTCTGTCACAAACGTGACGGATATCCTGTCTGTCGTATCTCGATTCCATTGTTTCCTATGAAAATTGTAATATGGAGGACGGGATATCTGTCATGTTTGTGACGGAGTAGCCTGTCCCTCAAACTCTAAATCAGGCCCATAGTTATATAATCTCTAGAAATACAAGCCTTGGCAAATGCACTAGATTTCACCAATTTGATTAATAATAAGGGGATTTTTGTTGTTGAAAACTTTAGCTTGGTGAGCAGTTGTAAAATATATATTTAAGAAACTCTGTAAAAGTATGTTTTGGTGCATAACCTCACAACTGATGAGTGTATGCCGAACAAGTGTAACTGGATAACATTCTGCATTCTTTTAATGACGGGTAATTACATTTTACACAGAGTTTGAAGTCTGCCCTTGTAGTCTACCACAACTTCTTCTGTGCTTCAGGACCTTCTGGTAGGGGACATTTAAGAGAATGCAAAAATGTAAAAAACAAAAACAGAAGGACGACCACACAACTGAGCAGTATTAAGCCAGTCATTTTGTACTTTCTGCATGGTTTGCAGCCTCTAATCTCCAGGAGGGCTTCAGAGGCAAAGTCAGGCACTAATGTTGGACAGTGTGTTAAATAGGCACAGATGCCCAAAGGGCTAGTGACCAGTGCAATCTGAAATTTGAAGCTGCAGCCTTGGGGGCTTCTTTAACATCTCGCTTCTGTGCAAAATCTAAAAATTCTTCTGAAAAGTTCAGATTGAACAGAGCCCAAATCTCTTCAGTGAAAGCTTTTTGTGGCGAGAAAACTGCCAAAAATCCCTGCCCTTTGAACCTAAAGATCACAACATAAACCAGTCGCTAGTAAGAATGCTCTGTTATTCGAAAAAAGTGTGAAAAGAAACAGTGACATACTTATGTTTTCATAACAGGTGACTCTACAAGTGTGACAACCAAAAATGTTCATGTTTGCTGAATATTCATCACTGAACCAATACAACTGTTCAATTGCTTTGACAGATTGTACTACGCACCATATCACTGAGGAAGATTTCTACTTTAGTGATGATCTTAAAAGTTTGTGAAAGCACAAAGGACTCCAGAGATACCAAAAAGCAAGGAAAAGGGGAATGCAGGGGGAAGTGATGGGTGGGAACGAACTGGAAAGCGCCGCAGGCACGGAAAAATACTAGCATGTCTGCAAGTGCTGCACAAGATTTCTGCCTCAGTGGCTGGAGAAGGGCCAATCATACTAATATAACAGTTTGTAAGTGTGGGTCTGACGATAGCGTTTTTGTTTTGTGCAAACATGTGGCTACAGCGGGAGGTACATAGCGGTTTCGCAATGTGATGGGAATATGTTAACCCAGCAAATACATACATCAAAAAGGGGCTTCCATGTACAATTCAAGGCTGCTTTGAATCAGTAAAGTCAACCTACATATGTGATTTGCACGGCGTGAAATGCTGCATGTGTGCTTGCTGCAGACAATGGCCCTAATTAGTACTTTGGCGGACAGAAAAGGTCATCTGATGAAGTCCAACTGTCAGGGTGCCGCCAGTGCGGTCCTCTTCTTGTGGACCCTACTACAAGTTTCTCAGCTGGTGCAAACATAGTTTCCCCCTGCTGACCCAGTGGGAAACAACCCACAACATTGACACCGGCTCATAATTGAGCTGGCGGAAATGTTGCGGTGCGTAGGGTGTACTTGCACCTGCCGGGTCTTGCAGACAGCAAAAAGCGTATCTGAGCAGGCCATGGGGACCCCTGCATTGCTCATGCCAAGTGTATGGGCAGTGCAGGGGCCCCCTGCACCCTGTCTCCTCCAGCCTCTACATGGCGGTTCTGCCAACCTTTGCATGGTGGTGCTACCGCCATGTAAAAGCTGGCATTGCGGGGGGTCGTAATCCCAGTGCAGCACTGGCTTGGTGGATTGGGACCACCAGCACCACCAGGCAATTGGGTGGCTGAAAAGTGGCGGTTCTGGCAGTCTGACCGTGGAGCAACCACCACAGTCAAAGTGTGGCTGCCGAACCACCACATTGGTGCCAGTCTGAACTCCACTGCAGCCCTGGCAGTGGGTCATAATGAGGGGCAATGTTTGATGAAAAGGAGTAACCAGACCTGGTCCTGCTCTTCTTGTGACCCCGTGGCATGGAGTTCTCGCTCATTGAAGGATACCTTCTCTTGGAGACTTAGGGGGTCATTCTGACCTCGGCGGTAAAAGGCGCCTACCGCCGGTCAGAAATCCTCCATAATTCCGCCGCGGTCGCGGTAACCCGCCACGGTCATTCTGACCCGCAGCAGCCAAACCTCCGAAAATCCGACAGCCACAACAGACCGCCAGACCAGTGGTCGGCGGAAAAGTGGAGGTGACCAAACCTCCACCGTCACGCCAACAGAAATACGCCCATGCCATTACGACCCACGAATCCACGCGGCGGTCTTTCAAACGCGGTTTTCCATTGGCGGTACACACCGCCGCGGTCAGAATACACACAAACGAACAAAACTCAGCCACATTGGACGATTTGAATTCCACACACCTGATACACATACACACACCACTCCCACACACACAATACAATATAAAACACACACCCACATCACCCACAAACCCCTACGACCAAAAATTCAGAAAGAAGCACTGAGAGACACATCAGCGATCACAGAATACCATCACACAGAGGCACACTACACCATCACCCACACAATATCCACACACAAAACAACACACACCACCACACTCAACACACTTAACTACACATACTCCACCCCACACATCATACACACCACTCCATGGCACCCCAAAGACACCCCCGCTTCTCAGACGAAGAACTCAGGGTCATGGTGGAGGAAATCGTTCGGGTAGAGCCCCAGCTCTTCGGCACACAGGTCCAATACACCAGCATTGCCCGGAGGACGGAGCTATGGCAGAGGATTGTCGACAGGGTCAACGCTGTGGGACAGCACCCCAGAAATCGGGAAGACATCAGGAAGCGATGGAACGACCTACGGGGGAAGGTGCGTTCCATGGTATCCAGGCACAACATCGCCGTGCAGAAGACTGGCGGAGGACCCCCACCTCAACCCCCACAATTTACAACATGGGAGGAGGAAGTCTTGAACATCCTGCATCCTGACGGCCTCGCAGGAGTCGGCGGAGGAATGGATACTGGTAAGTTGAAGCTTCAATACTGCTTCCCCCCCACCTGCATGCCAAATCATACCCCAACCCTCACCCCCATCCTCAAACCCCACCCTCACCCCCACCCCCATCCTCACCCCCACCCTCACCCCCACCACCATCCTCACCCCCACCACCATCCTCACCCCCACCACCATCCTCACCCCCACCCCCAGCACACCTATTCCCTGCCAATGTCTCACCATCACAACCCACACATCCCAAAACCTAGGCCTGCATGCGTCCACTAAGCATGGACACCCATCACCAAAGCATGCCCAATGCATATACACATCCCCCCCACAAGCCACCCTCACCAAAGCCCCCACACACGAATGCCAGCACTTGGGGACACGGGAACCCACAGATACACCCATATGCCACACATTGAAACTATAACCATACCTCTATACCCCTGCAGGACCCGACCGTCAACACACCGCCACGGAGGGCCCAGAATTCTCCACACCCCCCACCCAAGAGGCCGTCAGCGATGACAGCAGCTCTGTCGACCTGGACACTGATGACCAGCCCGGACCATCGGGGACCTCTGGACAGTCGGTTCCCCTCACACAGGCACAGGCCACTACAGACCCAAACCCCTCTGGGAACACCAGCACAGCTCCCACCCAGCGGGCCCATGCCTCTGTCTCCAGGGCACGTCAATCTGCGGTGTGTCTACCACTACAGGGCACCCAGGATAACCCACCACCCCAACAACAACAGGGACCTGGGGGCAGTGGTAGTGGGCACACCGGCCAGGGGGCAGAGGCCCAGGGAAACAGGGCAACTCGGAGGGCAGCTGTGCGACAGGGGGGGGACGGGCCCAGGGAACCCACTCTCCACGAGGCCCTCACCACCATCATGGGAGCATACAACCGCTCCCAGGAGACGATGGCGACGGTACTGGCCCGGTTCCAGGAGATCCAGGTACTGCAGGAGGAACACTATCGGGGGTACAGGGAGGACATCAGAGCCCTCACCTCCACCCTGGTTACCATGGTAGGGCTGTTGCAGGACCTCATCAACACCAGGACGGACACTCAACAACAACAAAGGGCCCCTGCCACTAGCCTGGACCAAGAACAGCCAACCACCTCCGCCGGCGCTAGTGGACAGGAGGCCCCCGCACAACAGCAGCCCACCAGACCCCCACCTCCTGCAGGAGAAGAACCACCCCGCAAGAGGGCCCTGAGATCTCGCAAGAAGACAGAGTAGGATGTCAAGACCCCCGCCAGCAAAGGATACTACCTGATGTCAGCCCACTGTCCCACATTGTCACCCTGTCCATCCTTGAACTGCCCATGCTCCATCTCTCCACAGGCCTCTGGACAATGCACCTGTGTGACTGTTACTCTGGACTCTGCCATGGACATTCCTTCACCATAGCCCCCACCCACTTGAAACCACCCATCCCATTTTGAGCACTGAAATAAACACCTATTTTGCACAAAACTATCTGGAGTCTGGCTGTGATTTCAAAATATTGTAATTGACATGACATTGCAAATATGTCCTTGTACATAGTGAAGTCAACAAACAGCTGCCACAAAGCTGTAGTCCATGGGGAAACGAAGCACAGGACTCGTAGTGGGGACCCCAGATCTGAAATAGGGAGGGAAAAGCCACAACTCAGTCATCATACACTGGGGCAAATAGACAGGCAGCAGAGATGCAGGAGAGTAGTTCACATTTACTAAATTATGTTTGAATTGTTACCTGTGTCCTATTGGAAGTACTGTTCAATGATTCTGTCCCTGTTGTCTGTTTCAGCCCCGTCGTCTTCCTCCTCGTCACTCTCCACAGGTTCCACAGCTGCCACAACACCACCGTCTCGACCATCCTCCTGCAGGAAAGGTACCTGGCGGCGCAAAGCCAGGTTGTGAAGCATGCAGCAGGCCACGATGATGTGACACACCTTCTTAGGTGAGTACATTAGGGATCCCCCTGTCATATGCAGGCACCGAAACCTGGCCTTTAGGAGGCCAAAGGTGCGTTCGATCACCCTCCTAGTACGCCCATGGGCCTCATTGTACCGTTCCTCTGCCCTGGTCCGGGGATTCCTTACTGGGGTCAGTAGCCACGACAGGTTGGGGTACCCAGAGTCCCCCAATAGCCATACACGGTGTCTCTCTAGCTGTTCCATCACGTAAGGGATGCTGCTATTCCTCAGGATGTAGGCGTCATGCACTGACCCTGGGAATTTGGCATTTACATGCGAGATGTACTGGTCAGCCAAACACACCACCTGGATGTTCATGGAATGGTAACTTTTTCTGTTCCTGTACACCTGCTCCCTGTCTCTTGGGGGAACCAAAGCCACATGGGTCCCATCAATGGCACCAATGACGTTGGGAATATGTCCAAGGGCATAGAAATCACCCTTCACTGTAGCCAATTCGCCCACCTCAGGGAAAATGATGTAGCTCCTCACGTATTTCATCAGGGCAGACAACACTCTGGATAACACCTTCGAAAACATGGGCTGAGACATCCCAGAAGCAATTCCCACTGTTGTCTGAAATGACCCACTTGCCAAGAAATGGAGTACTGACAGGACCTGCACCAGAGGGGGAATCCCTGTGGGTTGGCGGATGGGGGACATCAGGTCGGGCTCCAGCTGGGCACACAGTTCATGTATAGTGGCACGGTCAAGCCGGTAGGTCAGGATAATGTGGCGTTCTTCCATTGTCGACAGGTCCACCAGCGGTCGGGCCCTTCAAGGCAAGAACCGCTGAACTGGGCTCCGCCGTCTCCAGCACCGCTCCGCTGGGGACCGCCGTCTCAAGAACCGCTGAACTGGGCCCTTCAAGGCAAGAACCGCTGAACTTGGCCCCGCCGTCTCCAGCACCGCTCCGCTGGGGACGGCGGTCTCAAGAACCGCTGAACTGGGCCCTTCAAGGCAAGAACCGCTGAACTGGGCCCCGCCGTCTCCAGCACCGCTCCGCTGGGGACCGCCGTCTCAAGAACCGCTGAACTGGGCCCTTCAAGGCAAGAACCGCTGAACTGGGCCCTTCCAGGCAGGAACCGCTGGCCCTTTGGCAGACGTGGCAGGGCAGGATCTGTCTCGGGCAGGGCTGCAGGATGTCCTCTGGCCAACATGCCTCCTCCAGTGGCAGTGGAGTCTGTTATGGACTGTTTGGACTGTGGCTTTGCTCTCCCCAGGATGGCCCAGTGGGCAGGCCACCCACTGTATGGACTGTTTGGACTGTGGCTTTGCTCTCCCCAGGATGGCCCAGTGGGCAGGCCACCCACTGTATGGACTGTTTGGACTGTGGCTTTGCTCTCCCCAGGATGGCCCAGTGGGCAGGCCACCCACTGTATGGACTGTTTGGACTGTGGCTTTGCTCTCCCCAGGATGGCCAATGGTCATGGAGTCCCCTCGTGGATCTGGCGTTGTGTACTCAAGTGGCTGAGGTGCCCCCCCTTCCCTTCCCCCTGAGGTGCCTGTCCTTTTTTCTTTCTGATGCCCCTGCAGTGTTCTCTCCGTGGAGTTCTTGTCGTGGGACTGGGCCTTGCCCCTTTGCTCAGGACCCCTGTGGTCCACGGACAGTGGTTGGACTACATTTAGTAGCTGTATATATTTTGTACATAGTTTATTTATTTATTTGGATTACTGCTGTCCATTTTTCAATATATCTGCCCGTTTGAGATCTCTTCTTTTGGTCTTTGCATTATTTCGGAAGGGGGGGGTTTGTGGGTTGTGACAGTGATCTGTGGGAATGCATTGATGTGTGTGTTGTAGTGGGTGTGGGTGGGTGGGTGTGTGCCGGTAATCTTTTCCCTCCCCTGTGTCGTAGGTGCAGTACTCACCGATGTCTTCCACGCCGCTGGGCGTGCTCCTGGTACAGGAGCAGGTATAGGAGTGCGGGGATGACCTGCTACTCGGGTTCCATACTGCCGGAATCTCGCGTGGAGTATGTGGAGGTGAGCGTTTTCCCGTTCGTAGTCTGTTTCCGCCGTGTTTTTATCGGCGGTGCTCCCGCCCCGGAAAAGGTGGCGGATTGGTGGGTCGTGATAGGGTGGGCGGTACATTGTCTGCCGCCTGGCTGTTGGCGGGGACCGCCGCGCTGTTTGTTTGTTCCGCCGTGGCAGGCGGAGTGTTAATGCGGCGGGCTGTGTTGGCGGTTCCCGCCAGGGTCAGAATTGCATATTTTGGACCGCCGGCCTGTTGGCGGGTTGGCCGCCGCTTTATCACCGACCGCCAGGGTCAGAATGAGGGCCTTAGTGACAGAAGATCATAGTTTTTTTGGGGGTGGGGATGGCCGTTAAGGTTCTTTGTACTCATGTGGAGGTTTAGCATAGCTCATGTCGCCAGAACACAACTCAGTCTGTCTTTCCTTTCACAAACACATCTTTCGCATGTGCTAGCCCAATTAAACTGTTGCAAGATTACAACTCCCATAAAGCATTAGTTAATTTGAAGCACAGGTGTCTAAGCAATGTGCACTTGTGACACAAAGTCCTCTGGGAACTGGAAGCCAGGTGGGCAAGTGCAGTCTGGAGAAGAGTCTGAGGCAGCCAGTGGAACATGACTGAAGGGAGCCTCCAGGGAGGGTGGCTGGATAGCACAAAAAACTAATCAGCTGGAATCTGTGTTTTCTCTTATGGGACCATAGGAAAAACATAGAATTCTCAGAATGTGCTTGCCATTCACAATGGTTCCCTCAGTGGACGACTGCACCACACAGGGTAAAGTCTTTGCTGCAATACACACTACCATGCATGGTACCCCAACACTTGCCAATTTACCTGAAGTGTTGAAACAAATTCAAAGGGAGCAAGGGGCTGCTCCAGCCCTGGACTTGGGGCTGAAAGGGATGCATAACTTCGACACAGACTCTTCAATAATATTCAGTAATATTAAAGGGGAAGTTGTAGTGTTGGCCATGCACCAGTAGCTCCGTGAGATTCCACACGTGGAACAGGAGAAACAGCTACTGAAAATTATTTCCAATACCTATGCTATTATAAAATGGGATAGTTTGGGAGTCAAGCTGAAAAAACCTGACAGAGTACCACCCCTCAGGATGGTACTAAACAAGCACAGGAGGGTTCTAAAACTTCTGGCATAGAACTTCTGGCATAAACAAAAACAAAATAAAGACAGGCGAACTCAGAGAGCAGACTCTCCACACCCGAGAACTCCAAAAGGAGATATAACCTTAGAAATAGAGAAAATGTAGAAGCTTCTGACAGATATACTGATTCACGTCCCTCTTGTTCCTTCCAGGATGCATCAGATAGATGTAGCAAGAGAGTGGGCTGGTCAGACCAACGTACTGACTATGTGAAACCGAAGAAAGACTCTCAGTGGTCCTCAGAGAAGAAAGAAGACAAGTTCCCACTATAAAAGCTGCAATAAAAAAAAAAAAAAAGGTTGCAGCACTTTGAATTACAAATGCCAGCAAACTTGAGAACATTGCTGAAGAACAAGACTTGGGCAGGGACACTGCTGGACAGTGCAGCAGAAGTCACAATATGTTGCCAGAGTCTGAATGATCATCTGGATGCGACAACAACTAGCAACTTTACTGCAGTCAAGACTGCAGACGGGTGCGTTCTCCCACCCAACAGGGTTTATGATTTAAATATCCAAATTGATGGATACATAGAGTAAATCATTTGTGTAACTTTCTGTGATGAACTTAGTTGTGTTATCCTACCGGCTGAAAGCAACTGGCCTCCTGAACACATCCGTAAGCTCCCACTTAGGGAAGATGTAATTTTGCTGTCTTTCTCTGATCTTTAGGCGGGAAAACAAGCCTATGCTGCCAACTGGGCTTTGGCACAGGTACCCACGCTATACCACAGCCACGTAGGGTGGGATAAAGTTTCCCCCCACCATGTAATACTTATCAGGTCTACACCTCAGCCTCAGCCCTAATATCCTGTTAAACACAAGGCTAAAGCTCCAGTGAGGGAGATCCTCACTCACCTTGAGTACCAGGGAGTATTAGAGCCTTGTGTCTCTGCAATGAATAACCCATTATTTCCCATTGCAAAACCCGACCATTCATATACAATAGTCTTAAACTACAAACACTTAAACAATCACATATGCACATATGAAATACAAAATTCACACAGCCCTGCACTAATTAACAACATAGGGGGTCATTCCAACCCTGGCGGTCGGTGATAAAGCGGCGGCCAACCCGCCAACAGGCAGGCAGTCAAAAAAAAGGTATTCTGACCCTCGCGGGAACCGCCAACACAGCCCGCCACTTTAACACTCCGACCGCCACGGCGGGACAGACAAACAGCTCGGCGGTCACCGCCAACATCCAGGCGGCAGACAATGTACCGCCCACCCTATCACAACTCACCAATCCGCCACCTTTTCCGGGGCGGGAGCCCCGCCGATAAAAACACGGCGGAAACAGACTACGAATGGGAAAACGCTCACCTATACACACTCCACGAGGAAGGAGGACAGCATGGAGCCCGAATTACACATCCTACCGGCTATTGTCTACCTGCTCATCTACCACGAGTACGAACGCCGGCGCAGACGACAACGGTGAGTACTGCACCTACGACACAGGGGAGGGGGGAGGAGGAAAGCTTACGGGCACACACATATGCGACCCCCCCCCAACTATCTACACACCAATGCAGAGCACCAAGTCACAGTGACACCACCCAAACCCCCCGGAATAATGCAAAGACATAATTAAAGTGAGAAACAACATTTATGTATATAAGAGGTTCTTTGAAGTCATGGTAAAATAGCAATATGAATTGTAAAAAATCAAGTAAGAACATTGCGAAACCGATAAACATAGGCAATAAGTCCTGCACAGTCACCTAAATTTCCACTGTCCGTGGGCCAAAGTGTATCAACACATGGGCAAAGCCCACACAGGAGACCTGAGTCCGTTGGAGAGAACACTGCTGGGGCATCAGATGACAAAACTACAGGCACCTCAGGGGGAAGGGAAGGGGGGGCACCTCAGCCACATGAGTCCACGACGCCAGATCCACGAAGGGTCCACCATGCCCACTGTGCCATCCTGGGGAGTGCAAAGCCACAGTCTCACAAGTCTCTACAGTGGGTGGGTTGCCCACTGTGCCATCCTGGGGAGTGCAAAGCCACAGTCTCACAAGTCTCTACAGTGGGTGGGTTGCCCACTGTGCCATCCTGGGGAGTGCAAAGCCACAGTCTCACAAGTCTCTACAGTGGGTGGATTGCCCACTGTGCCATCCTGGGGAGTGCAAAGCCACAGTCTCACAAGTCTCTACAGTGGGTGGGTTGCCCACTGTGCCATCCTGGGGAGTGCAAAGCCACAGTCTCACAAGTCTCTACAGTGGGTGGATTGCCCACTGTGCCATCCTGGGGAGTGCAAAGCCACAGTCTCACAAGTCTCTACAGTGGGTGGGTTGCCCACTGTGCCATCCTGGGGAGTGCAAAGCCACAGTCTCACAAGTCTCTACAATGGGTGGATTGCCCACTGTTACATCCTGGGGAGTGCAAAGCCACAGTCCATCAGGTGGATTACAGAGACCACTGGTCATGGAGGAGGCATGGTGGGCAGAGTGCGTCGTGAAGGCCTGCCCGACACAGAACCGGGACTGCCAATGGGCCAGGACAATGACAGGAAGGGCCCAGCGGAGCGGTGCTTGACAGGAAGGGGCCCAGCGAAGCGGTGCTTGAGACGGCGGGGCCCAGCGGAGCGGTGCTTGAGACGGCGGGGCCCAGCGGAGCGGTGCTTGACAGGAAGGGGCCCAGCGGAGCGGTGCTTGACAGGAAGGGGCCCAGCAGAGCGGTGCTTGACAGGAAGGGGCCCAGCGGAGCGGTGCTTGAGAGGGCGGGGCCCAGCGGAGCGGTGCTTGACAGGAAGGGCCCAGCGGAGCGGTGCTTGACAGGAAGGGCCCAGCGGAGCAGTGCTTGAGAGGGCGGGGCCCAGCGGAGCGGTGCTTGACAGGAAGGGGCCCAGCGGAGCGGTGCTTGAGAGGGCGGGGCCCAGCGGAGCGGTGCTTGACAGGAAGGGCCCAGCGGAGCTGTGCTTGAGACGGCGGGGCCCAGCAGAGCGGTGCTTGAAAGGAAGGGCCCAGCGGAGCGGTGCTTGACAGGAAGGGCCCAGCAGAGCGGTGCTTGAGACGGCAGGGCCCAGCGGAGCGGTGCTTGACAGGAAGGGGCCCAGCAGAGCGGTGCTTGAGAGGGCGGGGCCCAGCGGAGCGGTGC
This sequence comes from Pleurodeles waltl, assembly GCF_031143425.1. Lineage (NCBI taxonomy): Eukaryota > Metazoa > Chordata > Amphibia > Caudata > Salamandridae > Pleurodeles > Pleurodeles waltl. The sequence continues at coordinate 758,599,806 of NC_090442.1, forward strand.
TTGACAGGAAGGGCCCAGCGGAGCGGTGCTTGAGACGGCGGGGCCCAGCGGAGCGGTGCTTGACAGGAAGGGGCCCAGCGGAGCGGTGCTTGAGACGGCGGGGCCCAGCGGAGCGGTGCTTGACAGGAAGGGCCCAGCGGAGCGGTGCTTGAGACGGCGGGGCCCAGCGGAGCGGTGCTTGACAGGAAGGGGCCCAGCAGAGCGGTGCTTGAGACGGCAGGGCCCAGCGGAGCGGTGCTTGACAGGAAGGGCCCAGCGGAGCGGTGCTTGAGACGGCGGGGCCCAGCGGAGCGGTGCTTGAGACGGCGGGGCCCAGCGGAGCGGTGCTTGAGACAGCGGGGCCCAGCGGAGCGGTGTCTTTCTGCACGGTGGGGCCCTCTTCAGCGGTGTCTTTCTGCACGGCGGGGCCCTCTTCAGCGGTGTCTTTCTGCACGGCGGGGCCCTCTTCAGCGGTGTCTTTCTGCACGGCGGGGCCCTCTTCAGCGGTGCCTTTCTGCATGGCGGGGCCCTCTTCAGCGGTGCCTTTCTGCACGGCGGGGCCCTCTTCAGGGGTGTCTTTCTGCATGGCGGGGCCCTCTTCAGCGGTGTCTTTCTGCACGGCGGGGCCTTTCTGCACGGCGGGGCCCTCTTCAGTGGTGCCTTTCTGCACGGCGGGGCCCTCTTCAGCGGTGTCTTTCTGCACGGCGGGGCCCTCTTCAGCGGTGCCTTTCTGCACAGTGGGGCCCTCTTCAGCGGTGCCTTTCTGCACGGTGGGGCCCTCTTCAGCGGTGCTTGTCCAGTCATCCAAGGGAGCCAGACCTGGCCAGGACTCCCTGCTTAGTCACCCTTCGACCGTGCAGTCGCTGGACCCTTCTGTGACGGAGTCCTGGGCCCGTGGGTGTCCTCCCTCACACCCGGGATGGGGCTTGTGGGGCCCTCCTGGTCCGCGCCCCTGCTGGCTGACTTCTCCGCCCTGCTGCCGTTGCCCTCCTTCGATGAGGCTCTCTGGCCCTTGCCTCCCCTGGATGTTGTGGCAGGTGACGGCCCAGGACTTTGCTCCTTGGGGGCAGCCGTGTCAGTCTTCTCGTGGCAGCCCCTGATTTTACGGGTCCTCTTCCTAGGGGGGGGGCTGGCTGTCCCCTTGCTGCTGGCCGAAGTATCAGTGCTGGGAAAGGGTGGACTCCAAAACCCGTGCACAATGGTGACACTTGAAGCAGGGCTGGTGGTGGCTGAGGTGCTCTTGGGACTCTTAGCAGATGGAGGGGGTGGGTCAGGTGGGGCAAAGAGGTTAAGTTTGGAGAGATAAAGTTTTTTAGGACCAATGTAAAGGGTAGGTGTAGTGGGTATGGGAGTGGAGGAAGAGGATGTGGTTGTAGGAGAGTCAGGTGTGCTGTCTTTGGGTGCAGGTGCTTGTGACGTAGGCTGTCGTGAGGTGGTTGGCTGTTGAGTGGGTGGCTGCCTGCGTTTGTGTGTCTTGGAAGAGGGGGTGACAGACACAGTGGGAGAGGACACAGGGGACGTGTAAATGGCAGTGGGGGTGGTGACTGCACGTGTGCGGACTGTACTGGAGGGTGTGCTGGTGATGGAAGTACTGGCTGATGGTGGTGTGCATGCAGGTGTGAGTGGAGACGTCACAGGGAGGGAGGAGGGAGACGAGGAGGAGGGGGACACAGGGGTGGTAGTGACTGTTGGCATGTCTGCATCTGGGTGTTGCTTGGGTGAATGCTTGTGTGATCTGTGGTGCTTATGTCTGGATGAGCTGCCCTTGGGTGTTGAGGTGTGTGCAGGCTGGTCTGATGGTGTGGATGGGATAGGCTGAGGAACAGGAGACAGAGACAGGGTGGAGGCAGTTAGAAGAGGGAGGCTGGAAACAGGGACAATGGCTGCCGTCAGTGCTGAGGCCAGAGCATTGAACGATTGTTGATGGGCAGCCTGACCCGAATGAATGCCCTCCAGGTATGCATTGCTCCGATGCACCTCCCTCTCTACCCCCTGGATGGCATTCAAAAGGGTAGACTGCCCAACAATGATGGTCTGTAGGAGGTCAATGACCTCCGCACTGAGGGCAGCAGGTGTAACAGGGGCAGGGCCTGAGGTGCCTGGGGCGAAGGAGATGCCCGCCTTCTTAGGTGAGCGGGCACAGAGCGAAGGCTGAGGAGCTGCTGGGAGGGCGGAGCTGGTGCGCTGGGTGGCGGCTGTACCTGTAGAGGCTGGGGGCCCGGATGTTGCCGCTAGTGAGCTCCCTTCCGAGGACGTGTCGGTGTCGCTGGTGTCACCACGGGTCCCCGTTGTGGTGCTCCCCTCGCCCTCCGTATCACTGGTGACCTCGGTGTCTGTACCATGGCCCACCGGGGCCTTGTGAGTTGCAGCTCCCTCGTGCTCCGATGCCAATTCTCCTCCGCCTGATGATGCTAATGCACACATGCACAAGAAGACAAAGAAAAAGGGTGGGGGGAGAAATAAAAACAGGTTGAGTGCATGCATTGTCAACACCGTTGGCAGAGAGGACAGACACAGGAGCCTCATGCACTACGCCGCGCAATCCGGGTACACTACTCAGTACTTGTGACTAGGCCAACAGGTCTATGGACAAAATATGCGCACATGGGTGATGCTGGACCATGGATTGCTGTACTTGGCACCCTACAGAGGTGGGGGGCAGGGGCACAGGGCCATGCCTAAAGGAGGGGACTATACTACAGAAAGCGCCCTGGCCTAATGTCACCCACAGCCCTCCTCCCCCACTCAGACGCCTCCACTGCGTGTAAAGATAGCAGAATGTGCTGGTACTCACCCCCTTGTGTCTGCTGTGATGTCCTCACGTGCCCATCCAATTCGGGGTAGGCCACCGCCAGGATCCGGGACATCAGGGGGGTCAAGGTACGACTGGCACCCCTCCTACATTGGGAGGCCATCCCCAGCAGTGACTCGGCGGTCTTCCTGGTCCCGCGGCGGATGTCCTCCCACCTCTTTCGGCAGTGGGTGCCCCGTCTTGTGTGGACCCCCAGGGCCCGGACTTCCTTGGCGATGGCACGCCAAATGTCGACTTTCTGATGGGCGCTGACCTATTTGACATGTACAGGGTGGGAAAGGAATTTTCAACATTTTTCTGCATGTTAGATGTGATTGCCCCCCCCTCCCCAACCCTGCCATGTGGCACATGCTCTCATCTGTCGTGCCTTGCACTCCTCATTCGCTCCCCACCCCACCATCTTACATCCACCATACACAACCCAGGCATAGCCCATTCAACGTGCACCCAGTGTACTTACCTGTTGGTCTGGAGGACCGTAGAGTAGCGCATACTGGGGCAGGACCCCATCCACAAGTTTCTCCAACTCTTCTGAAGTGAAGGCAGGGGCCCTTTCCCCAGTCGCAGCAGCCATTGTCTCTTCCAGACCGAGGTCACAGCAGCACTTGCAGTATAGGTCCTCTCCTGTGGATGATCAGGTCTCGAGTGATTAAGCAGATAGAAAATTGCGGTCACGCCCGCGGCGGTGCGTACCGCGACCACCGGCGCACATCGTCATTGGCTCCTGAGACCCATAGAGTTCAATGTTAACCAATGCTGCTTTGCGCTGCGGTCTTCGACCGCCTACCGCCACGGTGTGCCACGCCAGCGCAGTGACCTCACATCCCACTGTCACACTTCACAGGTCAGGCAGCCGCCATTTCAAGGGCCCACATGGCATGATTTCTACTGCGTCACACAGGCCTAGGCCTTGCATTGCCACTCATACAAGCCTTTCAATGCATAGCTATTCGTGTACTGTGCAAGCTGTGGGAACGAACCTGAGGGTTGCTTGACTCTGTGCTCCATGTTGTCCTTCCTAGGCACCGTCCGCTGGGACTTGCGAGGAGAAGGATGAATCCTCCCGTGTACCGACCGCTGGTGGACCTGTCGACAATGGAAGAACGACATATTATACTTCGATACCGACTTGACCGAGCCACTATACATGAACTGTGTGCCCAGCTGGAGCCAGACCTGATGTCCCCGATCCGCCAACCCACAGGGATTCCCCCTCTGGTGCAGGTGCTGTCAGTACTCCATTTTTTGGCAAGTGGGTCTTTTCAGACAACAGTGGCCATGTCATCAGGGATGTCTCAGCCTATGTTTTCTAAGGTTTTGTCCAGAATGTTGTCTGCCCTGATGAAATACATGCGGAGATACATTGTTTTCCCTGAGGAGGGTGATTTGGCCACTGTGAAGGGTGATTTCTATGCCCTTGGACATATCCCCAACATCATTGGTGCCATTGATGGGACCCATGTGGCTTTAGTACCCCCAAAAGACAATGAGCAGGTGTACAGAAATAGAAAAAGTTACCATTCGATGAATGTCCAGGTGGTCTGTTTGGCTGACCAGTACATCTCCCATCTAAATGCCAAGTTCCCTGGGTCAGTGCATGACGCGTATGTCATGCGAAATAGCAGCATCCCTTATGTGATGGAACAGCTACAGAGACACCGTGTGTGGCTAATAGGTGACTCTGGTTACCCCAACCTGCTTTGGCTATTGACCCCAGTGAGGAATCCCCGGACCAGGGCAGAGGAACGGTACAATGAGGCACATGGGCGAACTAGGAGGATTATAGAACGGACCTTCGGGGTCCTGAAGGCCAGGTTTAGGTGCCTGCATATGACAGGGGGATCCCTCATGTACTCACCAAAGAAGGTGTGTCATATCATCGTGGCCTGCTGTATGCTTCACAATCTTGCATTGCGACGCCAGGTGCCTTTCCTGCAGGAGGATGGTCCAGATGGTGGTGTTGTAGCAGCTGTGGAGCCTGTGGAGAGTGAAGAGGAGGAAGACGACGGGGACGACGCGGACAACAGGGACACAGTTATACAGCAGTATTTTCAGTAGCACCCAGGTAAGAATCACCCACGCCATTTTACATTTACTTCTGGCCTCCTGCATCTCTACTTTCTGTGTTTCCCCCCAGTTCCTTTTCACTGATTTTTGACTTTCCCTTCCCTTTTCAGAGCTGTATGACCCACAGCGTGACTTCTGCTTTGTTTGCCCATGGACTAATGCTTATTGACACTGGTATGTTGTCATCACAATGTTAATGAACATTATTGCACCGTTATGTGTAATACATTTGTAAAGAATACATGCAGACTCCTGACATTTGAAGTGCAATTGGTGATTTATTTTAAGTGCTGCGTATAGGTCCATGATAGTAAAACGGTGATGGGTGGGGGTGGAGTAATGTCCATGGCAGAGTCCAGTTCTCAGTAGCACAGGTGCATTGCCCATATGCCTGTGGAAGGATGGAGCAGGGGCAGTTCAAGGTTGGACAGGGTGACAATGTGGGACAGTGGGATGACATCAGGGGGTATCTTAGGCTGGCGGGGGTCTTGGCATCCTACTCTGTCTTCTAGTGTGATCTCAGGTTCCGCTTGCGGGGTGGTTGATCTTCAGCAGGAGGTGGGGTTCTGGTGGCCTGTCGTGGTGTGGGGCCTCCTGTCCACTAGCGCCGGCGGAGGTGGTAGGCTGTTCGTCGTCCGGGCTGGTGACAGGGGCCCTTTGGGGTGCCACATGGTCCCGCAATGTGGTGACTATCTGGTTGAGGGCCAGGACGATGGTCCCCATTGCGGTACCGATGTTCCTGAGTTCGTCTCTGAACCCCATGTACCGTTCCTCCTGCTGTGCCTGGATCTCCTGGATCCTGGCCAGTACCGTCGCCATCGTCTCCTGGGAGCGGTGGTATGCTCCCATGATGGTGGTGAGGTCCTCTTGGATAGTGGGTTCCCTGGGCCGGTCAACCCCCTCTCGCACAGCAGCCCTCCCAGTTCCCCTGTTTCCCCGGGCCTCTGTCCCCTGGACGGTGTGCCCACTACCACTGCCCCCAGGTCCCTGTTGTTGTTGGGGTGGTGGGTCAGCCTGGGTGCCCTGTAGTGGCGGACACACCGCTGATTGACGCGTCCTGGAGACAGAGGCATGGGCCCGCTGGGTGGGAGCTGTGCTGGTATTCCCAGAGGGGGTTGGGTCTGCTGTGGCCTGTGTCTGTGTGTGGGGAACCGACTGTCCAGAGGTCCCCGATGGTCCGGGCTGGTCATTAAGTTCTAGGTCGACAGAGCTGCTGTCATCACTGGGGGCCTGTTCTGGGGGCGGGATGGACAAATCTGGACCCTCCTGGCCGGTGTGTTGGCGTTTGGGCCCTGCAGGGGTGTAAAAGAGTATGGTTATTGCTTCTGTGTGTGCCATGGCGTGCGATTTGTGGGTGCCCTTGTCCCCCAGTGCTGGCATTCCCTTGTGGGAGGAGTTGTGAGGGTGGTTTGGGGGGGGTGGGTATGTGCAGTGGTCATGCTTGGGTGATGGGTGTCCATGGTTTGTGTTGGCATTCAGGGATTGGTGTTGTGTTGGGTGGGTTGTGCTGGTAAGACATTGGCAGGGAGGATGTGTGCTGGGGGGTTGGGGGTGAGGGTGGGGGTGCGGGTTGGCATGCTGGTGGTTGGGGGGGGTGAAGTAGTTGGGATTAGACTTACCAGAGTCCATTCCTCCGCCTACTCCAGCGAGGCCCGCAGGATGCAGGATGTTCAAGACCTCTTGCTCCCATGATGTGAATTCGGGTGGAGTGGGTGGGGGTCCGCCGCCAGTCTCCTGCACACCGATGTTGTGTCTTGACACCATCGACCGCACCTTCCCCCGTAGGTCGTTCCAGCGCTTTCGGATGTCTTCCCGGTTTCTGGGATGCTGTCCCACAGCGTTGACCCTGTCGACGATCCTTTGCCATAGCTCCGCCTTCCTGGCAATTATGGTGTGCTGCACCTGTGTGCCGAATAGCTGGGGCTCTACCCTAATTATTTCCTCCACCATGACCCTGAGTTCTTGGTCCGAGAACCTGGGGTGTCTTTGGGGTGCCATGGGGTGGTGTGGGGTGGTGTTTGTAGTGATGAGTGTGGTGTGTGTGGTGGTGTGTGGTGTTTTGTGCATGGATGTAGTGTGGGTGATGATGTTGTGTTCCTCTGTGTGTTGGGGTTTGCGATAGCTGTGCTCTCTCTCTCTCTCTCTCGCCTTCTCTCAGAATTTCTAGTAGTGGGGTTTTGTGGGTGATGTGGGTGTGTGTTTTATAGTTGATTGGATGTGTGGGTGTGGTGTGTGTATGTGTATCAGGTGTGTGTATTTCGAATTGTCCAATGTGGCTGTGTTTTGTAAAGGTGTGTGTATTTTGACCGTGGCGGTGTGTACCGCCAATGGAATACCGCGGTTGAAAGACCGCCGCGTGGATTCGTGGGTCGTAATGGCATGGGCGTGTTTGTGTTGGCGTGACGGTGGAGGTTTGGTCATCTCCAGTTTATCGCTGACTGCTGATGAGGCGGCCTTCCGTGGATGTCGGGTTTTTGGCGGTTTGGAAGTTGTGGGTCAGAATGACCGTGGCGGTTTACCGCGGCCGCGGCGGTAGAATGGCGGACTTCTGACCGTCGGTAAGAGCCTTTTACCGCCGAGGTCAGAATGACCCCCATAGTGTGCAAAAAATACAAAACAACCATGGATATTTCCAATGTTTTTTTCTGCCAGAACTTAGCATACGAAAGTTGGGACCTGAGTGCATTTTCATTTGGCTCACAATAATGGTTTGTGTTGTTTACCTCCCGGGCTATAAGAACAGCCCAGGGTTGTTCTCAGTTCATGTAACATCAATATTTCATGATATTGACCTCGAGGTATTGTCCTATGTGGATGATATCTGTCTCATAGATGACGACTTCAACATTCATCTTGCCAGGGTCGATCCGATTGTTATAGACTTTGAAGCCCTTGGGTACAAATTCAAATTTAGGAAAACTAAAATAGCCTTTCCCAATGTATTGTTCCTGGGATTCGAGCTATCAAACAGAGGCAAGAGCCTGGTACCGCACTACCTAGAAACATGTACTCAACTGCAACCACTGAACATTATCAAGAAACTGCAGTCTTTACTGTTTTTTTTTTTTACTTTGACAGAACATACATTCTTGATTATGCACAATGCATCAAGCCAGTCTATTATTTAATGCACCCAAATTTCTCAAGCAGATCCTGGACAATTGAACACGCACACATCCTTAGAGGATGGCAGCAAGACATGCTAGAAGCAACACACTTACACACCTGTGATAACAAAACAAATTTGATCATCAGACTAGCTGCTGGTGCCACTGGGTTCACTTATGTCACCTTTAACGAAGGAGGCACGGTGCCCATAGCATATAAATCACAATTATACTCTAATGCAGAACAACACTTTGCACCCACAGAATTTGTTTTAACTGCTGTTCAGATGGCTGTCATCAAGGAAAGGCCACGTGTTCAAGGGAAACATTCTATTATCGTTACCCCAGTGCCAGCCTTATAGGCTGTCACCAAAGCAAGCGTTCCTAATGTTAAAGCATTACATCCACACTGGATCCAATGGGCAACCTCCCTGACTGCCACCGATTTTGATTACATCTTTGATTCAAAACTTCAAACACAAGAATTTCTCCAATAGGAACAGGAGAACCCCGCACTTCTTAACATATTGCCACTTGAGAGATACAACACTGTCATTTACACCAATGATTCAGCACAGCCAGCTGCAGGTACAAAACATCAATACTCAGCAGCTTGCGCAGCTGTGAACGAAGTGATGAAGGATGGTGTATCCCACTCTCAGAAAATCTACATGCAGACCCTAGAGGACTGCACAGCACAGTTGTCTGAATTCAAAGCCCTCATCCTGACATTGGAACATACGGATCCAAGACGCCTTACATTGATAGTGTGTGATTCGTACTGCTGTGTCCATTCTTACAATGATGTTCTCAATCATTGGCGGTTGAATGGGTTCAGAGACTCAAAGGGGAACACCATTAAACACAGAACTCTGTGTGGGTGGGTGACCGATCTCAAGGATAAGCTACCTAATGCTCATGTAGTCCCTACATTGAGTCACCAATGTGTAGATGTACACGTTGTTAGAAACACCTTAGCCGATGAAGCAGCCAAATACGCAGCTTCACCTTCTGTTGCTGCAGTGACTCATTCTCAGACGGTATTGGATAACGAAATTCTGGCTGCCGTGAAAGCTTTGGTTGAAGGCAAGCCTCTCCCAAAAGCATTCCCTGCAAAGTATTCTTACCACATCAGAGCACAGAATGTTGCCTTTGCGGCAATTCCTGGGGTTGGAGATGGAGTAATCCCTAACCAAGCCCAGAGATTAGATCTCATCAAAGCAGCTCCTAAGGGAGTTTCATCCACTCACGCTCATGTTTCAGCCACAATAACCCTCTTACAGAAACACTTCTGTTGGCAGAGTCTGTATGAACTGACCAAGCAATATGTTATTTGCTGTGACATTTGCCAACAGATAAAGGGCTCAAACATCAAATGCCCACCACAGACATCCTTCTTAGTCTCCAATAGGCTACTACAATGTGTGTATCTGGACCACTGTGGTCCCTTATAGCCTGATGGTGCATACAAATACATCTTAGTTGCTGTGGATTCTTGTTCTAGATTCCTGTGGATATGGCCACAGCAGTCGACTGACTCTTGATCTGTTATAAAAAGACTTGCTGATCTTTATCGGTACATATGTGGTTACAACATTCCATTTGGACCAAGGCCCTGCCTTTGCCTCTAAGACATTCATGGACACCATGAGAACGATGGGTGTTGAACTCCATTACTCCTTACTCTACCAACCCTAGGGTAATTTGTTCATGGAGAGGAGGAATTGAGAGTTAAAGCAGTCCTTAACAGCTAGAGTATTAGGTTCAGGCCGCTGTTGTCTTCACCAACTATATGGGGTCAAGAGAGCACTGAATAATCTGCTAAAACCGTCCTTAGGAGGACTCACTCCTTATGAGGTCCTCTTTGGGATACCTATGTATGTCTCAGATCTAAATGGCCCTGATATGGTGGCAGCAGACACACCTTTTGACATAAATGAACGTCTCACTATTTTACAGGAGCTTTGGCAATTTTGTGATGATAATTCTTCCACCAGTGCTGCCACTTTAGGAATAAGGGATTTGTCAACAACTTCCACAGGCTGGACTTCTAAAATTGTGGATCTGATTTGTGAGAAGATTGCTGTGAAGAAGGAATTTGGTTCATCCTACAAAGCACCAGTACCACTCCTGGAAATACAAAGCACCAGAACTATCTTACCACCTCTGCCAGGTTCCAAAGGCAACGGATTTGTCTCCATCGACAACATCAAACTGCACCATGTGGCCGATCCTCCACAGTAGACCCAGAGGTTTCTTGAGTAGTTCCCGGTTCCCTCTCGCTACCCAAGAGGACATACCTCTTCAAAGAAGAAACAACAACTCTTCTGACTACATCAGCATGTAGAACAATGCTACAAATGCCTCCTCGAGCATGGGGATGGCAGACAATTAGCTTTTGCTGATTCCTGTTACCACTTCACAACAACTGTCCAAGGTATGGCTGTCTTCTACTCCAACTCAACACAAACAGATGGCATTGTCTACTATGAACCTCTACGCAAAGTGGATACATCCACCAGTAAAGCTCCAGCCCCTGTGTTTGCAGAGACTGCTTTTGGTTATTTTATCCACCTTCATGACTTTTCTTCAACTTCATCTGCACCTTTAACTGCAACTGTTTCAAAGACATGTAAGCTGTACATATGCCTTAAAAATAGCTATTTGATTTATCCATGAAATTATCTGTGGATATTTCTGACACTGCTTGCCTTTCTGTTATGGATTGGTTTTGTGACTGTTTTCTTTCTCTTGATAAATGGTCATTATCTTCCTGAATGCTCTTCTGTTGAGACAGTGGATGAAGTTTTAACTCCGTATCTTTCCTCACATAAGGTCCGAAGAGACTTTTCCCAGCAGTACCAATTCCAGATGGGACTGTGTGGAATAAAGTTCCCTTTTATATATACAGGCCTACTGAGATTATGCAAATGCCATATGTCTTCAAAATGTCATTCAAGCTAGCCTGGCTGATGAAGGGTGATACACTGAAACCGGTCCCAGAATACTTGTTTCCGGTCCAGGGAGGATCTGGCTTGGCAGTTCAGTCTGGACTGTTCCCATGAGGAACAGGGTCAAGACTGATTTGCTTATGGCTGGGTCCAATCTAGGGTGGCATGGTGAGCAAAAGAACACTGGATTAAACCCAGATCTGTGACTCTGGGTGAGTGTTTGCATTGTTCAGCACTCGTTCAATCATCCTTTTGTGTTGCTAAAGTTGCCCTAAGTGGGAAGGGTATGCCCACATGTGGGTCCCTTGCTCACTGTGCCACTGGATTCAAGCTAGCCTGACTGATGAATGGTGATACCTTGAAACTGGTCCCGGTATTCTTGTTCCTGGTCCAGGGAGGACCTGGTGTGGCAGTGTGGCTGGACTGTTCCCATGAGGAACAGGGTCAAAACTGATTTGCATATGGCTGGTTCCAAACTGGCGTAGCATGGTGAGCAAAAGACGATGGAGTAAACCCAGATCTGTGACTGGGGGTGAGTGTTTGCACTTAGTTGCCCTAAGTTGAAAGGCTATGCCCAGACGTGGGTCTCTTGCTCACTGTGCCACTGGATTCAAGCTAGCCTGGCTGATGAAGAGTGATACCATGAAACCGGTCCCAGGATGCTTGTTTCCGGTCCAGGGAGGACCTGGCTTGGCAGTTCAGTCTAGACTGTTCCCATGAGCAACAGGGTCAAGAATGATTTGCATATGGCTGGGTCCAAGCTGGGGTGGCATGATGAGCAAAAAGAACAATGGATTACACCCAGATCTGTGACTGGGGGTGAGTGTTTGCATTGGTCAGCACTCCGTCCATCATCCTTTTGTGTTCAAAATTTCAATGACTGATGTAATTACAACTGGTGTTTGTTTCTGATGCCTGGGATGTTTAAATAGTTGATTCAATGCTTGCTGAGCTGCAAGTTTACACTGTATTTTAAAGAGATGATGTGTACACTGACACAAAGAATTGTGGGGAAATGTTCTGTTATAATAATTTGGTAATTACTACCTGTACAGAGCAACAAGACATAGATCAGTATTTAATTACACACAGTTTAGTTTGGTTTTGGGAGGGGACAGGGCTTTGCCCTTCTGTTTAGGGGATTAAGTAGTGGTCTTGGAGCAGGGGGTCAAAGTGGCAGTCTTGTGGCCCTTAGTGGGAATTATTTTCTGCAGGGGGATGGACAGGAGAGGACTGGGAGCTGGAGGTACTGGTCTGGGGGAGCGGGACTTTCCTTTTCCAGACAGGACCAGGTGGGGGCAGAGGAGGGAAGAGGTCAAGGCAGGCAAGGAACAGTTTTTTTGGTCCAATGGGGTGGGCTCTGGGAGCAGGCATGTGAGTGGAGGTAGAGGGAGTGGTTGTAGGAGGAGTAGGTGACCTGGACTGGGTTGCAGGTGCATGTACAGTGTGCGTGTGTGACGTGGATGGCTGTTGAGTGTCTGAGTGGGAGCTTTGCTGTGTTTTTGGAGGGGGCAGAAAGAGTGTTAGAGGACAAACAGGTCGTGTGCATGTATGTTGTGGTGGTGTCTGCAAGTAAGTGGGTGTGCTGCATGTGGTTATGATTGTGGTGGTGGTGACTGCGTGTGTGGTGGATGGGGTGCTAGTCTGCTAGTCTGCTGTTGTGGTGACTGTGGGCAAGGCTGTACAGGTAGCAGAATCTGGGACTGAAGATGCAGTGCTTGCAAGTGTGAGTGATGATGTGACTTTGAGGGGGAAGGAGAAGGAGAGGGAGACAGTGGAGGCAGTGGCTGTTGTTGTGTGTGCTTCTGTGTGTTGGATGTGTGTATGCTTGTGATGTGATCTGTGGTGCCTGTGTTTGTCTGTGCGATTCATGCATGTTGTCTTGGGTGCATGCTGGTCTGATTGTTTGCTTGGGATGGGTGGGGGGAGAGAGCTCTGGGACTGGGAAGAGGTATCTGGAGTGGGATTGAAGAACCAGGGACACTGGCTACCGTCAAAGAGAAGGCCAGAGCCTGAAACGATCTCTGTGGGGCAGCCAAGCTACTGTGAATGCCCTCCAGGTAGGCACTGCATTGCTGCATCTGGGATGCCAGTCCCTGGATGGCATTTACAATGGTTGACTGCCCCACAGAGATGAATGTCAGGAGGTCAATAGCCTCCTCAGTGAGGTCAGCAGGGCTGACTGGGGCAGGGCCTGAGATGCCTAGGGCAAAGGAGATGCCCACCCTCCTGGGTGAGTGGGCATGGACAACTAGGTGGGGAGGAACTGGGCGGGCAGTGCTGGTACGAAGGGTGGTGGAAGATGATATAGCTGGGGTGGTTCCGGAGGGGTCCACCACCACCAGGGAGCTTCCATTGGAGGAGGAATCAAAGTCAGTAGTATCAGCTCCTGTCTCCCCTGTGGTGCTCCCCTCACCTTCCAACCTACTGGTCCCCTATGCATCAGTGGGCTCAGTCTTCTGGGTCCCTTGAGCTGCAGCTCCCCCACTAGCCAGTGCCCATGCTCCGTTGCCAGATGATACTGATGCACACAAGGACAGGATGAGAAAAGGGGGGGTTAAAGAAAGGGAGCACAGGGTCAATTACAGCAACAATAGCACATATGACATACACATCACATTGACTCACTGGGACTAACACTGTGCAGTATGAACCACAATACCTAACCATTACAAGGAACAACAGCAGAAATGAACTCAAACACTACCATCTGCACACCTACAGGGAATCACTAAGCCATGTCTGCCATGGTATGCCAGTTACTTGCCAATACCAAATGTACATACCACTCAACATTGCTTAGCATGAATCTAAAAGATTATCCAAATGGGCATATTTGGCCATCCATTGACTGGACCCTTGCCCCCATACAACATGACAGGCATCAAGAAAGAATTCCACACACTGTGTACTCACCCCCATGTTGCTGCTGTGCTGTCCTCAAGCGCTCATCCAAATCCAGATGGGCCACCGCCAGTATGTAGGCCATTAGGGGGGTCAGGGTCTGATGGGCGCCCTTTCCTCGTTGGGAGGACGTCCCCAGCTGAGCCTCCGTGGTCTTCTGGGCCCAGCATCGCAGGTCCTCCCACCTCTTTCTGCAGTGGGTGCTCCACCAGATATGTCCCCCCTTGGTCCACATGTCCTTGGCGATGGCACACCATAACCCTTTCTTTTGATGGGCGCTGACCTGCATAGGGAACACAGACGAAAGGACACCATGAACTCCACACTACATTATTTTACAGCAATGGCTTACATACTGCATAGATCTCACATTAACCTCACACATTACTCATACCTCTGCGTACACATTGCATGCAGCAAATATACACTCCCAAAATGACACACTGCCAGCACACAAATACATCTACATACAGACATGTTGCATCCAAAGTACCCAAAAGGGACTCACCTGTTGATCTGGAGGCCCATACAACTGTCCATACAGGGGTAGGACCCCATCCACAAGCTTCTCCAGTTCCTCAGATGTGAAGGCTGGGGTCCTATCTCCTGTAGCACGGGCCATCACGGGTTCCAGACACAGGACACAACATCACACGCAGTGGAGATAATGATGTGTTGAGAGTCAGGAATAAAGTGAAGTGGGATAGAGAAAATTACGGTCACATCCGCGCCGGTAAACACCTTCACCGCCGGCGGTGATCATTATTGGTTCCTGTGCTCCATAGACTTCCATGTTAATAAATGAGTTGCACAGCAGTGCACATCTCCTTCCGCCATGATGCCAAACTCCAGAGGAGTGAGGTCAATTCCACCTGTCTCTGCATACAGGACAGGCAGTTGATAATTCATAATGCTGGTACTCATGGTAGTCAATATAATGTGTGTCATAGGTACGGATGGTAGACACCAAGGCAATTCCAGTCCGCTATGTACTTTGGTTTACTTGTAGACACTGGCACACAAATTAGATCTCATACCAGTGCACTGCTTGCAGATGAGTAGTTGACATAACACTTAAAATATGATGCTGCTAATCACGACACTCGACTACAACTACATCTGTGAGACACAGTGGCTAATGAAAAGTATTGGTATTTTTGTAGAAGTCTGTTTGCATGTAGGGGACACCAGTGCACACTTCAATCATTGTTTGAGTATATTGGATGTGACTGCTCTGTGTACTGTGATATTGTGTGTCCATCCTTCCTGCAGTCAGACACTTCTGATGTTTGGTTTACTTAGATACCAACCACTGCAGAGTAGGAGGATGAGGCAAGCACCCGTGTACAGACCCCTGGTTGACTTGGCTACACTGGAGGAAGGCCACATTATAATGGCCTATCATCTGGACAGGCACACAATTACTGAACTGTGTCAACAATTGGAGCCACATCTGATTCCTGATATTCATAACACTACAGCAATACCTGCAGCAGTACAGGTACTGTCAGTGCTCCACTTCCTGGCCAGTGGTTCTTTCCAGGTGACTGTAGGCTTGGCTGCAGGAATGTCACAGCCAATATTTTCAATGTGTTGCAAAGAGTTTTGGCTGCCTTGATGACACACATGAGCAGCTCTATCTCATTCCCCCAGACTGAAGATTTGCCCACTGTGAAGGCTGCATACTACACCATGGGACACATACCACATGTGATTGGGGCCATTGCCGGAACCCATATTGCCTTGGTCCCTCCCAGGACAAATAAGCAGATCTACAGAAATAGGAAGAGTTTCCATTCAATAAATGTCCAGATGGTATGCCTTACAGATCAATACATCTCCCAAGTTACTACCAAGATCCCTGGATCTGTGCAGGATGCCTATGTATTAAGGAATAGCAGCATCCCACAGGTGATGGCATGGCAGAAAGAGAGAGTGTGTTGCTTATAGGTGAGCTACAGGTTTCACCCAATGTATGTCACTGAATGGCAACTGAAGTTGTACTCTGTTCTATTGTACATGAGTATTGTGTGTCTCACACTACTTCCAGATTACTCTGGCTAACCAAACCTATCCTGGCTGTTGACACCAGTGAGGAATCCGAGGGCAAGAGCAGAACATCGGTACAATGGAGCACATGGTTCTACCAGAAGGGTAATTGAAAGGACTTTTGGTCTACTGAAAGACAGGTTCTGGGGCCTCCATGTATCTGGTGGATCCCTATGCTACAACCCTGGGAAGGTCTGCCAGGTAGTGGTGGCTTGCTGAATGCTGCACAATTTGGCCCTCAGATGCCATGTGCCATTCCTGCAGGAGGAGGGGGGAGACAATACACCTGTGGCCGCAGAGGACACTGAAGACAGTGATGAGGATTGGAAGGAGGAGGATGTGGACAACAGGGCACATCTGATACAGCAGTACTTCCAATGACATCTGTTCATACCTCCATTACAGTTAAGTGCTGTGTGGCTGCTGTGTTGTGCCAAGCACAAATGTCTGCATCATGTGAGTTGACACTGTTCCATCTGTGGTCAGTTGTGCCAGTGTTATGGTGATGCTGTACAAGCTTTTTCAGCCCATGCGGTGTGTCATTAGCTTAGCTTTCTCACGCACATTCCCACTGCAAACTGTGTCTTCATCCCATACAACACTTAGCATATGTTGCTAGGAATGTCATGTGACTTTCAATGTGCTTACACATCCAATCTGTGACTTCAATTTCCCTGACAGTGTGGACCAGTCTAGGTGGTCCAGAGAAGGGATTGGCATGCTGAAAACATGGCATAGATTATACTGTGGTATCTTGTTTGAGGACCTGTAATGGGTTGTTTCTCCTCACTTATGGTGTTATGAGTCAATTGCTGTGCAAATTACTGAGTAGAAGTGACCAACTAAATGTAGGGTGTTATGTTACGGGGCCTCATGTTGCTCTACTTCCTTTACTTCTCAAATGACTTACACTAATGGTTTCCCTTTTTGCAGATATTAGTTTTGGCACATCTGTGAACTAATGTGATGACTACAGACTACTTTCACACAGTTTGGTGGATGGTGACTTGTGGCACTGGTTATGTGTACCCCAAACTGACTGTCCGTTGTATGGATTCACAAATAACATGACATTTACACAGGATAATACAGGTCAAGACATTGCATATTGTTGTAATTAAGACACAAGGGGGGTCATTCTGACCCTGGCGGTAATTACCGCCATGGCGGAGGTTGGCGGTAGCACCGCCAACAGGCTGGCGGTGCTCCGCCGGGCATTCTGACCGCGGCGGTACAGCTGCCCATGGGAATCCGCCATGGCGGCGCAGCTTGCTGCGCAGCCATGGGGATTCTGACACCGCATACCGCCATCCTGTTCCTGGCGGTTCGCCCGCCAGGAACAGGATGGTGGTATGGGGTGCCGTGGGGCTTTGCAGACACTGAAATTTGCGACGGGTGCAACTGCACCCGTCGCACCTTCCCACTCCGCCGGCTCCATTCTGAGCCGGCGTCCTCGTGGGAAGGGTGTTTCCCGCTGGGCTGGCGGGCGGACTTTCGGCGGTCGCCCGCCAGCCCAGTGGGAAACCCAGAATGACCGCCGCGGTCTTTTGACCGCGGTACGGTCTTCTGGCGGTTCCCGCTTGGCGGGTGGCTACCGCCAAGCTTAGAATCACCCCCAAAATCTTCAGTTGTGTTCAAGTGTGTTTATTGAAGTAAACAAAGGTACGGATTTTGCAATAGAGTGGGGTGAAGGACGGAATCTTCACTGTAGTGGCCCAGTTGGTTTGTGGCTAAGGTCCAGTATCTATGGGGCCATAGGAAAAGGAACAATGGCAGTCCAAAGTGAACAAGGTGTCTCAGTGGCACACAAGGGAGACATTCCGGAGGGGCTCATTTCCTGGCAGTGGTTTGGGTCTTGGCTACAGTCCCTGGTGTCCCTCTGGGTCACAGGGAAAGTTTGCTGGGTGGTTTGCCTGCTGCAGAAGGAAGGGTGCTGGTGGCCTGTGAGTCTTGTGGCAGGTCCACCTGTCCACTAGCTGCAACAGATGTGGAAGGCTGATGAGTACACTGGCTAGTGGAAGGGGCCCGCTGGTGTGCTGTGTATTCATGCATGATGTTCACCATGTCACCCAGCACCCCTGCAATGGAGGCCATGTTGGAATTTAAGCCCTGCAACTGCTGCATGAGCTCTTGGTGGTGTTCACCTTGTAGCTGCTGGTTCTCCTGCAAGATGGTAAGTACCTGAACCATCCTGTTCTGGGTTGGGCCTCCTCATGGCACACAGGTAAACTCCCACTGGTCCTGGCCCCCTGT
This sequence comes from Pleurodeles waltl, assembly GCF_031143425.1. Classification (NCBI taxonomy): domain Eukaryota; kingdom Metazoa; phylum Chordata; class Amphibia; order Caudata; family Salamandridae; genus Pleurodeles; species Pleurodeles waltl. The sequence goes on from NC_090442.1 coordinate 758,617,928, forward strand.
GCCTGTGTCTCCTGCACTGTGTGTCCACTCCTCTAATACCAGGACCTTCATTGTCTTGCCTTTGTGGTGTTGACTCGGGTCCCATGTACACGTGGGCACACTGTTGATCGACGTGTCATGGGGACAGAGGTTTGGAGACGTTGGGTGGCTGCTGTGGTATTGGAGTCAGATTGAAGGCCCTATGGTGGACTAAGTGTTGGCTGTGGTACCCGACTGACCTGTGGTCCCAAATGGGCCAGGGAGATCATCCAAATTGAGACATCCAGAGTTGCTGTCATCACTGAGGGCTTCTACTGGTGGAGGATTGGGTTGCCGTGGTACATGGTCTCCGCTGACATTGGCTGGGGTACCTGTGGACATGTAAAAGATTTGTTACAGTCATTGTCAGTTACATATTCAGCATTTCTGGCATTCCCTATGGGATGGGTGTTGTCTTCCACCTTTGGTTAGTGTATGGTGATGGATTGTGTTATTGGTAGTGCTACATGCTGCCCATGCGTTATTGTTGTGGGTGCATGCAGGGTTGGGAGGGGTGTGCTTGCAGTGGATAGGGCATGCAGGGGTACACAGTTGAGGATGGTAATGGGGGTGGTCTCTGTATAGGATGGAGTGGGGTGAAGGGAGTCAGGGTAAGGGGATGACATGCCATGCAGCTACCATTGGTGGGGGGAGTAATGGTAACTTATCAGTGTCCAGCTCACCAGTGATTCCAGTGAGGCCTTCTGAACGTAGGATAGCCAAGACTTTCTCCTTCCATGCTGTCAACTGTGGGGGAGGACGTGGGGGTCCACCACCAGTCTTCACGATGGCAGCGTGGTGCCTGGAGACCACTGCATGCACCTTCCCCGTAGGTCATTTCAACTCTTGTGAATGTCCTCTCTTGTGCAAGGATAGGTTCCCACAAAGTTCACCTCATCCACAATCCTCCGCCATAGCTCCATCTTCCTGGCAATGGATATCTGCTGGACCTGTGCACCGAACAGATGTGACTCTACCATGACAATTTCTTCCACCATCACCAGCAACTCCTCGTCGCTCTTTTTTGTTGGGACATGCCTATTGTGTAGTGTGTGTGTTGTGCAGAGGGTGTTAGGTATTGAGGTATGTTGTGTGGTGTGTGATGCGTGATGGGTGTATTGGTGGCTGTGGTTTGTGTGTGCAGTTCTAGGGATATGTTGGCTGGCAACATCTAACAGTCTTTTTGAATTTGCAAAGAATTGTGGTTTTTGTGGGGTGTGTTTTATAGTGCTCTTGGTGGGTGTGTATGGTGTGTGTGTATGTGTCAGGTGTGGGTTTTTCAATCTGGCCAATGTTGCTTTCTGTTGGTGTGGAGTGGCCAATTCAACCTCAGCAGTCGGCACCTCCAATGGCTGACCACTGCTGTGTGTCCGCTGTGGTGATTTGTGGTTCATAATTTGGAGAGAAGTGTGTTGCAGGCGTGGCGGGGAGGGTAGTGGGACTGACAGTTTGTTGCCTCAGTTTGGTCTGGCAGAATCGTTCTTGTGGTTGCTTTCTGTCAGTTTTGTGCTTGTGTGTCATAATGTGGCGGGCGGATTGCCGCCTCCACAGCGGTCTGTTGGCAGCTGTCACCATAGCGGTCCACCAATTTCATAATGAGGGCCACAGTGTGGGTAAACTGTGCCAACAATGGTGACAGACGAACACCTAAGCAGCAGTTAAGGAACATATTAATCTCCTATCAGAGCATGCAGACTTGCAAGATTTCTTGCTAGGTCCCAGAAAGCCCCACTCAAAGAGATTCTTGTACGCCTTATACAATGAGATCTGAAAGCTTGCTCAAATAGAAGCGGCTGCACGTTTAAGGCAGATAGATAAGGAAAATTTGGAAAAGGCTTTAGCTGTTGTCAATAATGGCATGAATACTCTGTCCAACAGAATATACACTCTGAATAATATAGAGTCATCTGCGATTTACATCATTCAGAATGCCATGTCCCTTCTACATCTTGTACAAAATTAGCTGCATTCCATCATGCAGTTAGGTTGGACGTTACAGATTCTAAAAGATGGCTGCGTTCCATGGAAATACTTTAACAATAGTGACCTGGTTGCTGTTTTTAATTTATCCATGGGACAACAGATAATGGCTAAAAGGGAAGTGAGCTTCACCATGCTTCATATAACAAAGTTAGAAAAGCTGCCCTTCATGGTTGCAGAAAATCCATCAAACATATGGCTTATATATTACATTATAAATCTGCCCATTTTCACCTTTCATTTTACGAAATGCTTGAAACATCTTGCTGTGGGCAGATACGAATGGCTAGGAGATAGCTATATTAAAGAAGTGTGGGAGTTGCCCTTTGAATACAAATGTCTGAATGGTGAAACAGAGGCCTTTCTCAGCAGAAGTGAATGTGAGTCTACTGTTAGTCATTCTATGATTTGCAAACATGTGTCCCTTCATGGCCTTTTGAATGTGAGGGTTGCAAACTTGGCCTGTTTTCTAAAGGGTAATCCTGTCCCCTTGATTCTTCCAACATTTCATATACTTTCGAATGGAAGTTATGTGGTCCTGAATGAACAGAGCTGCTGCGGTATGAGACCAGGAATTTCCAATGCAATTTCAGTCTCCAAGATTTTATCTTGTAGTGGACATGTTCTATTCCCCCTGCACAAGAAATAGAAGTAGCAGAAATGTGGCCTTAAATTGATACTACTAATGTAAATTATGACAAGATGAGCAGACTAAAGACGCTACTGTTCCAGAAACAAGTTGCGTTGACATCGGCTAGAGAGACATATGCTCTCCAGATAGCAAGATCATCAGCCGAGATACAATCCACCTTAAATACCAACTTCCCCAAGCACTTTGGTGAGCTGATTTCCAGAATAATTAACGCCCCAAGCACTACAGGGATTGTGCACTTTTTTAAGGCTGTTGGGTCTGGATTATTTTCCATCTTCCAGACAGTCTTCGGAGTCATTCCATCAGCAATCCATTCATTCTTTTTAAGTGTGTTTGGTGGCTTTCCGGTGACTTTGGTAGTGATTGGCAGGATACTTCTGCTGCCGTTCCTGGTATGCAGCGGTTGTGCCTTCTCTGCGAAGCAGATAATAGATCTACTACCACCAGCTCAGCTGTGCCGTGATCTCATGGTGCAGTTCTTTGGTGCTCCGTTGCTGGAAGAATTGGAGCATAATTGGTCACTGTCATCCCGGCCAATCATATGGTGCGTACAACTGGTTTTCCATTGCACCTGGTGCCTCTTTGAGTGTCTAACTTCGGTGTGCCTTGCTAGTCCGCCAGTGCCTCCTGTGGACCAAGAAGTGCTAGTGTTCCCAATGAGGGTCTATTTACAGTCATGCCCCATGAGACTGAGGTTGATTCACGAGGCCACCTAGGAGCCACCCTTTGTCAAGTGTCTGGTTCCTTCAGGCACTTTGGATGGTACTGCCTTTATTGGTGTACCTGCAATTGAGGCTGCTGCACACTCTTGCTCCGTGGACCCATCTGCCAATCCTGTCATCGATCTGACATTTTACGATGTGGAGTCATTTCGGGATACACTTCCTTTCAATGACTTCGGAGACATTCTTCAAGCTCATGACTGCAGTTAACTGATTTAACCATTGGCTTTATTTCAAAGTTTCCAAGGTAGTATGCCAAATTGCCTTATTGATGAGATTGGCTTTGGTCTTCTGTGCTTGTCATGGTTGACATTTTTATCTCTTTGTATGTTTTTAGCTGTTTTAACTAGTTTATAATATGATTTTAACCAGTTTTTAACTCAGAGAATTTTAGTTTGGATTCATACACCATCTCTGGCATCATCACTGTGGCATCATCCTTGTTCCGGCAATGGGGAGGGTGTAGTGGATCCAATTTAGTTTTAATGGGAATTAGGAGTTTAGCTTAGCCTTCTGGCTTGCAGGCCTGTGCCCCCGTCACTTAGTGACTTTTAACCTACTTAGCTTGCTCTTTCTTAGCCTACTTATTTAATTATTTATTTCAAAATGGCTGCTATGTTTATAGTTAGTGAAATGTTTGATTTTATGTTATCAGTGACACTCTGTAAAGGCGTCACTATCAGCGTCAAAGTTAAGTGAGACATTTAGGTTTCTCAAATCATGTTCCTTTCCCACTAATGTGTGACAGGAACATAATGTACTTTTGGAGGGAATATTTATATAATTGCCAACCCAAGCATGACTCCTTATCTATTATTTGGGAACATACCTGCCTCAAGTGTCCTACAAGATCTGTATAAATACATCTCATGCAGACAAGGTTACCAGAGGGATTCCTACCAGATGCTATTGACGCCATCTATGCTGCTCATCACCTTGATGCAGACCCAGCCTTCATGCCACTACAGAGTGTGATCTAGAGACCTCACTCCAAGGTAACAAGGATTAGAAGGCGCTTCTCATGGACACAGTACAGGCAGATTAAGTTTATCATACCTAGCTCTCTTTCGGTTAGAGATTAGGTTCTCCATGCTAGTGTTTTAGGGATATTTTACATTTCATGTGCATTGCAATATGGTGGGAGTCTTTGTATTCACGACTCTCATCTTTACCAGTTTGCTTCTTGCATGGTTCATCATCTTAACCATTGCAGCTCATGCATTTTACAGTAGATTGCAGTCTTGTTGATAAACCTATTGAAAACTTCACTGCATTTTTTTCATTGCCTGTGTGTGACTGAGATTTATTGCTGATGACTCTCCTGAGGGGTCGCATTCTTGAGTGCATGCATAAAGGCTGTAAGAAATCACCTTTTACTGTTTGGGTTTATGGTGAGGTACTGCTTGTGAGCTGGGAGGGTTGGGCCGACAGTTGCTACTTGTTGTAGGATTGGCCTAGTCGCCTACAAACAAAAGTGCTGTCATCCCATAATCAGCAGACTCTGCTAGGAACAAGAGTCCAACTATGACTATTTAAGCCATGGGTTGACTTTGCAGTGTTTAAAGTGACAGTTTGTGGTATTATCCAGAGGTTTTGCCCACAATTAATGAAGTTAAAAGTATAACATCTATGCTATTTGGTGGTATTCCCACTCCGCCAATTGGCTGACATTGTACAATTCTGCCCTTGTGTTTTTGAATATACATTTTTGAATGTTTCATCATAACAATTGAACCAAGTGAGCAATCTCCTTTTTGCTTTGTTTTTGCACAATGATTGCTTTTACCTTTTTCCTTTTTTTACAGAAACTTGCTTACATCGCCAAATCTTTTATTTTCTAACACTATTTGTGTTTCGTTGTGCTGGTACACATATTTTCACACAGGTCTATCTTGCTTTTTCAGACAATGGTGACACAACACGATCTCAGGGAAACATGTTTGCCTGCGACTCCTGAATATCCTTTCTGCCCTCTGAAGAGCTTCACTCACTGCTTGTCTGTCCCTCTGCATTAGGATTTACTCACTAGCCTCCTGTCCTTTACAAGTGTTTCAATGACTGCCTGCCCCTCCCCAGGTCTTAGAAGTGATTTATTTACTATCTTCCTGTCCTTGTCAAGTGCTTCAACACCTGCTTGCCCCTTATAAGTGCTTCACTGGACATCTGTACCAGAGAGGCACCTTCATCTGGGGCCTAAAATAGATGTAGACCATTATACTGCTGACAGATCCTCCAATTGCCATATTAATACTCGGAAATTTGGGTCCCAGGCAACTCGAGCTAAAGTTATAAAGCAAGAGTGAGAAGACGTACACTTAAACTCACCAACTCAAATCGACCCCTGATCCACCCTGGTAGTAAAATAGGCATGTTTGACCACTGACTTTGTGTTGCACCACTTTGCATTTGGATTAATTGTTTAGTGTTCACCAATTGCAGATTACATTTTGTATTCAGTTTAGCTGCCTATTGACTTTATCGTGGTGTTAGACATTGCAGTTGAGACATTGCAATTGAACTGTGTTTTTCCACATGGTAAACTGTGCTTATTTTTCGTATTCTTTCTCACCGAACAGTTAGTCAGTCAGTATGATAAGAATGTAAATGTTTTTTCAGTGCAGGGAATGGTGCGGCCTTGGGAGGAGAGCCTTGAAATGTTTGCCAGTTTTCAACGCTTTTGTTCCAACTCTGACTTGCAGTAGCCAGCATGTTTGAATATTTCTCTTTCATGGGAGTTTTTTTTTTGAGAAAACCCTTTCGGTTCCTTAAGATATAAAAAGGTGGCCCTGCTCAGTAGCAAAGGAATTTCCAAGACCTCGGTCAGGATTAGACGTCGAATGGCTGACACACATTTGTCCCATGAGGGTCCATATCTCTTTCTTGCAGTTGAACCGGGTCATCTTCTTGCTGGTATGAGAAAGATGAAGACCTTGGCAGGCCCTACGGTGATGATTTTTTTATTTATTCTTTGCTTTGCAATTATGCTATAATATAATCACTTATATTTGCTGTGTACATTGCAGTTGAGAATCATTTTTGATATATTTCCCTTCATTGCTGTGACTATTTTTAAACGTGTGCTTTCGACCTACTAATCTCATTTTTTATGAACCTCTGTGAAATAATAATACATGTCTTCTTTGAACTGAGAAGTGCATTCCAGAGATTTTTGTCAGCTCAGACAATAGTGAAAGCAAAACATTTTGGCATAGATCGTCAGTCTAAATAAAAAAGGGGGTTGGAGGTTGGAAGGGCGCAATTTAAAAGTGTAATTATGTTCTTGGACAGAGAATTAAGGAAGCACTGCAAACCTTGTTTGAAAATGCATTTGAAATTAAAATGTCTTATGATGTTTTGGTTAATGTATTTTCATGTTTATCTGGACTTTCTACGTTTTGGGATGGGTGCTTGGATAAAACAAAAGTGTTTTCATATTTAGAAAAGGTGCTTTTTGAACAGAATGATGTCCCTTTTATTCTTGACAGGAGGGTTTGGATACTTTGTCTGCTTAAAGAAAAATATATGAGAGATGTAAACAGTTAGAATATGAAAATAAGAATTTAAAAGAGCAAGTCAGCCAGAACAAATTATTACAAGATAAAACTTAAATCTGCCAAGCTGTTATAGGAGAATCTGACTTATCACATTCCAGTAATGAGGAGTGATGGACCTGACAGCCTTAGGGTGGTCACCCCTAACGTTTTGCCTGCCTCCCGCCACGCTTGAGATACTGTTTTTGTTGGTTTTTAGACTCTGCGCACTTTACCACTGCTAACCAGTGCTAAAGTGCATATGCACTCTCCCTTTAAACATGGTAACATTGGATCACACCCATTTGGGCTATTTAATTTACTTATAAGTCCCTAGTAGAGTGCACTATATGTGCACAGGGCCTGTAGATGAAAAGCCACTAGTGGCCGCATAACCTTGTCTCAGGCCTGCCATTGCAAGGCCTGTGTGTGCAGTTCCACTGCCAATTTGACTTGGCATTTAAAAGTACTTGCCAAGCCTAAAATTCCCCTTTTTCTACATATAAGTCACCCCCAGGTGTGCTCTAGGTAACCCCTAGGGCAGGGTGCTGTGTAGGTAAAAGGCAGGACATGTACCTGTGTAGTTTACATATCCTGGTAGTGTGAAACTCTTAAATTCATTTTTACACTACTGTGAGGCCTGCTCCCTTCATAGGCTAACATTGGGGCTGCCCTCATACATTGTTTGAGTGGTAGTTGCAGATCTGAAAGCAGTAGGAAGGTCATATTTAGTATGGCCAGAAGGGTAATACAAAATCCTGCTGACTGGTGAAGTTGGATTTAATGTTACTATTTTAGAAATCCCACTTTTGAAAAGTGAGCATTTCTCTGCACTTAAAATTTTCTGTGCCTTACAATCCATGTCTGGCTGGGTTTAGTTGACAGCTCCTTGTGCATTCACTCAGACACACCCCAAACACAGGATACTCCACCTCACTCGCATACATCTGCATTTTGAATGGGTCTTCTTGGGCTGGGAGGGTGGAGGGTCTGCTCTCACACAAAGGTCTGGCACACCCCTTTCTGGAACCCTGGCAGACAGGATTGAACTGAAAGGGGACCTGGTGCACTTCTAAGGTACATTTGGGTATAAAAAGAGGGCCTCTGCCCTACCACCTCAGACACTTCCTGGAGAAGAAGCCTGAACCAGAACATGCACCCTGACAAGAAGAACTGCCTGGCTGCCTAAAGGACTCACCTGACTGCTTTTTGAAGAGGACTGCTGCCTTGCTGTTGCCCTGCTGTCTTGCTGCTCTCTTGCCTTGCTGCAGAAGTGCTCTCCAAGGGCTTGGATAGAGCTTGCCTCCTGTTCCCTGAAGTCTTAGGACCATAAAGACTTCTTTCCTGCAGCTGAAATCCCCGTGGGGCGAAAATTCGACGTACCGCCTGCCAAGAACGACGCACAGCCTGCTTGCGGTGAAAAATTCACCCCACACCAAGTCCGGAACGACACAGCCCGACTTCGCAACAGAAGATCGACGCAGCGCCAGTGACGTGACCAGAACTTCAATGCACAGCCGTACTGGATCGACGCAAGCCGACTCAGAATGACACCACCCTACTTCCTGAGAGGAATCAATGCAGCGCCTGCTATGCAGAAGAAAATTTCACGCATCGCCTACCGGAAATGACGCAGCACCAGTGACTTTTCTCCGCAAGCCCAGGATTCCACGCATTGTCCCCAGGGCATCTGAAAACCCCGCAACCCGAAGAGGATCCAAGTCTGCGTGCTGGAAATCGACGCATCGCCTTCCCCACGTGGCAAATAACGTCTCAAGTCCGTGTACGAATGGGCGAAACCAATACACATTCACTGTTTTCCAAGCATCTCCTCCTCTGCGGTCCCTTGCGAGGATATTTCAATGCAAACCAGGTACTTTGCCCTGCAAGAGACACTTGTTGTTTCTCAGAGAACTTAAGACACTTTTTATTGCTTTTACAGTAATATTTTAACTCTAAAGACACTTGATATCAATTTCAGTGTTTTCCCTACAATTGCTTATTTCATCTTTAATCATTTTGACCTGCATTTATTCAGATAAATATTATATTTTTTTTTTAAACACTGTGTGGTGTATTTTTATGGTGTTATATTGTGGTATTGTATGGTTTATTGCATAAATACTTTACAGATTGCCTTCGAAGTTAGGCCTGACTGCTCAGTGCCAAGCTACTAGAGGGTGGGAAAGGGATCATTTGGATTGTGTGTGACTTCCCCTGACTAGAGTGAGGGTCCTTGCTTGGACAGGGGGTAACCTGACTGCCAACCAAAGACCCCATTTCTAACAAGAAAGTTAAAAAAGGTGAGGGCCAGTGTGAGCTGCATGAGCATAGCATAGTTTGTGCGCAGAGTAGCCCACAGTTTTTGGCAGGAGTTGAAATGCATTCCTTAAAAGATTATTTGAGCAAGAAGTTGGTGATGTTACTGGTATATTCAGATCACTTTTGCAGAGTACGATGTGGAGAATTAATTTAGACAATGCACAGGTACTGTAAAAAAATGTGCAGTTTCTGGGAATTCAGTGGAATCCAAAACATAGAGAGATGTTGTTACAGGTCAAACAAAATGTTTTGGAGTTTCTTACACTTTGCACTACGCAAGAGATACCAAGTTTCATGAAATTGTTTGATTTTTGGAAACAGCAGGACCCTCATCTGAGTAAAATCTTAACCGTTTAGTACAAAGTAGCTAGGAAAAAACATGAGTTTGAATAGAGTAAGGAGCAGCCATGTGATTTTGATTTGGCAAATGAAATAATTCAACAGACTTTAGACTTGAGTACAGTGCAAGAGGGAAACATTGAGTTACATGTAACTGTTCAGGGACTATATGCAAACTGGAGTATGTGGCAGAAACAGGGAAGGACGAGGGTGCCCCTGGGGCTTTGGACTAGAAATCTACCTGAATTTGTGGAGCGCTATACTCCTTTTGAAAAACAGTTTTTGGCTTGTTTTTGGGCTCTAGCGAATACTGAGCAAATTACATTGAGCTATAATGTAATTCTGAGACCTCAAATATCAATCATGCAGTGGGTGATGAGTTCACCTAAATCTCACCGTATAAGACATGCACAAGAGGCTAGTATCATACACGGGATCTGGTACATACAAGAGAGGGCTCCAGCAGTGCTGGCAGGCACTGCAGCCCTACATGAACAGGTGTCACAAGCCCCTATACAGGATGAGGAGAGAATGCAGGTACCACAGGCAAAAGAGTCACCAGTGAAATGCAGTGTACCATTTGAATTCTTATTCCTCGAGGATAGACAGTATGTTTGTTTCACTAATGATTCAATTAAATATATGGGTACTAAAAGATATTGGAAAGCAGTGTCATACAATCCAGTTACTGAAAAGTTGTTGTCTACCACAAGAGAAGGAAAGAGTAGCCAATATGCAGAGTGTGTGTAAAGTTCTAAAGCAAGAGCTGCTTGAGACGTGTCATTTTTACACTGATTCTTGGTTCACTACCAATGGATTAGCCATTTGGCTTTCCACATGGCATGCACATAACTGGTTCATTCATTCAAAGGAGGTGTGTAGCAAAGAGTTGTGGCAGGAAATTTGGGAAATGTTAGAACAGAATAAAGTCATAGATGATGCTCCTTGTCCCATTGGGTCATTAGAACACTGGTTCAATTCCCTTGCAGACGTCAAAGACAAATGTTCAGGGGCAGAAGTGTCAACCCAGAATTCTGACGTGATGGGGATGGCTAAGTGGGCGCACCAGAAATGTGGACACGGGAGAAAAAGCCACTTATAGGTGGTAAGACATTAGAGGGATGCACATTTCCTCAGATTTTATAAAAACTGTGATTTTGCAATGTCCTATTTGTCAGCACACACAGCAGAGATCTGTCCCACAAACAGTCAAAGATCAATTGTGGAGAGGAAAGTTACCAGGACAGGTAGAAATCAAAGCTATTCTGTTAAATAGTGGAGAAGCTGATTTATTCACACAGATTGGAGACAGAATTGTCCAACTTGTTATAAGTGCAGTGTATGGAAGATTGGTATGGAAGGGAACTGCCCCAGCCCTTCTGACAGTGCAAGGAAAGTGAAGCTGCAATTCGCAGATAAGAACATCACTGTTAAGGTGTGGGTTGAATCCCCAAGTGGACCTTCAGAACCTGCAGAAATTATAGCAAAGGATCCCAATAACGTCATACTGATTATAAAACAAGGAAAGGAAAAAGGAGAACACATTTCAGATGACAAATGTTATTTGCATGAAAAGCCATACTTATTTCTTTTACAGATCTCACTGTGACCTGCCACTGACCATGAGTGTGCTGTGTAGTCTCCCTTCGGGCGTTGGGTCGGGGGAGGGACCGCACCCCCAACCTGAACCTGAACCTGATTGATAACCTTTTGTGAAACGCTCCTGCTGCTTTTAAGGTACAAAACCTATGGATCCATTTTGCGCAAATTGTGCTTCAAAGATCAAAGTTCTGCATGGAACAATACAGAGTACCATGGATGTTCTGTCAAACTGTTTACATTTTTCCACTGGAACTAACCCATGGCTTGTTATCATCTGATGACTTCTGCCAGTCTCATTAAGCAAAATTGCCAGTTGGCTGGCTGTTTTTCATGTGGAAACCTGACTTTCACTTACATTCCAGCAAAGCTTTCAGGTGGACCTTGTACCTTTACATGATTAGAACTCATAATGTTTCCATCTAATTCTACACCAACTTGCTATCCTAGAGACACTATTCAATCAGTTATTATCCCAAACAGAATATATAAGCTTCAGTCTTTTCAATGTAAGTGTGTCTGGTTTAACTGTTTATAAGATCAATACGTCAATCCACTTCCACTGCTTTCTAGTGATTGAATTTATCATTGCATTATGTTGCTGTATACAACGCAAACCTGATTTGCTTATGGTGCTTTCTTTCTTTTTTTTTTTTTTTTTTAATTAGAGAACAATCCACAAAGTCATTGATCAAAGGTTGGAAATGTAGTAAAATAGGTATTTTTGACCACTGACTTTGTGTTGCACCACTTTGCATTTGGATTAGTTGTTCAGTGTTCACCAATTGCAGATTACATTTTGTATTCAGTTAAGCTGCCTATTGACTTTATCATGGCGTTAGACATTGCAGTTGAGACATTGCAGTTGAGCTGTGTTTTTCCACATGGTGAACTGTGCTTGTTTTTCGTATTCTTTCTCACCGAACAGTTAGTCAGTCAGTATGATAAGAATGTACATGTTTTTTCAGTGCAGGGAATGGTGTGGCCATGGGCGAAAAGCCCTGAAATGTTGGCCAGTTTTCAAAGTTTTTCTTCCATCTCTGACCGACAGTAGCCAGCATTTTTGAATATTTCTCTTTCATGGAAGTTTTTTTCTTCCAGAAAGCCCTTTCAGTCCTTTAAGATATACAAAGGTGGCCCTGCTCAGTAGCAAGGGAATTTCCAAAACCTCGGTCAGGATTAGACATCGAATGCCTGACACTCATTTGTCCCGTGAGGGTGGGTATCTGTTTCTCGCAGTTGAATGGGGTCATCTTCTTGCTGGAATGAGAAAGATGAAGAGCTTGGCAGGCCCTACGGTGTTAAATTTTTATGTTATTCTTTGCTTTGTAATTATGCTATGATATAATCACATATATTTGCTGTGTACATTGCAGTTGAGAATCATTTTTGATAAATTTTCCTTTCATTGCTGTGACTATTTTTAAACCTGTGCTTTTTGACCTACTAACCTCATTTTTAAGAACCCTCATGGTGAAATAATAATAAATGTCTTCTTTGAAATGAGAAGTGCATTCCAGAGATTTTTGTCAGCTCGGTCATTAGTGAAAGCAAAACAACCCTGCACCCTTTTTCTCACAACAAATGCTTCTGCATAGAGCTTTATACTCTCTAAGGGGTCGGCTCACCATGAAGATGCTGAGCATGAACAATAAATATATGACTAGGCCTTTCCTCCTTTTGTGCAAGGGTCTTTTCAGGCACAATTGTGTGGCGAGGACTCTGCACTATCATGACAGATTTGTATCTTTAACCGTACTGTTTGTGTGTCAGGCTCACTCTTCGCTAAGAAACTGATCTAGGGCTCAAAAAAGATAAATAACCTATTTTCTTGCATTTATCTTACGAACATATCTGATGAGCAAAATGTTGCTTTTGGCAGTTTTGTTTATTTTGTTCATTGAAAAAAGTACTTATTAACTGCACATCTAGCCACAAGGTAGCACTGTAGAACAAGACTGGTACACAACAAAAGCACATTTTCTTCTGTGTATGACAGAAATTATTAAAACTTCTAGAGTCTATCATAGAATTCTGTCATCCTATAGACAAAAATTTAAAAGAACACAACTTCTACGCAGAACTACTAGCTTGTGTCTACAAACAAAAGTGGAACTATCAAGCTTAGCAGATGTGCTATCAAGAATAGGTGTGCAGCTCTATATCAGCAGAAAAGCTACCATGATTGCCCTATAGGTGTAGAGTACTGGGTGACCTACAGAGCATAGAATTACAGCAATACACACAGCAGATGAGTTACATAGGTCAGTAGCAACATTCTACACAAAGTCGATGATACAGAGCTTAGATCTACGCACAGCTTAATTTGTGCTGGTGGTGGTCACTGGCCCTCATTTGTGGACACCTTAACTTATTTCCCTCACCTGACTTTGACCTCAAACAAGAGAGATGAAGGCAGGAAAGGGGAAAAGAGGGAAAAGAAATGTAAAGAGCAACAAGGGGAGAAAGCATGGTTGAAAACAAAACTATAGGAGTGAGGTGTAGAGACTGGAAAGGTTGGGTGGTAGAAGAAACAGATATGTGATGGAGTAAAGACTAGATGGCCTTTCTATTCTTCAACTCTAGCATTTAATACTTATGGTTGTGGGCTCCTACATTAGACATAGCAGACGAAACACAGAGTATAGGTGTATATGATACTGTATACAGCAGATGACCTATGGCAGCCAGAAGGTCCTACAATTAACACATTACCTATGGAGCTTGGGTGCAGATTTCAACAACAGCTAAACTACAGAGCTTTGGCGTATAGTTCCACAACAACAAATAAGCTACCAACCTTAAACTCATCATTCTAACTTTGTCACATCTCCAGTGTTTAGGTGCTTGGGTCTGCACATGCCAGATGAGCGAAACTGCTTTGGTGTACAATTCTACACATAGCAGATGAGTTCAAAAGGATTAGTCACTTGTTTCTGCACATAGCACATGAGCTAAACAGTCTGTGCACAAATTCTAATATAGTAGATGAACTACCGAAACTGGGTGTATAGTTCTACAAAAAGCAGAGGAGCTAATCATCTTGGGTGTGGGGGGGGGAATTATTTATTTAGCAGATGGGTTACCAAGAAGAACCAAAAAGTTATACGTGCAGCAGATGCTCTAAAAAACTAAGGTGTATAGTTCTTCATTGTAGGAAAGTACCCTCTTTCTTGGCATGGTTACCCCCCTTTTTCTGCCTGATGTCAATGTGCTTGACTGTGTTCACTGGGATCTTGCTAACCAGGACCCCAGCGATTATGCTCTCTCTCCCAAAACTCTGAATTTCACCCAGAATGGGCATACTGGTGCCCCCTTATAAGTCCCTAGTATATGGTACCTAGGTACCCAGGGCATTGGGGTTGAAGGGGATCCCTATGGGCTGCCGAATATATTTTGTCACCCATAGGGAGCCCATGCAAAGGCTTCTGCAGGACAGCCACTGCAGCCTGTGTGAAAAGGTGCAAGCACCTTTTCACTGCCATTTTCTACTACACCAGGTTACTTATAAGTCACCCCTATAGTAAGCCTTCTAGCCCAGAAGGCAGGATGGCAAGTACCTGTGTGTGAGTGCACCCCTGCACTTACTCTTGCATACACACTCACACAAACATACACAACACCCCCACCCCCTCCATTCTCACAAACACACACACCCTCACGCACGCAACACTCAACAATAAACCCCCCCCCCTGTCCGGCGATCACCTTACCTGGTGTTCGCGGTGGTCGTCTGGGAGGAAAAGAGGTCCATGGCGTTTGCTCTGCAGCCAGCAACCCACCAACACAACACCACCATGCATACTACTAATTCGTAATAGGCATGGAGGTGTTGTGTTGATGTGGCGGTGCCAGCGGAGCAACCTCCACCGCACCGCCAACCGCCAGTATGGCTCCTGGCAGCTCTCCACCCAAATTATGGTAGAGAGCCGCCAGCAGTCATAATATGGCGGTCAGATGAACGCCATCATTGGCGGTCTTGTGGCTGACGGGACTTCGGTGGTCTACGTTGTAGACCGCCGAAGTCAAAATGAGGGCCTGAGTGTTTTCTTTTATGTGTAAGTACTAAAGCCCTGATTTATACTTTTTTTGCACAGCATTACCGTTGTTTTTTTATGCAAAAGCAGCGCAAACTTACAAAATACAATTGTATTTTATACGTTTGCGCTGCTTTTTCATCAATAAATGATAGTAATGCGGTGCAAAAAAAGTATAAATCAGGGCCTCAGGGTGACTACAGTGGTATTGGCTGAGTTTTGCATGTCTCCTAGCTAGGCCTTGGCTGCTCATCCACAGCTCCCTCTAGAGAGCCTGGCTTCTAGACACTGACTACACTACACTAATAAGGCATACCTGGACCTGGTATAAGGTGTAAGTACCATAGGTACCCACCACACACCAGGCTAGCCTCCTACATTCATTTACTACAATGATTAGGCAAATGGTTCAACACATACCAGGTAAGCTACAGAGAGTAGGTGCAGCCTTGCCAAGTTTTCCAGGTCCATGTGTGATGTGTTGCCCCAGTCCAGGTTTCCACAAGGCCTGGGAAACTTGGCAGCTATGTAGGTGTATTGCTCTACAACAAAAGCAGATGAGTTACACACCATATGCGTATGACTACACGCAGCAGGTTAGCTACAGAGTTTAGATGTGGACACCTTCACAAAGCAGATGAGCTATAGTGCTTAGACATATAGGCGGTCATTCCAACCCTGGCGGTCAGTGTTAAAGTGGCGGCAAAACCGCTAACAGGCTGGCGGTAAAAAAAATGCAATTCCGACCCTGGCGGAAACCGCCAACAGAGACCGCCACTTCAAGACACCGCCCGCCACGGCGGGACAAACAAACAGTGCGGCGGTCACCGCCAACAGACAGGCGGGAGACAATGTACCGCCCACCCTATCACAACCCACCAATCTGCCACCTTTTCCGGGGCGGTAGCCCCGCCGATAAAAACACGGCGGAAACAGCCATTTCAAATGGAAAACGCTCACCTCCATACACCCCACGAGGAATCTGTACAGCATGGAACCCGAACTCCACATCCTCCCAGCGATTGTCTTCCTGCTCCTCTACCAGGAGCACGAACGCCGGCGCAGAAGACAACGGTGAGTACTGCTCCTACGACACAGGGGAGGGGTGAGGGAAAAAATTACGGGGACACACATATGCGACACACCCACCCTCACCCACTACAACACACACATCAATGCATAGCAACACATCACAGTTACCCCCCTAACCCCCCGGAAGAATGCAAAGACAAAAGGAAATGATTATAAACTTTGGAATATATTGTATGACTGACTATAAAATATATCACACATCTAAAACTTTATATACATAAATTGTCCAGTCCAATATGTGTATCAGGCATTGTTCGTGGGCCACTGGGCCCAAATCACATGGGCAAAGCCCACACAGGATACCTGACTCCAACGGAGAGAACATTGCAGGGGCATCAGATAGGAAAATTACAGGCACCTCAGGGGGAAGGGAAGGGGGGGCACCTCAGCCAGATGAGGGTACGACGCCAGATCCACGAGGGGCCTCCATGGCCACTGTTCCATCCTGGGGAGTGCAAAGCCACAGTCTCTCAAGTCTCTACAGTGGGTGGCTTGCCCACTGTGCCATCCTGGGGAGTGCAAAGCCACAGTCTCTCAAGTCTGTACAGTGAGTGGCTTGCCCACTGTGCCATCCTGGGGAGTGCAAAGCCACAGTCTCTCAAGTCAATATCAGTCTCCACTGGTACTGGAGGGGGACTAGTGCCCAGAGTGCTTCGTGCAGCCCTGCCCGACACAGATGCGGGCCTGCCCCTTCCGCCAATGGGCCAGCGGTGCTTGAGATGAAGGGCCCAGTTCAGCGGTGCTTGAGACGGCGGTGCCCAGTTCAGTGGTGCTTGAGACGG
This sequence comes from Pleurodeles waltl, assembly GCF_031143425.1. Taxonomy (NCBI): domain Eukaryota; kingdom Metazoa; phylum Chordata; class Amphibia; order Caudata; family Salamandridae; genus Pleurodeles; species Pleurodeles waltl. The sequence continues at coordinate 758,635,001 of NC_090442.1, forward strand.
CGGTGCCCAGCGGAGCGGTGCTTGAGATGAAGGGCCCAGCGGAGCGGTGCTTGAGACGGCGGTGCCCAGCGGAGCGGTGCTTGAGATGAAGGGCCCAGCGGAGCGGTGCTTGATACGGCGGTGCCCAGCAGAGCGGTGCTTGAGACAGCGGTGCCCAGCGGAGCGGTGCTTGAGATGAAGGGCCCAGCGGAGCAGTGCTTGAGATGAAGAGCCCAGTTCAGCGGTGCTTGAGATGGCGGTGCCCAGTTCAGCGGAGCTTGAGACGGCGGTGCCCAGCGCAGCGGTGCTTGAGCCGGCGGTGCCCAGCGGAGCGGTGCTTGAGACGGCGGTGCCCAGCGGAGCGGTGCTTGAGATGAAGGGCCCAGCGGAGCGGTGCTTGAGACGGCGGTGCCTAGTGGAGCGGTGCTTGAAATGAAGAGCGCAGCGGTGCTTGAGATGAAGGGCCCAGCGGAGCAGTGCTTGAGATGAAGGGCCCAGTTCAGCGGTGCTTGAGACGGCAGTGCCCAGTTCAGCGGTGCTTGAGATGGCGGTGCCCAGTTCAGCGGTGCTTGAGATGAAGGGCCCAGCGGAGCAGTGCTTGAGATGAAGGGCCCAGCGGAGCGGTGCTTGAGATGAAGGGCCCAGCGGAGCGGTGCTTGAGATGAAGGGCCCAGCGGAGCGGTGCTTGAGACAGCGGTGCCCAGCGGAGCGGTGCTTGAGACGGCGGTGCCCAGCGGAGCGGTGCTTGAGATGAAGGGCCCAGCGCAGCGGTGCTTGAGATGAAGGGCCCAGCGGAGCAGTGCTTGAGATGAAGGGCCCAGTTCAGCGGTGCTTGAGACGGCTGTGCCCAGTTCAGCGGTGCTTGAGACGGCAGTGCTCAGCGAAGCGGTGCTTGAGCCGGTGGTGCCCAGCGGAGCGGTGCTTGAGATGAAGGGCCCAGCGGAGCGGTGCTTGAAACGGCGGTGCCCAGTGGAGCGGTGCTTGAGATGAAGGGCCCAGCGCAGCGGTGCTTGAGATGAAAGGCCCAGCGGAGCGGTGCTTGAGACGGCGGTGCCCAGCGGAGCGGTGCTTCAGATGAAGGGCCCAGCACAGCGGTGCTTGAGATGAAGGGCCCAGCGGAGCAGTGCTTGAGATGAAGGGCCCAGTTCAGCAGTGCTTGAGACGGCGGTGCCCAGTTCAGCGGTGCTTGAGGCGGCGGTGCCCAGCGGAGCGGTGCTTGAGACGGCGGTGCCTGGCGGTGCCCATCGGAGCGGTGCTTGAGACGGCGGTGCCCAGCGGAGCGGTGCTTGAGATGAAGGGCCCAGCGGAGTGGTGCTTGAGACGGCGGTGCCCAGCAGAGCAGTGCTTGAGATGAAGGGCCCAGCGGAGCGGTGCTTCGGATGAGTGCCCAGTTCAGCAGATCAGCCCATGGCGTAGAGGTCATTCGCCACCTGACCTGTGGCTGGCTGCGCCTTCCTGCCCACCTGGGATGGGCCTGGTGGGGCCCTCCTGGGCTGCAGTACCGAGCCTGTTGGTGTCCTCCTGCCCACCTGGGATGGGGCATGCGGGGCCCTCCTGCACAGCTGGGCTGCTGGCGGTCTTGTCGGGCGTGCTGCCCTTCCCAGCCTTCCCTGGTCGCCTGTGGCCCTTCCCCATCTTTGGCGGTGTGCCAGGTGGCACCACACTCCCTGCCGGAGCCATGGTAGGGATTTTGGTCCCAGGTGTTTTAGGCCTCTCGCGCCGGCCACTGACAATCTTCGCATGTTTTTGCGGCGGTGGGCTGCCCGTGCCTTGGCTCCCTACTGAGCTGGCTGCCCTTGAGGGTGGGGGACTCCACAGTCCATGGCAGACTGTCTTCACAGGGCCCGCTTTTGTGGTGGCTGAGGTGCTGATTGGAGTCTTTTTAGATGGACGGGGTGGGGGGAGTTGTTGGAAAGAGGTCAAGTTTGGAAAGGAAAATAAGTTTAGGAAGAGAGGGACGGGTAGGTGTAGTAGGTATGGGAGTGGAGGAAGAGGTTGTGGTTGTAGGAGTTTGAAGTCTGCTGTCTTTGGGTGCAGGTGCTTGGGCTGGAGGCTGTCGTGAGGTGGATGGCTGTTGGGTGGGTGGCTGCCTGCGTTTGTGTAGCTTGGAAGAGGGGGTGACAGACACACTGGGAGAGGACACAGGGGACGTGTGAATGGTAGTGGGGGTGGTGACTGCACGTGTGCGGGGGGTTCTGGTGGGTGTGCTGGTGATGGACGTAGTGGCTGAAGATGTTGTGCATGCAGGTGTGAGTGGAGACGTGACAGGGAGGGAGGAGGGAGACGAGGAGGAGGGGGACACAGCGGAGGCAGTGGGTGTTGGTATGTCTGCATGTGGATGTTGCTTGTGTGAATGCCTGTGTGATGTGTGGTGCTTATGTCTGTCTGAGCTTCCCTTGGGTGTTGAGGTGTGTGTAGGCTGGTCTGATGGTGTGTCTGGGATAGGCAGAGGTACAGGGGATTGGGTATGGGTTGAGGAAGTTGGAGGGGGGAGGCTAGAGACAGGGACAATTGCTGCCATCAGTGCTGAGGCCAGAGTGTTGAACGATCACTGATGGGCAGCCTGAACCGAATGAATGCCCTCCAGGTATGCATTACTCTGGTGCACCTCCCTTTCTACACCCTGGATGGCATTCAAAAGGGTAGACTGCCCAACAATGAGCGTCCTCAGGAGGTCAATGACCTCCTCACTGAGGGCAGCAGGGGTGACAGGGGCAGGGCCTGAGGTGCCTGGAGCGAAGGAGATGCCCACCTTCCTGGGTGAGTGGGCACCGGGGCAAACGCTGAGGGGCTGCTGGGTGGGCGGTGCTGGTGCACTGGGTGGCGGCTGTACCTGTTGTTGCGGGGGGCACGGATGTTGCCGCCACCACAAGGGAGCTCCCTTCAGAGGAGGAGTCGCTGTCACTGACATCCGCACGAGTCCCCGCTGTGGAGCTCCCCTCGCCCTCCGTCTCACTGGTGAATTTCGAGTCAGTTGCATGGCCTGCCATGGCCATGTGAGATGCAGCTCCCTCGTGCTCCGATGCCACTTCTCCTCCTCCTGATGATGCTAATGCACAAATGAACAGGAAGACAACAAAAAAGGGGGGTGGGGAAAAATAAAGAAATGTTGAGTGCATGCATTGGCGACACCGTTGGCGGACAGGACAGACACAGATGCCCCCTACACTACGCCGCGCACTTGGGGTCGACTACGCAATCCGTGGGACATGGCCTACAAGCCTATGGGCGACCTCTGCTCACATACATGACACAGGGCAATGAATAGCTGTACTTGGCACCCTACAGAGGTGGGGGGCGGGGTCACAGGGCCATGCCTTACAGAGGGGCCTAGCCTACAGATATCGCCCTGGCCTAGGAATACCCACAGCCCTCCTCCCCCACCAAGACACCTCCACTGCGCGCAAAGTCACCAGGATTTGAGTGTACTCACCCCCTTGTGTCTGCTGTGATGTCCTCACGCGCCCATCCAAATCGGGGTAGGCCACCGCCAGGATCCGGGACATCAGGGGGGTCAAAGTACGACTGGCACCCCTCCCACGTTGGGAGGCCATCCCCAGCTGAGTCTCCGCCGTCTTCCTGCTCCAGCGTCGGATGTCCTCCCATCTCTTCCTGCAGTGGGTGCCCCGTCTGTGGTGGACCCCCACGGTCCGGACGTCCTTGGCGATGGCACGCCAAATACCGATTTTCTGGTGGGCGTTGACCTATGTGACATGTACAGGGAGAGAAGAATAATCATCACCTTCTGCATGCTCGATGTGAGTGGCCCCCCATCCCCACCCTTGCCATGTGGCACATGCTCTCATCTGTCGTTTGATGCATGCCTCAATCGCTCCCCTCACCACCATCTTTCATCCACCCGACTCAATACAGGCATTGGCCCCAAAGCATGGTCCCAGTGTACTTACCTGTTGGTCTGGAGGACCGTAGAGTAGCGCATACTGGGGGAGGACCCCATCCACGAGTTTCTCCAACTCCTGAGCAGTGAAGGCAGGGGCCCTTTCCCCAGTCGCATGAGCCATTGTCTCTTCCAGACCGTGGTCACAGCAGCACTTGCAGTGTAGGTCCTCTCCTGTGGAAGATCAGGTATCGAGTGATTAAGCAGATAGAAAATGGCGGTCACGCCCGCGGCGGTGCGTACCGCGGCGGTGCGTACCGCGACCGCCGGCGCACATCGTCATTGGCTCCTGAGACCCATAGGGTTCAATGTTAACCAATGCAGCTTTGCGCCGCGGTCTTCGACCGCCTACCGCCACGGTGTCCCACGCCAGCGCATTGACCTCACATCCCATTGTCGCACTTCACATGTCAGGCAGATGCCATTTCAAGGGCCCACATGCCTTATTTTCTACTGCGTCACACATACCTAGGCCTTGCATCGACACTCATACAAGCCATTCAATGCATTGGGAATCGTGTTATGTGCAAGCTGTGGTTACGTACCTGTGGGTTGATTGACTCTGTGCTTGCTGTTGTCCTTCATAGGCACCGTCCGCCGGGACATGCGAGGAGATGGAAAAATCTTCCTGTGTACAGACCGCTGGTGGACCTGTCGACAATGGAGGAAAGACATGTCATACTGACATACAGGCTTGACCGAGCCACTATACAGGAACTGTGTGCCCAGCTGGAGCCAAACCTGATGTCACCAATCCGCCAACCCACAGGGATCCCCCCTCTAGTGCAGGTGCTGTCAGTGCTCCATTTCCTAGCAAGTGGGTCATTTCAAACAACAGTGGCCATATCTTCAGGGATGTCCCAGCCCATGTTTTCCAAGGTGTTGTCCAGAGTGTTGTCTGCCCTGCTCAAACACATGCGGAGCTACATCGTCTTCCCTGAGGTGGGGGATTTGGCTACAGTGAAGGCTGATTTCTATGCCCTTGGACATATCCCCAACATCATTTGTGCCATTGATGGGACACATGTTGCTTTGGTCCCCCCCAGCAGGAGAGAACAGGTGTACAGGAACCGGAAGAGTTATCATTCCATGAATGTCCAGATGGTGTGTTTGGCTGACCAGTACATCTCCCATGTTAATGCCAAGTTCCCTGGGTCAGTGCATGACGCGTACATCATGCGAAATAGCAGCATCCCTTACGTGATGGGTCAACTCCAGAGGCACCGTGTGTGGCTATTAGGAGACTCTGGTTACCCCAACCTGTCATGGCTACTGACCCCAGTGAGGAATCCCAGGACAAGGGCAGAGGAACGCTACAATGAGGCCCATGGGAGAACTAGGAGGGTGATCGAGCGCACCTTCGGCCTCCTGAAAGCCAGGTTTAGGTGCCTCCATATGACTGGTGGATCCCTAATGTACTCACCAAAGAAGGTGTGCCAGATCATCGTGGCCTGCTGTATGCTTCACAACCTGGCTTTGCGATGCCAGGTGCCTTTTCTGCAGGAGGATGGTCCAGATGGTGGTGTTGTAGCAGCTGTGGAGCCTGTGTAGAGTGAAGAGGAGGAAGGCGAAGAGGACGACATAGAGAACAGGAACACAGTAATACAGCAGTATTTTCAATGACACACAGGTAAGAATCCACACCGGCATATTACATATACTTAACCCCTACTACCTCTCTACTGTCTGACCTTTTCTCCCAGTGTATGGTAACTGAGTTGTGACTTTCCCTTCCGATTTCAGAGATGTGGGCCCCACTGCGTGACATCTGCTTTATTTCACCATGGACTACAGATGTGTGACTTTGGTATGTTGGCATCACAATGTGAATATGCCATTTGGCACGGCAATGTCTAATACATTTGTACAAAATCACAGCCAGACTCCAGATTGTTTTATGCAATAAGTGTGTTTATTACAGTGCTATAAATTGGCGGGTGGTTGCAAATCGTTGAGGTGTGATGGTGGAGGATTGTCCATGGCAGAGTCCAGACTATCAGTATCACAGGTGCATTGTCCAGATGCCTGTGGAAAGTGGAGCAGGGGCAGTGTAAGTTTGGACAGGGTGTCAATGTGGGACAGTGGGATGACAATCAGGGAGGTATCCTTTGCTGGCGCGGGTCTTGGCATCTTACTCTGTCTTCTTCCTGGATCTCAGGGCCCGCTTGCGGGGTGATTCTCCTTCTGCAGGGGGTGGGGTTCTGGTGGCCTGTTCGTCTTGTGTCGGGGCCTCCTGTCCACTAGCGCCGGCGGAGGTGGTAGGCAGTTCTTGGTCCATGCTAGTGTCAGGGGCCCTTTGTGGTGCAACAGTGTCCCGCAATGTGGTGACTATCTGATTCAGAGCCACTACGATGGTGCCCATGGCGGTACTGATGTTTCTTAGTTCTTCCCTGAACCCCATATACTGTTGCTCCTGCAGAAGCTGGATCTCCTGAAACCTGGCCAGGACCGTCGCCATCGTCTCCTGGGAGTGGTGGTATGCTCCCATGATGGAGGAGAGGGCCTCGCGGAGAGTGGGCTCCCTGGGCCTGTCCCCCCCTGTCGCACAGCAGCCCTCCCAGTTCCCCTGTTTCCCTGGGCCTCTGTCCCCTGGACCGTGTGCCCACTACCACTGCCCCCAGGTCTCTGTTGTTGTTGGGGTGGTGGGTTAGCCTGGGTGCCCTGTAGTGGTGGACACACCGCTGATTGACGTGTCCTGGGGACAGAGATATGGGCCTGCTGTGTGGGTGCTGTGCTGGTGTTCCCAGAGGGGGGAAGGTCTGCTGTGGCCTGTGGCTGTCTGAGGGGAACCGACTGTCCAGAGGTCCCCAATGGGCCGGGCTGGTTATCTAGATCCAGGGAGACAGAGGTGCTGTCATCATTGTGGGCCTCTTCTGGGGGTGGAGTGGACATTTGTGGACCCTCCTGCGCGGTGACGTGGCGTTCGGGTCCTGCAGGGGTATAAAAGTATGATTATTGCTTCTGTGTGTGCCATTGCGTGCAATGGGTGGGTGCCCGTGTACCCCTGTGCTTGCATTCCTGTGTGGGGGCTTTTGTGACTGTGGTTTTGGGGGGGGATGGGTATGTGCAGTGGGCATGCTTAGGTGATGGGTGTCCATGCTTTGTGGTCGCATGCAGGGCTTGGTGTTGGGATGGGTGGGTTGTGAGGGTGAGACATTTGCAAGGAGTAGGTGTGATGGGGGTGGGGATGAGGGTGGGGGTATGAGTTGGCATGCTGGTGGGGTGGGGGGGTGAAGTAGTAAAGATTTGACTTACCAGAGTCCATTCCTTCGCCTACTCCTGCGAGGCCCTCAGGATGCAGGATCACCAAGACCTGCTCCTCCCATGTTGTAAATTCTGGGGGAGGAGGTGAGGGTCCGCCGCCAGTCCGCTGTACCGCGATGTTGTGCCTGGATACCATGGAACGCACCTTCCCTCGTAGGTCGTTCCACCGCTTCCTGTAGTCGTCCCGATTTCTTGGGTGCTGTCCCACAGCGTTGACCCTGTCCACTATTCTGCTCCATAGCTCCATCTTCCTGGCAATGGTGGTGTGCTGCACCTGTGTCCCGAAGAGCTGTGGCTCTACCCGTACAATTTCCTCCACCATGACCCTGAGTTCAGCCTCAGAAAACCTGGGGTGTCTTTGCGGTGCCATGGGGTGGTTTGGGTGATGTGTGGGGTGGATTGTGTGGTGCTAAGTGTGGTGATGTGTATTGGTGTGTAGTTTGAAGTGCGTGGTAATATTGCTGGGTGACAGTGAATTGCGCGTCTGGGTGCTCGGGTCTCTTATCTCTGTGCGTGTACACGAATCTCTAGGAGTGGGAGTTTTTGTGGGTGATGTGGGTGTGTGTTTTATATTGTGTTGGGTGTGTGGGAGTATTGTTTGTATGTGTATCAGGTGTGTGTATTTGGAAGTGTCCAATGTGGCTGTGTTTTGTAAATGTGTGTGTATTTTGAGCGCAGCGGTGTGTACCGCCAATGGAATACCGCGGTTGAAAGACCGCCGCGTGGATTCGTATGTCGTGATAGTGTGGGCGTATTTCTGTTGGCGTGACGGTGGAAGTTTGGTCTACGCCAGTTTCTCGCTGGCCTTTGGTGTTGTGGACTTTTGTGGATGTCTGTATTTTGGCGGTTTGCCTGTTGTGGGTCAGAATGACCGTGGCGGTTTACTGCGGCCGCGGCGGTGTTATGGCGGTCTTCTGCACGGCGGTAAGCGCCTTTTACCGCCGATGTTGGAATGACCCCCATAGTTCTATACATGATAGATGAGGTACAGAGTATAGTCGTAGTAATCTACCCACAGCAGATGACTTATAGTACTTAGACTTATAGTTCTATACACAACAGATGATGTACAGAGAATAGGTATAGAATTCTAGGCACAGCTGTTGGTGTATAGCGCTTAGATGTGTAGCTCTATACACAACAGATAAGATACAGAATATAGGCCTAGAGATGAGCTACGAAGCTGTGACCAAGGCCTTAAATGGGATGTAAAAACTTGGGGGAAGGGGGTGTATCTCAAATGGGCATGGTGGCCCATGTGATTAATGTTAATTAAGGGTGTGGATTAAACATGTAAGCTAAAAAAAATGTGCTTAGCATAGTGTATCCCCCCACTATTATTTTGCTGCCTCTTTCATCACTGAATCCAATTACAATACAACAATGGTTTTGTCAACGGTTCTTAGTTTCATAAGATAAATAAGTAACAACAATGACTTTATTCTGTATAGTATTGAAAATGTTTCAAAACTGAAATGATGAATGTGAGGGCAAAAATGAAGAGCCCGGTAGGGACGCCAATACCTACTTTTTAGAACTGCAGGTGTTGAGTACTGCCAGGACCCAGCTACCTAAAGTCCTGGCTTAGAAGTATAGTTCTACACAACAAATAAGGTACAGCATATAGGCAGACAATTCTAGACACAGCAGTGGAGCTAAAGAGCTTAGGACCAGATGTACAAAGATATTTTGCAGTCGCAAGTAGCAAAATTTGCCTTTTGTGACTAGAAAATGGTTTTGTATGTACCTTCGCTATTTTGTGAGTCGGTAACCTGTTACCAACTTGTAAAATAGGGATTGCGACTCGCTAGTAGGAAGGGGTGTGCCAAGGACGTCCCTTCCTAATAGCGACTTGCAGACCCAAGTACGATTGTTTTGTGACCATGAATGGGGTTGCAAAACAATCGCAATTTCCACTAATTCCAAACTGGTGGTAACCCATTTGCAAAAGGGAAGGGGTCGGGACCCCTTCCCCTTTGTGAATGGGGGCACCAACATTTTTTCAGAACAGGCAGCGGTCCCACAGGCTACTACCTATTCTGAAAAAATGAAACTGAAACAATTAATTTTATTTTTGCAATGCATCCCTGTTTCCTTTAAGGAAAACTGCATTGCAAATAAAAAAAAAAGCATTGTTTAAAAATCAGTCACAGACATGGTGTCTGCTGACCCCAGCAGGCCACCATCCCTGTGAGTATGGCCATTACCCAATGGGTTGCAAATTGCGGCCTGCCTCATGAATATTAATGAGGTATGTCCCTTGCAACCCATTTCGGAGGCGGTCATTCTGACCCTGGCGGTCATAGACCGCCAGGGCCGGGGACCGCGGATGCACCGCCATCAGGCTGGCGGTGCATCCAGGCCAGATTTTGACCGCCAGAACCTGGCTGGCGGGAACGGGTGTCGTGGGGCCCCTGGGGGCCCCTGCAGTGCCCATGCCACTGGCATGGGCACTGCAGGGGCCCCCTAACAGGGCCCCACAAAGATTTTCAGTGTCTGCATAGCAGACACTGAAAATCGCGACGGGTGCAACTGCACCCGTTGCACCCTTTCCACTCCGCCGGCTCCATTCGGAGCCGGCATCCTCGTGGAAGGGGGTTTCCCGCTGGGCTGGCGGGCGGCCTTCTGGCGGTCGCCCGCCAGCCCAGCGGGAAACTCAGAATGACCCCCTGGAATCCTTAACAGTGTTTCAGACACTGTTGTACATTTTGGGCCTGATTCTAAGCTTGGCTGGCGACGGGAGCCGCCCGCCAAGCAGGAACCGCCAGAAGACTGTACCGCGGTCACAAGACTGCGGCGGTCATTCTGGGTTTCCCACTGGGCTGGCGGGCGACCTCCAAAAGGCCGCCTGCCAGCCCAGTGGGAAACACCCTTCCACGAGGAAGCCGGCCCCGAATGGAGCCGGCGGAGTGGAAGGGGTGCGACGGGTGCAGTAGCACCCGTCGCGAATTTCAGTGTCTGCTAAGCAGACACTGTAATTCAAAGTGGGACACCCCATACCGCCATCCTGTTCCTGGCGGCCGAAACCGCCAAGAACAGGATGGCGGTCGGAATCCCCATGGCGGCGCAGCAAGCTGCGCCGCCATGGAGGATTCCCCAGGGCAGCGGGAAACTGGCGGGACACCGCCAGTTTCCCGTTTCTGACCGCGGCTGTACCGCCGCGGTCAGAATTGCCCTGGATGCACCGCCAGCCTGTTGGCGGTGCATCCGCGGTACACTACCCTGGCGGTCTCGGACCGCCAGGGTAGGAATGACCGCCTTTGTTTTGCGACTCATAATTTTTGATTCGCAAAAAAGTTGCGAATTGTGAGTCGCAAAAAAATGGTGGTACATCTAGCCTTTAGACATACGGGGGTTATTACAACTTTGGAGGAGGTGTTAATCCGTCCCAAAAGTGACGGTAAAGTGACGGATATACCACCAGCCGTATTACGAGTCCTTTATATCCTATGGAACTCGTAATACGGCTGGTGGTATATCCGTCACTTTACCGTCACTTTTGGGACGGATTAACGCCTCCTCCAAAGTTGTAATAACCCCCATAGAGTCCTATACACAACAAATTATGGGGGTCATTCTGACCCTGACGGGCGGCGGAGGCCGCCCGCCAGAGTTCGCCCCTCCAGAACACCACTCCGCGGTCATAAGACCGCTGCGGTGATTCTGGCTTTTGCACTGGGCTGGCGGGCGGCCGCCAAAAGGCCGCCCGCCAGCCCAGTGCAAAAGAGCCTTCCCACGAGGACGCCGGCTCAGAATTGAGCCGGCGGAGTGGGAAGGTGCGACGGGTGCAGTGGCACCCGTCGCGTATTTCAGTGTCTGCAATGCAGACACTGAAATACAATGTGGGGCCCTCTTACGGGCCATTGGCATGGGCACTGCAGGGGCCCCCAGGGGCCCCACGACAACCCATACCGCCATCCTGTTCCTGGCGGGAGAACCGCCAGGAACAGGATGGCGGTATGGGCTGTCAGAATCCCCCATGGCGGCGGAAAACCGGCGGGAGACCGCCGGTTTTCCCTTTCTGACCGCGGCCAAACCGCCGCGGTCAGAATGCCCTGCGGGGCACCACCAGCCTGTTGGCGGTGCTCCCGCCGACCCTGGCCCCGGCGGTAGTGAACCGCCGCGGTCAGAATCACCCCCTATGTACAGTGTGTCTGCCGAGAATTCTACATACGAGCTACAGGGCACAGGTGCATGTGAGCTACAGAGCTGAGGCGTACAATTCTACTACTAGCAAATGAGGCACGGTGGTTTTGTGTACAGTTATCTAGGAAAGGTAAACTATCTTTGGCAGAAGCAGAATAACCTGCAGCACGAGGATGGTTATTGAGCGATATGGGCCTAATCAAGCGAGAGGTGCTGGTAACAATGCAGCCATGTCCTCATTCCTTGCCGTCGAGCGCGGTACCCTGCCAGCTGCGCGAGCCCGCTCCTACCGGCTCTTTGTCATAATTGGGATTGCTGTGGACTGCGATGCAATTCTCAGATGGAGGCGCTGTAAATAAAGTGTAACGTGATTAACATTCAGCATAACCCTAATTAGGCAAAGAACTCATGCGATTAAAGATGCAGTCTTCGAGGACTGCTCAAGCACTGAAATATCCAAGTGCGGCGAGGACGGCGGCAGACGATGAAATACAGTTCGAAACGGGAAATGCGAAACGGCCAAGCTTTAATGTCCCAACCATGAAAAAAACGAAAAAAACAAAAAAGAGGCTTTGCTTTTCAGAAGCGAACTGTATTACAGGGAGTGAGGCGAAAGATGTGTGTGTGTGTTGGGCGGGAGGGGGTGGGGCGTTGGTTCTTGATAGACCGTAGATCTATTAGGATGGTCACATCTTGAAATCATGAGATTAATATGCCATTGCTTATGAAAGGCCTCTCATGCCGGTGCTGTAGCACTCACGTTTCATTAAAGGAAGCAGAACAAAGATGAAGTGGTAAATCAGCACTACTGTGGCTGCATTGTAGGATAAAGTAGCTATATTCTGACTGTAAATGTGCAATAAACCAGCCAGATTGTGGCTGTTGTAGTAGTAGGGTAAAGTACAAGTTACTTACCTTCGGTAACTCTCTGGAGTATAATGCAGATTCTTCCCCTTTAGAATATACTCCAGAAGCAGTCTGGATTCAAACGTTTTTTTGCAGTGGTCCCAGCGCCACTTGGTGACTCTTTGTGACTCCATGCCAACTCGTTTGGTCCTAGAAAAGGAGCAGAGCTTCATATAGCTGTTACCCTTGCACGCTGATGTCAGTTTATAAAACTACTCAAAATAGGGCACTAGCAATTGTCAGTAACTGTAACCAGGGCTCTAATTTGGGACCTTCTTACATGGTAAAAGGAGACAACTTCACATAACGGGGAGGTGGGTAGGCAGTGAGGAATTTGCAGTTAGCCTAAGTATACCAAATAATTGTAATAGATCATTCTAACTGCAGATTCTTCACCTTTAAAGTAGATACCAAAGCATCTTTTCATCAAAGGTTCAAGGTCTGTGGAGTAGGTTCAGAATAAAGGCCCTCATTCCAACCCTGGCGGTCTCTGACCGCCAGGGCGGAGGGCAGCGGAAGCACCGGCAACTGGCTGGCGGTGCTTCCTGGGCTATTCTGACCGCGGCGGTAAAGCCGCGGTCAGAAAAGGGGAAGCAGCCGTTTCCCGCCGGTTTTCCCCTGGCCCAGGGAATCCTCCATGGTGGCGCTGCTTGAAGCGCCGCCATGGGGATTCCGACCCCCTTCCCGCCAGCCTGTTTCTGGCGGTTTTCACCGCCAGAACCAGGCTGGTGGGAACGGGTGTTGTGGGGCCCCTGGGGGACCCTGCACTGCCCATGACAGTGGCATGGGCAGTGCAGGGGCGCCCTAACAGGGCCCCACAAAGATTTGTGAAAATCGCGACGGGTGCCACTGCACCCGTCGCACCCCTGCAACTCCGCCGGCTCCATTCGGAGCCGGCTTCATTGTTGCAGGGGCTTTCCCGCTGGGCCGGCGGGAGCTCTTTTGGAGGGCGCCCGCCGGCCCAGCGGGAAAGTTGGAATGGCCGCCGCGGTCTTTTGACCGCAGGGCGGTCATTCGGCGGTGACCGCATGGCGGGCGGCAACCGCCGCCCGTCGCGGTCAGAATGACCGCCAAAATGTCCTGGAGGACCGAAGGGGCAAAGTGCCCTTCCAATCATATCGTAATCTCAAGGCAGTAGTGTTTCATGAGCTTGTGCACTGACACCCACCTTCAATGCGACCTGGCAGATGTTGAGAATAGGAGCTCCATGGCCAACGCAGTGATAGCAGCATTGGCTCTGGTGAAATGAGCCCTCAGTCCTTCCAGAGGATGCTTCTTGCCAGCACATTGCAGATACTAATGTAGAAGACTATTCTATTTGAAAAAGCCCTTTTCTGCATTGTCTTACCTTTCCTAACATCCCAGACAACCAACAAAAAGTTGATTGGCCACCAGATGGTCTTTGGTGCAATCAAGATAAAAGCTTACAGATCTTTTGGGGTGCAGTTGATGGAGTCTCCTCTTTTTTTTTAAGGGTGAAGTATGGTTAAGAACATTGAATTGGATTGCACAACAAAAAAAGGAATCATCTCTTTACGAAAAAGGGCCTCCCTGGTCCTCAACACCAGTTTGTCTAGAAAAAGGTGATTTAGGACGGCTGCACCTTGCCTGGAGCTCACTCATGTGACTAGCTGAAGTGATTGTGATGAGGGTGATGGTTGTAAGAGTCAGAAGACGCAACAAACACCTGTGGATTAACTCAAAAGGGGAACACATAAGGAACGTCAGGTTCAAATTAAGATTCCACTGTGGCATCACAAATGATGTAGGAGGGAACGTGTCAAACCTTTAATGAACCATAATCACAGCTGGTGATTTAAACAAAGATAGTTGGTCAGTTAAAAGCAAAAAGGGTCATCAACTAACCTTTAATAATGGTGCCCACTGCAAGATCTTGTTGGGCCAAAGATAAAACAGACACCAAAATATCCACTAGTTTAGCTTGTAGGGGGTTGGCATTCCAGACTCCACACAAGCCCACAAATTTGTCCCAGTGTTCCTCTTTGATAGATTTTGTAGAGGAATGTCTGGCTGCAAGGAGTACATCCACTATATCAGGAGGTAGATTGAACACAGTCAATTGCCACCACTAAGGGGGTCATTCCGACCCTGGCGGTCATGGACCGCCAGGGCCGGGGACGGAGGAAGCACCGCCAACAGGCTGGCGGTGCTTCAGGGGCAATTCTGACCGTGGCGGTAAAGCCGCGGTCAGAAAAGGGAAACCAGCGGTTTCCCGCCGGTTTTCCCCTGCCCCAGGGAATCCTCTATGCGGCGCTGCAAGCAGCGCCGCCATGGGGATTCCGACCCCCTTCCCGCCAACCTGTTCCTGGCGGTTTACACCGCCAGGAAGAGGCTGGCGGGAACGGGTGTCGTGGGGCCCCCAAACAGGGCCCTATTAAGATTTTCAGTGTCTGCAAAGCAGACACTGAAAATCGCGACGGGTGCCACTGCACCCGTCGCACACCAGCAACTCCGCCGGCTCCATTCGGAGCCGGCTTCATCGTTGCTGGGGCTTTCCCGCTGGGCAGGCGGCCTTTTGGCGGTCGCCCGCCTGCCCAGCGGGAAAGTCAAAATGACCGCCGCGGTCATTTGACCGCGGTACGGTCTTTTGGTGGTCTCCGCCCAGCGGGCGGCACCTGCCGCCCGCCGGGGTCGGAATGACCCCCTAAGTCTTCAGGCATGGAGGTGTAGATTGCACTTGCTTGGGCACAGAACCCTACCCTGCTGCTGCAACAGGAGATCCTTCCTAAGAGGTATGCTAATTGGGGGGGACAAATGTTGATGCCCATGCTCACCAGGCCCAATGCAGAGCCACTAGGATGACTTTGGCCTGATCCTTTTCAGACTTCATATCAGGAGATACAGTGGAGGATGTGGGGCTTACAGGAATCTATGCTCCACTCTAACCTTAATGCATCTCCTAGCATGAGCGTTTTTGGGAACTGCAACGTGCAGACTTTTTGACATTGCTGGTTCTCGACTATGGCCAAAAGATCTAGCCAGTGCTCCTCCCCCATTGTCAAAAGACTTCTTGAACCACTTCAGGATGCAACTGCCACTTGTGATCAACCAGGCGCTGCAGTCTGAGCATCTCCGCCCTGCCAGAGCATTCACAATCAGAAAGATGCCTTGATACTCCAGCTTCAATCCACTTAGCACAGTAGACAGGACCCAGGACCCAGGAAACCACTCTGCCCTTCTTGTTGCAGAAGCATAAGGTGGTGGTGTTGCCCATGAGTACCTGCACAGGCCTTCCCTTGAAGGATGACAATAAGGCCTGCAATGCCGGGTGGATGGTCCGCAACTCCAACAGGTTTATGTTGAGCCAGGTTTCAATCGGAGCTCAGAGTCCTCTGATCCCCATCTCTCCCAGATGCTCTCCCCAGCCCTGCAGGGATGCATCTATCACCACATCAGCATTGGGTAGAGTAGGGCAAGGGGTCAGGTTGTGAACAAGCAGCCACCACTGCAGGTTTTTTGCAAGTTCCTCTGAAACATTGATGATGTCTGACAGGTTAAGTAAGTGCTGGGCCCTCAGAGACTTCAGGTCACAAGCAGAATGAATGAGATCGGGGGCAGAAAGCCTCAGAACTGTTGTCATCAAGATCCAGAAGCAAGGCTGAGTCCTCAGGGTTCCTACCAAGAAAGGTCCTGAACTCACAGTAAGGGAAGTAAGGCCTGGAACTGTACGATGCCCAGAAGACCTCAGATTAAAGGAAGCCTCTGCTAAGGAGTCCAATGTGACTTCAGCATGTTTCGAGAACCTCAAAGATGTTTAAAGGTTTGCCATCATCTAGAGGTGTCTTTGACTGACTGTGGCGAGCCCGCCATCAACAACCAGCCATTAAGATAAGAGAAAACTGGTATCGCCATCCCTTCGAGACGGGTGGAAAACAATTCTATCACTTTTGTGAGCACCAAAGGTTAGCTGGCAAAGCCTGAGGGGAGCACAGCAAACTGAAATTGCTCCTGGCTTACCTTAAACTACATGTAAAATCTGTGGGACTGCAAGATGGGCACATGAAAGTATGTGTAGTACATGTGTAAGGCAACCTGCTTCTGAATGGATCCATGGCAGACAGAACTTATGTGAGTGTGAGCCTTTTGCATTTGTCCTTTCACAGAAAGGTATTCAGAGGGGATTCAGGGGCATTCAGAGGGTGGGAAAATAGAACAAGGGCCTTCTTAGGCTTACTTCCATGACCAGCACCCTCTCAGGGACCATTTTAGCCAGTAGAGCCTACCCCTTTTGCAGCAGATAAATAGGGAGCTCCTCTGAAAACCTCCTTAATGTGGGAGGAAGTTGAGGTAGGTCAGAAAGGAATGGTTGGGCATAGCCCTGCTAGTCAAACTAGAGGACCCATCTATTGAATGTAATGGCCTGCCAACCTGGTAGAAAATGTCTGATCCTGCCTCCCATATGATTGTAGTGCTCAAATAAGTACAAACTAAGGCAGCTTGGAGGCATACAACGCAGAGGTGGAGGACTGGGTGGAGTAGTGTCTGCTTGATCCCTGTCACCGGTCATGAAAGGACTGGGGTGACTGGTAATGAAGGAGACTGGCCAGGTCTATACACCATTCCTTACTCTAACCCTAAAAAAAGTTCAGGCTGCTGAGGAAACAGTTGTTCAAGGATTTAAAATACAAAGGAACATGCTGTGGCTCAGATTTCTTTAAGCATTTGAGGGCAAAATCCACCTTTTTGTCAAAGGGGAGAGACTCATCACATGGTATATCCATTATAGATGTCTGCGTGTTCCCAGAAAAGTCACTCAATTGCATCCACAAGAGGCGGCAAAGCACCAAAGTGGCAGGCCACATTGGCTGACCGCAATGCCAAGGTAGCGGAAGAGAACATCTGATACCCAAATGCCTGAATCCTTTTTGACTCCCTGTCTGGAGGAGTTTTGTGGAATGAATTAAAGTTTACATTGCTGGTAAAATCTTGGGTCACCAAACTCTCAGGAGCCAATGTTGTGTATGAAAGTCCAGATCATCCAGAATCAGTCTGTGGCACCTTGCCACTTGCCTATTCACCAGTGGACAAAAGCAAGGCTTCACTTAAGTACCCATAAAGGAGTCAGTGACGGCTCATTAGATGGAAGTATGAGTGTAAGAAGCTGGGTTATTAATTAAGACAGGTGTCAAGGTGAACCACAAAAGTTACTAAATAAACCTGTGCTTTACCCTTTGATGTATTGGCACAAAAGTAGTTAGGCTTAACTTACAGGCAATGTTAAAAGTATTCAAAACAGTAATAAAATGAAAACTAAATACAAGAAAATCCCGAAACAAATTTCGAAAAATTGATTACATTTTAATAAATAAAATGACACGAAAATGAATCACAAAAATTCAATAAGTAGAACCAGAGGTATAAATTTTTTAAATATTAAGTATAAATAGCACCAAGAAGCACAAAGCTCCAATCATGGTGATCTCTTTGCGCCGGACTGGGTCAAAGGCAAAAGTTCAGGCCAACCATGATGGAGCATGGGTCAGGTACAGGGACCAAGTTTATCCCGGTGGAAGGTTTATCCTCTGACTTTGGTGGCAATGTGGCAATTAAAGTTCTTTAGCAGAGCCATGCAGCAGGTTGGATTTGAAAAGGGCATAGTGACAATGGAGAGCTACTGCAGGAGATATCAAAGCCACACAGAGGCTGCTCAGCAAGGTTCAGTGTCAATGTCAGGTAGCCAGTGATTGAGTGCCACTTGGTGTCTGAATCAGTGTTGCAGGTGATCAGTTGGTGAAGCCGTCAATCCGGGCCCGCTCAGTGTCAAAAGGTCTGTAGCTGTCGATAGGGTGCTGCTCAGTGTAAAAAGTTGGTGAGGCTTTTAATCAGATGCTGCTTGCCATTTCTCAGCATTGTTCAGCATTGAGTCTGGTACTGCTTTCAGTTAAAGTGGGAGAAGTGCACTCTCTCACCAGCGAGGTGTCCAGGATCCTTAAGCATAACACTTGGGGGTCAGGACTCACTCCCACCCACAGAGACCCACAGACTGGACCAGGTCAGGACCAGTTAGGTATGGTGAGCTGCAAAACAGCTTGCCATACCTAACTGGAGGTTATTTGTGTCCCTGTACCTGAGACAGGTGGTCAATCAACTGACCCTTGGAGTCACTTCTGGCATCCTGGATTCATGGCAAGCAGGTCCAGTCTTTCCTCTTCAGACAACAGGGCAGTCCTTCCAAATCACCTCAGGTCCAGAAGTGTTCTGATAATAGGCTCTGAGGGTACCACTTTTATACTCAGTGCCAGTCTGTGTGTGGTGGTCACCCCCTATGTTTAACTCTAGACATATTCTGGTCAGTTTTTTTCCTTTTCCCTGAGTTTGACTCCCATCTGTTTAGGGGAACAACGAGCAAGCAGGCCTCGGTGTGAGCTGCATATGCAAGTGACAGGCTAGGGAGCTTCCAAAGACAGGAAATGGGTGAGCCCAGCCCTCAGAAACTCATTGAAGCTCAGGAAGTGCTGAGTACCTCAGACCATCATGCCCTGGAGAGCAACACCTTTCCCCACACACAAGGACCCTTTGTCACCTATCTGGAAAGAATACACATAGCACCACAGCAAATCAATTGACAGTCATGGGACCTTAGGCACCGACAGAAAACCACATTTGTTTGAGACAGAAAAATTAGAACATTCTAAACGTTTGTTATATTTGTTATAATTGTAAGTTAAAATCAGACTTTAGCATTAAAGAGATTTTTAAAATACATTTCAAATGAGTAGAAGTATTTCTCTATGTGTTCCCTACATGAAGTTATCCCTTATTAGATGTAATATGGCAACCCAGTGTTAGTCTACGGGTGAACTAGCCTTGTTACAGTGAAAAACGACTTTGAGAGTTTTTCACTGTCAGGACATGTGTGACTTAAGTACACTTGTCCCACTTTTTAAATTCCATGCGTTATGCTCTATGAGCTGTAATTGCCCTACCTTAAGGGTGACTATATAGTTAAAAAGGGAAGGATCAGGCCTGGCAAAGGTTTATATTGCCAGGTAGAAATGGCAGTTCAAATCTACCTTACAAGCTTACATTGCTACTTTAGTGGGTGGTGCAATAATTGCTGCAGCCCACTTGTTGCATTTAATTTACGGGCCCGGGGTACATGCAGTACCATTTACTAGAGGCATAAGGAAATTAAATGTGCCAATTAGGCATGTACCATGTTACTATGTTTAGAAGGTAGAGCACAAGCACTTTACCACTGGTTAGAAGGAGTAAAGTACACAGATTCCTAGTGGCGGGTGATGATTTACAAAAATGGTGGAGCGCTATAGGTAAAAATACATACATAAAATACATCAAAATAAACATTTAACAATTAAAAAATAAAAGATTCACTTACCCTAGCTTCAGCACGTCCTCAATGTTCTCCAGTCCTCCTCCAAGCTCAAAGTCCCACTGCCAACTACCTTATCCAATCCAGACACTGCTCTTATGCTGTTAATCAGCATGAGTGAAGTGTCTAGATTGGCTGGAGCAGGCTGGCTGGGTGTTCCAAAAGGCATGGGAAGCCTGTACCTGCTCTCCAACCCAACTGTCCAAGACAGCTGGGTTGGAGTGTTTGAACTGTGCATGTCGGACTGGCTGTCGCAAGATAGCCGGCCAAACCTACATGTGTACTTCAAACTGAAGTGACCAATCCTCATTGCTGCCAATCAGGAGAAATGATGCACTGGCCCCACCCTGAGATTCCGTTCAGCAGAGAGTAATAAAATCATTTTATTGCCATTTTATTTTTTTAGCTTTCTGCAGCAGTGTGTGTGGGGGTGGGGCGGGTCAACGTTTCTTCACTCCTATGGAGGAATCACAGCTGATGTCAACAAAATTGAGTTCAGCAAAAACATTATGGTAATGAAGGTAACAATATCTGAGGAAATAAAAAGCAAAAGATGGTAATTTCTAACAAAGGGCTCAGATGAGGCTGCCCTAGGGTGCCAAACCTCAGTGAGGACTTTTGCTCTGACGTCAGCCAAAGACAGCTATAGGTCCAGGAGCACAGCTGCACATCTAATAACACCAGCAAATTATGCAAACCAAAGGGCAAAACCAACCCTGTGTCAGGAGCGGTGTCCACCCCACGGGCCTCCTACAAGTCCATTCAGTGAACATCATCATCATCATCATTTTCATGCCGTGCGATTAAATCATCCCCATTATCACCATCAGTATTATGAAGTAAATCAGAATCAGAGCCAAAGGGATGACGAATCCTAGGAGGAAGGCCTAGTGGAAGAGGAAGTATTTAATCTAAATCATAGCACATGGCAGTGGCGGCCCGTCCTTTAGGGCGGAGGGGCCATGCCCCCCCACCCCATGAAGAGTGTCTGTCAGGCTGAACAAAGGTCAGCCTGACAGACACTCTTCATGCTCAGGTCAGGCAGCCAGGAGCAGGCATGCGCGATTTGTGCAGACTCCTGGCTGCCTGAGCTGAACTTTTCTGGGCTGAGGAGATTACAGCTCCTATGGGTGTGATCTCTTCGGCCCAGCAAAGGTGACTCGAGGCCCTCCCCTGGGTGACGAGGAAAGCGTCACCAATTGACACTCTCCCTGGGCGCTTCAGTTTAAGCCCCGAAGCGCCCAGGGCGAGTGTCAATCAGTTACACTTTGTCACAGAGTGGGGTGGGGTCAGCAGTCTCACTGACCCCATCCCACTCTGTGACGAGGCTGGGACTGCTGCCTTCCCTCATTGGCTGACCTCAGGTCAGCCAATGAGGGAAGGCAGCAGTCCCAACCCTCCTGGGACCTGGAGGCTTAAGGTAAGAGTGTGTGTGTATGTATGTGTGTTATGTTTTACATTGAATGTTTGGTGCACGCGTGCATGTTTGAGTGTTATGAGTGTTCTTAATGGATGTGCGTGCGTGTGTGTGTGAAAGAATGAATGTGTGTGATCTTGTAAAATGAATGTTTGGTGCGTGCGTGCATGTTTGAATGAGTGTTATTAATGGATGTGCGTGCGTGCGTGCGTGTGTGAAAGAATGAATGTGTGTGATCTTGTAAAATGACTGTTTGGTGCGTGCGTGCATGTTTGAATGGAATGAGTGTTGTTAATGGATGAGCGTGCGTGCGTGCGTGTCTATGTGTGAAAGAATGAGTCTGTGTGTGTGTGTGCCCCGCCCGCCCCCCTCCCAAAGCTGCCGGCCGCCACTGGCACATGGGTACCAGATCTTCTGGAGTGGATTCAAGGTAGGGGTGGGCGAGGAGCTCCACTCCACTGGCAGACCTAATGGAGTTTTTGGCACTCCACTTGGAGCACGGAGTTTGCCCAAACTCTGCTAGCCCTGCCAGCAGAGTGGAGCTCACCCGGGGCACACTGCAGCCCAGTTATGGGCTACACACCGCAAGCAAAGACAGTCTGTGCTTGCCCTATGTAGCCCATAACTAAGCTGCAGTGTGCACCGTGTCCGGCAACAGATCCAGGGGGCAAGGCCTCCCTCAGCCAGCAGCAGAGCAGGCAGCAGAGGGAGGCAGAGAGAGAAAGCCAGGCTGCCGGGAGAAGGACGACGAGGACCCAGGTAAGTCCTCATCTCCTATTTTCTTTTTCTTTTTGTTGGTTGTGCACACTGGTGAGCA
The DNA here is from genome assembly GCF_031143425.1 of Pleurodeles waltl. Lineage (NCBI taxonomy): Eukaryota > Metazoa > Chordata > Amphibia > Caudata > Salamandridae > Pleurodeles > Pleurodeles waltl. Next base: position 758,656,782 of record NC_090442.1, read on the forward strand.
AAGCCAGACTGAAATGGCAGCCCTGAATTCAGACCAAGTCCTGAGGCAGTGAAAGCTGCCGTTTCAGGCCTCTAGTGCACCAGCTTGTTCTGTGAACACTGCACACGGGGCAAGCTGGTGCACAACAGGCCTGGCAGCTTTCTCTACCTACATCCCTGGCCATAGGCAGCAAAAGAAAGCTGTTATTGCAGTGCACACAGGGCAGGCAGGTGCACAAGATGCCTGAAACTGCAGCTTTCACTGCCTACAGCCCTCTCCTGAGTGCGCCTGATCCCTGAATTGCTAAGCAGGGTCGGACCTGGCTAACCAGGCCCTACCTTGCTTAGGGCTATCAAGATCGGATGCATTGAGGACTCTGCAGGTCCCCAAACTCTGCCTCAGTGGAATTCCACAGAGTTTTTGATCAACTCCGTGGAATTTCGTGGAGTCGAACTCCAAGAACTCCACCCCGTCCTAATTCAAGGCATGACTTGAGTGGAGGTTGAAGTGGATTTAGCTTGACTTCCAGTGCTGGTGATTGTGCAATTGATGTTGGCGAAGAAGAAACCAGCACAGATCTTGGAACAGGAATGAAAGTCAGCTGCATAGTCGGCACGGAACTCAAAGCAGGTTGTAGTGGCAAAGTCAGAATCAAGGAAGAATCTGAATGCAGTAGCCAGACTAGAGCCCCTGTGGATCCTTGGAACCTGAATGCATGCCAGAGGGAGCCAGAGTGCCAGAAATAGACAACATGGCCTCCTTAATCCTTTCACTGCTAGTTTGCGCTTAGGTCCCCATTATTTTTTGTTCACATAAGGTGTCCACACCAAATGTTTGTCCTGTTTTTCCAACATCCTGCAGATTCTAACGGTTTGTGGAATCCTTCTGGAGGGGACTGAGAAATTCACCTACATACAGCTACATTTTGTTTTTTTGGGGAAAAGTGGGAAAAATATGCAGCAGAAAAAAGCATTTGTTTTTTCTCTGCAAATGGCATCAACAAAGGGTTTTTGGTGCTAAAATCACCATCTTCCTAGTTTTCATAAACAGACAGACTTGAATCAGAAAACCACATTTTTCAACATAATGTTGGCATTTTACTGGGACATAGCCCATTTTCTTCTGTTTTGTGCTTTTAACCTCCTTCCAGTTAGTGGTAGAAATGGGTATGAAACCAATGGTGGATTCAAGAAAGGTATAGATTTCTGCAAAGTACACAAAATTCTGAATTCAGCAAGGGGTCATTGTGTAGATCCTTCATAGTTTTCCTATACAAAGTAACCGTTGAAATAAAAAACATATTGTAACTGATTAGAATAAACAGCCATTTGTGTCTATCTGCAACTAAAGCCTTCTGGGTTGTGAGGGTATAAAAGGCTTGTAGGTTCACCAAACAACCTATGTTCACAGAGCCAATAACTGAGCTGCACCTTACAATAGTTTTTCATTGTGTACTGAGTATACAGTAATTAATTTGGTAAAATATAACTAGTGAAAAATAGGTATCTAGGAAATATCAGTATTTCCAAAATGGGCAGAAGATATGGAGTTTAGCAGCAGTGGTTATTTGCACATTTCTGAATTTGGGAAAACCCATACTAGCATGTGAATTAGAGGGCATTTGTCAAAATGACTTCTTTCTTACACACTGACTAACATTTGGAAGGAACAAATGCAGAGAAAGACAACTGGTAATAACACTTGCTCTACTATTCTGTGTTCCCCTAAATCTCTGGATAAAACTGGTACCTCACTTGTGTGGGAAGGCCTAGTGTCCACAACAGGAAACAGCCCAAAGCGCAATGTGGACAAAGCACTTGTTTCCACTGGAAACGAACCCTTTTTTGCAATGTGCCTAGCTGTGGATTTTGGGCTCCAGCTCTGCCAGCACCTAGGGATACCTGGCAAACCTGTACATTATTAAAAACTAGACACCTAGTGGAATCCAGGATGGGTTGACTTGTGTAACTTTCACCAGGTTCTGTTACCCTGAATCCCTTGCAAACCTCAAAATGTGTCTAAAAAACACATTTTCTTCACATTTCTGTGATGGAAAGTTCTGGAATCTGAGGGTAGCCACACACTTACTTTGACCTAACACTCTCCCAAGTCTCTCGGTAAAAATGGTACATCACTTGTGTGGGTAGACCCAATGCACACAGCAGGAAATGGCTCAAAACGCAACATAGACACATCACATTTTTCCACCCAAAACTCACCCTTTTTTTTTGCAATATGCCTAGCTGTGGATTTTGGTCCTAGCTCAGATGGCATCTTGGGAAACCTAGCAAACCTGCACTTTTTTGAAAATTAGACATCCAGGGGAAACCAAGATAGAGTGGCTTGTGTGGCTCTCAGCAGGTTCTATTACCTGAATACTCCCTTGCATACTTCAAAATATGTCTAAAAAACACATATCTTTCACATTTCTGTGATGGGCTAATTCTGGGATCTGAAGGGATCCACAAACTTCTTTCCACCTAACATTCCCCCAAACCTCCTGATCAAAAAGGTACCTCACTTGTGTGGGTAGGCTTGGTGACCACAACAGGAAATGGCCCAAAACGCAACATAGTCACATCACATTCCTCCACTGAAAACTGACCTTTTTTGCAATGTGCCTAGCTGTGGATTTTGGGCCCTGTTCAGCCAGCACCTAGGGAAAACTAGCAAGTCTGCACATTTTTGAAAACTAGAAACCCAGAGGAATCCAGGATGGGGTAATTTGTGTGGCTCTCACGAGGGTCTGTTACCCAGAATCCCTTGCAAACCTCAAAATGTGTCTAAAAAATTCCTGTTCCTCACATTGCTGTGATGGAAAAATCTGGAATGTGAGCTGAGCCTCAAATTTCCTATGACCCAATGTTCCCCTCGGTATCCCAATAAAAATGACACCTCACATGTATAAGTGGGCCAAGTGCCTGGAAAGGAAAGGGCCAAAAATGTGTAGAAATTTAGGGGGGACCAAAGCGGGTCCAAAAGGGAAGGGTTTTTTTTTCATGCGTTTTTAGGCTGACTCTGCTTTGGGCAGCCACACAAGTGGGACAGAGGTTTTAGCAGTGCAGATGGGACAATGCTGGGTGGTAGGAATTTTGTGGATTCCTGCAGATTCCTGAAGTTTCCATCACAGAAATCTAGGGAAAATATGTAATTTCAGTCAAAGTTGGAGGTTTGCATGGCATTGTGGGTAAGAATATGGTGTAGGGTGCATCACCTCTTACACACCTCATACATTCATCTCCAAAACACAGCAACACCCCATCTAACACTCAAATTCCACTTAGCAGCACTAACTCATATACAAATCCCTCACCAAAAACAACTACACCAATATCCCCTCTCATTATTCCACAAAAACAATACCGACCACAAACATCTACACATCAAAGCAACACAAACTTACATTACACTCATCGTCATACCCACTCCCACCCCCAGGACTACACAAAGGATACAAATTCCATCCTATCTCCACCCCTACCCCCCCACTCTTCACAAACACCTACCACAAGCACCCCATCCCAGCAACATTCACTCACTTGCCTCTCCTCCATTGCACAATTTAGAGCCTTACATCATGATCCACATGCTCCTCCACCACCCCTAACCCATACTCCATCCATACTAAACAAACGCAAACAAAATAAAAAACATGCCACTCATAGCAACCTCGCATCCCCTTGTCTGTTACATAATAAAACTACCCTACAAAAAACACTACACTCCTCATGGCTCTCTCAGCCACCAAGTCTACCACACACACACACAGACCCAACAAAATGCCTCCTTAACCTGCTGGAAGAGTAACACTATATTGAAAAGCAAGACTATTGTGAGCCTCAAACAGTTATCACAACTAGCAACACTCCTGCTTCAAGCTCACATTACACTACTTACCCTTCTACTAAACAAAACAACACTACCACTAACACACCTTATCTAAACTGCCAGCTCATAAATGCTCGATCACTCTAAAAAAACAAGCACCACATCTACGACCTGCTCACAGACACACAACCTGACTTACTATTCATTACGGAATCCTGGTTGGGAGATGACATGGCACCAGTGTTGCACGAAGCCCTTCCTCCGGGCTATCAAACCATCACACAAAACCGTATAGGCAAGAGAGGAGGTGGACTAGCTATTATATTCAAACAGGCAATAAACCTCAGTAAAACAGACAACATCTCCATACGAGGTTGTGAAGCCCTCCTTAACAGATGCCACCCTACTCCAACTTCCTCCTGTAACTTTCTCCTCCTTTACAGACCTCCACCTAACAACTCCACTTTCCCAGATGCTTTTCTTGACACAGTCTCAAACCTTATTACACTATACTCCAATCTATGCATTCTTGGGGATCTAAACATTTGGTTTGACAAACCCAATATGCCCCATCCAAAAGCTATCACCACTGGCCTACTTGCATTGAACCTACATCAGATTGTACACAATCCCACACACATCGCTGGTCACATCTTAGATGTCATTTTTGCTAAGCCTGAACTCGTTACTATTCATAGCATCACACCAACCACCTGGTCAGACCACCATCTGATAACTTTCCGACAGACAACTCCACAAATCAACACACCCCGCACCCACTTACATATATACACCTATCGACCATGGAGCAAACTCTTTTTGGATCACTTAGAAACACAACTAACAGCAAAAACAGATCTAGATACAATTAATTCTGTACCAAAACTTTATGAGTGGCTACAGAAAGCTTTTGATGTCCTAATACCACTCAGAAAAACTAAACACGACAAAAGAAAACCAACACCTTGGAGAAACACAGAACTTAAAAAGATAAAGCAACAAATCAGAAAGTTGCAGCGGACCTGGCTCAAAACAAACAACAGCCAAGACAAACTGCAGCTACACAAACTTAACAGGATATACAAATCATCAATCAAAAAAGCTAAAAAAAGATACTACTCAGACAGAATTCTAAATGCTTAATCTACAACCAACGAATTTTTATAAAATTCTCAATGAATTTCGAAAACCTACATGCATGGAAGGAAGTCATCCTACCACTCAAGATTTCACAAACAAATTGGCAACTCACTACACAACCAAGGCAGACACATTGGACTCCTATTTAAAACAGAAGAAAACCATCAGCACCAACCCCTTTACTAAAATACCCTTTAAGAATAAATCATCCCAACCTCTACAGTCCTTCAAACAAATATCCCAGGATGAATTTATGGATTTGGTCAAAGCAAGCAGACCTTCTGGTTGCCCTTCTGACCCTTGCCCACTGCAAATCTTCAAGAACATCCTGCTATCTACTTCTGCTGCCACACCTGTAAGAAGAATCATCAACAACTCTTTAACTTCAGGAACTTTTCCTGCAGACCTGAAAAAGGCATACATACGACCATTATTAAAGAAAACAAACCTAGACCCGCAAGACCCCAACAACTACAGACCTATCACAAATGGACCTTTCCTGGGCAAATTGATAGAAAGAGCAGCTTTCGCCCAGATGTCACAATTCATTGAAGACAATTCTATACTTTCAGACTTACAAACTGGATTCCGCCCAGGAAGAAGCACTGAATCGGCACTCATGGCAATCTGGGACGATCTTAAAAACACAGTCGACCGAAATGGAGTTGCTGCACTACTTCTCTTGGACCTCTCAGGTGCCTTTGATACGGTTGACCATGACACCCTAACTCAAAGACTCCACGAAGCCGGCATACAAGGGATTGCTCTCGACTGGATTACTTCTTATCTCCAAAAAAGAGCGAATATCATCCACTCGCCCCCCTTCTCATCCGAACCCTCCCACACAAAAGCAGGGGTCCCCCAAGGGTCAATCATCTCACCTTTGCTTTTCAACATCTACATGATATCTTTACCAGAACTGATCAATGATTTCCATCTCACATGCTACAACTATGCAGATGACACACAAATACTACTTAAATTAGAAGACCCCAAAAACATTGAAAACTCACAAATCTTCAGTTGCCTCAGAGCCGTTGATCAGTGGATGACCTGGAGCCATCTCAAACTAAATACCTCCAAAACAGAAATACTCATATGTGGTGACTGGAAAAATTATGACCCTATGTGTGTCTGGCCTGACGATCTCGGACAACCTCCTCAATTATCCAAGGAAGTTAAAAACCTAGGAATCACCATGGATTCCAAGCTAACTATGAATGCCCAAGTAGACAAATTAGCACGCACAAGCTTCATCACCTTAAAGACTTTACGACGCATCTTCCCCCACCTCGGATTTCCTCACAAGGTGCAAGCTACTATCTCACTTGTACTATCCAAACTGGATTATGCCAATAGCCTCTACCATGGATCATCTCTATCTGTTATGAAAAAACTACAACGTATCCAGAATTCCGCAGCCAAGCTACTACTACATATAAAGCTGCAAGCCCACATCTCCCCTGCCTTGAGAGCACTACACTGGTTACCCGTTGCCAGAAGATGCACTTTCAAGCTGCTTTGTATCACCCACAAAGCTATACATGGAACAGGACCACTTTTTATCAGAAAGAAAATTACCAAATACATCCAACAAAGAACCCTCCGCTCAAGACTGGCACCCCGCCTTAGAAAACCACCATACAAGAAAAAGACTGTAGGTGGTACATCCTTCTCCGTCCAAGCAGCCAAACTATGGAATTCATTACCCCCAACTATAAGAGCCACAGATAACTTTCTTGTCTTCAGAAAACTACTCAAGAGTTGGCTCTTTCCTTTTTCAAACAACTATGAACTGCATATGCATATGTGGATAAATATTTTTTTCAGATTGTATGTATATTTCTATTTATTTATAGTTTCTTTGGAAAATATGTATTGCTACTGTCATAGCAATAAAATACACACACACTCTGTAAACCTGTCTGACTAAGTATTTTTTTTTACCCATGATTCTAATTATGTATTGTATGTGCATATGTGTGTGTATTCATGTGTGTGTGTGTGTGTGTGTGTATATATATATATATATATATGTGTATGTATGTGTATATGTTGTTTCTGTGCTTGGCATGTTCGTGGATCATTGCATGGCTCCTACTAGATATCTATGAATTCCTGCTCTCATCTTATCACACTTATCTACTCATCACTCTTATGTCATGTCTCTATCAAACTATCCTCCATTCTCACTCTGACTCATCCCAAATCCCTTCTACCACTTTCACCTCCTAAATATCTCTGCCTAAGCTCTTCCCTCCTGTAGGAAGTTGGCTCTGTATGCACTATTTCAAAGTAAGGAATAGTATGCACAGAGTCCAAGGGTTCCCCTTAGAGGTAAGATAGTGGCAAAAAGAGATAATACTAATGCTCTATTTTGTGGTAGTGTGGTCGAGCAGTAGGCTTATCAAAGGAGTAGTGTTAAGCATTTGTTGTACACACACAGGCAATAAATGAGGAACACACACTCAGAGACAATTCCAGGCCAACAGGTTTTTGTATTGAAAAATATATTTTCTTAGTTTATTTTAAGAACCACAGGTTCAAATTTTACATGTAATACTTTGAATGAAAAGGTATTGCAGGTAAGTACTTTAGGAACTTTGAATAATCACAATAGCATATATACTTTTCAAATAAAACACATATAGCTATTTTAAAACTAGACACAGTGTAATTTTCACAGTTCCTAGGGGAGGTAAGTAATTGTTAGTTCTTGCAGGTAAGTAAACCACCTACTTGGTTCAAGTTTGGGTCCAAGGTAGCCCTCCGTTGGGGGTTCAGAGAAACCCCAAAGTTACCACACCAGCAGCTCAGGGCCGGTCAGGTGCAGAGTTCAAAGTGGTGCCCAAAACGCTTAGGCTTCAAAGGAGAAGGGGGTGCCCCGGTTCCAGTCTGCCAGCAGGTAAGTACCCGCGTCTTCGGAGGGCAGACCAGGGGGGTTTTGTAGGGCACCGGGGGGGACACAAGTAAGCACTGAAAGTACACCCTCAGCAGCACGGGGGCGGCCGGGTGCAGTGTGCAAACACACGTCGGGTTTTCAATTGGAATCAATGGGAGACTAAGGGGTCTCTTCAGCGATGCAGGCAAGGGGGGGGCTTCTCGGGGTAGCCACCACCTGGGCAAGGGAGAGGGCCTCCTGGGGGTCACTCCTGCACTGGAGTTCTGATCCTTCAGGTCCTAGGGGCTGCGGGTGCAGGGTCTTTTCCAGGCGTCGGGATCTGAGAGTCAGGCAGTCGCGGTCAGGGGGAGCCTCGGAATTCCCTCTGCAGGCGTCGCTGTGGGGGCTCAGGGGGGACAACTTTGGTTACTCACAGTCTCGGAGTCGCCGGGGAGTCCTCCCTGAAGTGTTGTTTCTCCACAAGTCGAGCCGGGGCGTCTGGTGCAGAGTTGCAAGTCTCACGCTTCTGGCGGGAAACGCAGTCGTTTTAAAGTTGCTCCTTTGGAAACAAAGTTGCAGTCTTGGGTGAACAGGGCCGCTGTTCTCGGGAGTTTCTTGGTCCTTCTAGAGCAGGGCAGTCCTCTGAGGATTCAGAGGTCGCTGGTCCTGGGGAAAGCGTCGCTGGAGCAGTGTCTTTTCGAAGTGGGGAGACAGGCCGGTAGAGCTGGGGCCAAAGCAGTTGGTGTCTCCGTCTTCTCTACAGGGTTTTTCAGCTCAGCAGTCCTCTTCTTCTTAGGTTGCAGGAATCTGAGTTCCTAGGTTCAGGGGATCCCCTAAATACAGAATTTAGGGGTGTGTTTAGGTCAGGGAGGGCAATAGCCAATGGCTACTGTCCCTGAGGGTGGCTACACCCTCTTTGTGCCTCCTCCCAAGGGGAGGGGGTCACATTCCTATTCCTATTGGGGGGATCCTCCATCTGCAAGATGGAGGATTCCTAAAAGTCAGAGTCACTTCAGCTCAGGTTGCCTTAGGGGCTGTCCTGACTGGTCAGTGACTCCTCCTTGTTTTTCTCATTATCTTGCAAAAAGTGGGGCCGTGGCCGGAGGGGGCGGGCAACTCCACTAGCTGGAATGCCCTGTGGTGCTGTAACAAAGGGGGTGAGCCTTTGAGGCTCACCGCCAGGTGTTACAGCTCCTGCAAGGGGGAGGTGATAAGCATCTCCACCCAGTGCAGGCTTTGTTACTAGCCACGGAGTGACAAAGGCACTCTCCCCATGTGGCCAGCAACATGTCTCGAGTGTGGCAGGCTGCTAAAACCAGTCAGCCTACAAGGGTAGTTGGTTAAGGTTTCAGGGGGCACCTCTAAGGTGCCCTCTGGGGTGTATGTTACAATAAAATGTACACTGGCATCAGTGTGCATTTATTGTGCTGAGAAGTTTGATACCAAACTTCCCAGTTTTCAGTGTAGCCATTATGGTGCTGTGGAGTTTGTGTTTGACAGACTCCCAGACCATATACTCTTATGGCTACCCTGCACTTACAATGTCTAAAGTTTTGCTTAGACACTGTAGGGGCACAGTGCTCATGCACTGGTGCCCTCAACTATGGTATAGTGCACCCTGCCTTAAGGCTGTAAGGCCTGCTAGAGGGGTGACTTATCTATACTGCATAGGCAGTGTGAGGTTGGCATGGCACCCTGAGGGGAGTGCCATGTCGACTTACTCGTTTTGTCCTCACCAGCACACACAAGCTGGCAAGCAGTGTGTCTGTGCTGAGTGAGGGGTCCCCAGGGTGGCATAAGATATGCTGCATCCCTTAGAGACCTTCCCTGGCATCAGGGCCCTTGGTACCAGGGGTACCAGTTACAAGGGACTTACCTGGATGCCAGGGTGTGCCAATTGTGTAAACAAAAGTACAGGTTAGGGAAAGAACACTGGTGCTGGGGCCTGGTTAGCAGGCATCAGCACACTTTCAAATCAAAACATAGCATCAGCAAAGGCAAAAAGTCAGGGGGTAACCATGCCAAGGAGGCATTTCCTTACACCTCCACCTCCACATCTAACTCACCAAACCTCACTCTACCTCTCTGACCTCCCACACAACCCTACTAAATTCTCCTGCATTCATCTCAACCTGCTACTATGCTCTCCCTAACCCTTCCACATACTCTTCCCCCTCCGCCCCCGTTTATTCATCCCAAGCCTTTGGGTTGAGTAAATGAAGGATATACTCCCAATTAACACTTCTGGATTTCTTTCCTCCTCCACCCCTCCATTACTCCAGTCAATCTAACTAACAAACTCTCATATCCGCAGCTCAAATTAACTCATAATAATGCTAAAACTGTACTCATTATTAAAAAATACTAATCCATCACTAATTCTTGTTGGGTTCCGGAGTAGCGTGCTACTCATCGAAAAGCGCTTCGACGCCTCGTCAGGGGTAGTAAGCGCTATATAAATACGATTACAATACAATACAATGTGAAGCACACCACCCTGGACTCATTCCCTGGGATCTCGTGAGCTGTCTGCCCCCCCAGGGGGGCTGATTAGGGAGAATTACCTCCATCTGCCCCCCCAGGGGGGCAGAAAGACTTTGTCCTCGACCCTCCTTTTTTTAAACAATAATGATTCCCTGGAGTCTAGTGGACGTTCTGCCCCGAGGGGGCAGACTGGGGATAATTACCCTATCTGTTCCCCGAGGGGGAGGCAGAAATATTTTGGTATCAATTTTGATGGTGGGAAGGCCCCACCCCTCTTCTATATATAAAAAAAAAGTGTCTGGTGGGCTTTGTGCCCCTGTCCCCCAAGGGGGAAGAAAGACTAGGCCTGTTTTTAAGGGGGTCGGGCCCTGCCCTGCCCCTTCTGGGCAGCCTCTACCACTAGACCTTTCTAAAACAATTCATCCCTAGTGCCTAGCGGGCTCTCTGCCCCTGGGGAGGGCAGATAGAGGGTTAGAACCCCCAACTGCACCCCTAGGGGTGCAGAAAATGTGTGCTTACTTTTGGTTGGGTGGGCATTAAACAACCCTGATGTCTAGTGGGCTTTCTGCCCTCCGAGGGTCAGATTGGGGTAATATTCTCTATCTGCCCACCAGGGTGGACAGAAAGACTGTTCCTTTTTTTGGGGCTCAGTGGGGGTATTTCCTTGCCCTTTCTGGGCAGCCCTCACCCTTTATTAAATAAAAAAAGAAGACCCTAGTGGCTAGAGGGCTATTGCCCTAATCTGCCACCTGGGTTGGGGGGGAGGGAAAGACTTTGCCATATAAAAAAGTGAAGGGGGAGCAAAAACCCTTGCCCAAGGGGCTGCTCTACCCTCTCTGGTGGCCTAGTGGAGTAGATCCCTGCTTGGGGATCGCCTTCCTGAGACAACCCCCAAGCAGGGATCCACCAGAGAAATGTACCTTTGGAAAGGGGAGATTCCCCTTAGTCCAATGTTACCTCTCCCATTAAATCGGTACCTAGGGGGCTGAGATATGCCCCTGAGCACTAAAAAAAATGAAAGCAAACAAGCCGATCGACTCATTTTACTTTCATTTTTTCCTGTAATAACATTGGCGCACCAATCATCATTACAGGGTGAGGATATATTTAGACTTGGTTGCTGGTGAAGCTCTATCCAAATAAAATCCCTCTGAGTGCCCACACCAGTGGGATTTCATGTGCCATGTGAGTGGATGGCTGGGAGCCATCCGACGCACATGAGCGCTGCTGCGATGGACGACTCCCAGCTGTTCAACGCATGCAAAGGGTTAAATGCCTCAACTTAGTGTTCTGTAATCAATGGCATTGGAAACTCAGGCACAATAGGACTAATTGCGAATAGGGAGCAAGATCGGTTGGCAACAATGCAACCTCCTGACTTCTCTTTAGACAGAGGATGGGGTTGAGTCCCTGTTCAACTTCTTGTGCTTCTTCTTGAATTTTGATTAGGAGTGACTAGACAACCTTGACTGCAAAGTGGACTTGTTGTGGAAGCCACCTTGAGAGAAGGACCGAGTTTGCACACTCAACTTTGAGCAGGACTTACGTGAGGCCATGACTCATTTCAATGTTTAGGGACATACAACTTCACTTCACGGTCCTGGATCACCTTTGGTGCACAAGGGCACATTCTTAGAATGACTTGTACCCCAAGCCTAAACACCAGAGTCCGTCACCAAAATCTGGCATGACACAGTTAGATCCCTGTAATCTTCAGTATGCACATTTTACCCTTGTACACTCAAAAGAGTTTTGGAAGGAATTTGTCTACCGACCAAAAGGGATTGGTGCTCCAAAACCATGTTCATAGGAGCACTAAGAAAGGAATGGACATTAGCACACATGAGTGGTGCATAAATGTGATGCAGAGCACCACAACACCAGTTAGTGGCATGTGGCAGCACTGCTGAAAATCTGTCCGGATCCAGTCTGCTGCCTGGGAAACATTCCAAAGATAAGGAATTTCTGGTTCTAAGTATCCATCAGAAAGTGCCATATTCTGGCTGTAGCATTAGGGTAACATAGTCATATTGTGCTTGCAATGATTGGTACAGAGGCAATATTGTGGCTGTAAAGCTTGGGTAATGCACCCTGCAATACCAATGTATTTTTAAGGGAGGGTGAAGTAGCCATTAAGAGGCTGCTAAGTTAAGGTAAAACAGTAATTTTGCAGCTGTAAAGTTCCAGTAAAACAGCCTTGTATAGTAATGTAACAATATGAAAGTTCTGATAAAAGAAATGGAGTAGCTCAGATAGAACACATGTAGCCCCTTTTGGTGCCCTCCGTCTTCGCACCCAGCTGCTTTCAGCCAGAGGATGTCTTCTCCTAGAAGGGCAAGACATCCCTGCTGCTAGGCAACAGCTCAACTGTGGGAGCCAGAGGGTGTGATAACTTTACATTGGGTAAAATCGTTAAACTTTGCCTGATTTCACAAGTGCACATTTTCCAAATTTACCAGCCTATACTGTGAGCAGCAAGTCACTGTAACAAAGCTAGGTTATCTGAGTTGTAGTTAGGTGCTCAGTCTTCTGGGTCTGTCACGGGTCACCCAAATAATGGGGATTGCCTGCTATCCCTGAGGTACAAAAGATAGTTTAGCAGGTGATTCTGTGTGAAGTTTGCAGTGGCCACATTCCCATACCATTCATCAGTACAAATAAATCAGTCTCACAAAGTCACATTGGGTAGTATGTGTTGCCCTCTTGCTGCCTCACTTGGAGTCTTGCAAAGTAGTGCAAAAGTATGCTGCAGAAGGGCATGGAATCAGGAGAGCCAACGTGAAACTGCTCAGCAGTATAGTGCATGAAGGGGCCCATCCAAAAGAACTAATACCCTGCAACTCCATCCAGGGGTGCAAATCCAAAGCTCAGCTCCGTGGGTCTCCATAAAAGTAACCTCAGATACCTATGCTACTTGTCACTCAGAATTGCAGTGATGTTCCTTTTTCTGCCTCTTATACCCTTTGCATGGCTTAGAGAGACATTACTCTCACAGCAATGCACGAGGAGGTACGAGATTCCTACAATAGTGCAATGCAGCAGGCGTAAACCATCCTCAAAGGTGGAAGAGCCTCGCCCCCCTCCACCTCTTTGCAAACATGAAGAGTGCCTGTCAGGCTGAGCAAAGGTCAGCCTGACAGACATTCTTCATGTTCGGATCAGGCCGCAAAGTGCTGCATATGTGCTAAATGTGCCAGTGCTTGTCTGACTGAGCTGAACTTTGCTGGGCTGAGGATTTCACAGCCCTGTGACCACGTCCTCCTCAACCTGGAAAAGCACTTGGAGGTGCTCCATCTCTTGATGAGAGGGCATGTCAGTGATAGACTTGGGCCTGGGCACTTCAGTTTTAGGCCCTGAAGTGCCCAGAGCTGACTATCAGTGACGCCTTGTCACAGAGTTGGGTGGAGTCAGCAACTCTAACTGACCCAATCCCAGTCTGTGATGAGCACAGGTCTCCCGCCTCCTTGTGAGTATGAATGTGTGTTCGTGTGTGTTTAGGTCCTCACTGCAATGAATGTCAAGTAACCAAATTGTCTGGGGTAGCAGAGGTGACATCACACACCATTTAGCCTTTGCTTTCACTTACACAGCATGCTTAGACATACAAGCACATTTATACATACATACACTTGTTGTCACATAAGCACACTCTCACAAGCGTGCACACCTCAGCTGCCAGGGAGGGTCATATTCCAGCAAATAAATTGTAATTCAGTTTTTCTTACACTAATTGTGAATAATAACATGTTATTCACTATTAGTGTAATAATAAAGAATTGACAAAAGACAAGGAAAGTGGGGCTGCCCTTGTGTGCCTGGGACTGATTATGCCACCTCCGAGGGCAGGGGTCGCAAAGGTAGTGCCAGAGGTCGCCAAGGGCATGCCAAAGGTCACAGCTGCGACCCTTGGCAACCCCTAAATGATGTCCATGATCACTGCCCTCCCCTCACCTGCTCAAATTACAGTCCGCCACTACAATGCAGCAACATTCCATCTGTAAAGTTGGGTTATGGAATCAATGTTGTCATTGTAAAACTACACTAAAGGTGCAAAACGTCTGTAAATACAGAGTAATACAATAAAGTTGTTCATGTAAACCGGAGAAGTGTTGTTTTATTGTGGCAGTAAGCAAATGGTAAATGTAATCGAGTAACGCTGTGATTGTACAAGTTATTTAAAAATATGTATAAAAAAACCTAGTATTAAGTGTTTGGGCCACATTAAGTGCACTCCACTCCACAGCATGTTACAAATCCAGCTCACTACAGCCATATTCTGGAGCTTTGATTAGCCTCAGTTTGTACAGAAACTGATAAATCCATTACAGTCTTTTTATTGGCGCAGGTGTAGAGGCTAAGGCTAATCTCAGGAGGAGTGGCAAAAGCATGACAAAATTAATGCACTTCAAACTGACTTTAAAAAGTAGACATTTTCAAGATAAAAATATTAAAATTAAGGTAATGGATTAATTAGGCATTCATGAAAAAGTGCGGCAGAATTAAAGGAGAAAACCATTGAGCAGGGACGGCTGTTGTTCAAGGGCTAAGGGTCTGCGCCCCTAGCCTTTTCTGGCCTCTCTAGTGAAACATATCTTTAATTACATGATGAAAGTCAAACATTTTCTGCACAACATTTTCCGAGTGAAAGTTGTGCACTTTGAAAAGCCCCACTGCGCCTGCGTCAGTATGTGTCTGAAAGCTGCACAGTAGGGCTGACAGGGCTAACTCATGCAAAGCCCTTACGTTTTCTCAGAACGCAGTGACGTCCCTGGCTTATCTCCTCCTCCACCAGAAGCCCTGATAGTAAACAGCCTGGAGCGTTTTTGTTCAGCCTGGGTTTCTGAAAACTTCATGTCACTCCTATATTATTCTACACCCTTTCCTATTTACTCAAATGGTGGGGTGTGATAAGAAGGGTTTAAGTAACAGAGGTCACATTTTATTAAAAGAATGTGGCATTGTGCAAAGAAAATCCCCTTTTCCTGCATTACAAGCAGTCTGTGGCAGATAAATGGAATAAATACAATAAATAACTCCATCCAGGGCTCTCTGGGAGACAGGAGTGTGACCTGAAGACCTCAAGTCATAAATATGCCAAAGACAACCCTGCACACAAGTAAGTTGGAGCTCTATCTTTTTTACAGACAATGAGAAAAAACATCTGTTCTCTCAGCTCTCCTCTCCTTTCACTGCCTCTGTAGGTGATTTAATCTCTCAAAGGCAGTAATGGTTCCAGTAATGTATCATGGCTAGTTATTGTTTATTTCTTCTGCAGACTAATGACGTGATATGTCATATTAAACATGTAATCTGCAGCTCAAATAAACGTGTACCTTTTATCACTGAAACTGCTGGAAACTGGATGGGTGAGGCAATGTGTATTTGTTTGAATGTGTTTGCAGGGCTTGACAGAGTGGCTGAGAAAATGTGGGTGTCTGTGTATAAGAGTTGTGTGAATGGCAGTGGATGACAATGTGGATGAATAAATGGGTAGGTGACCAAAGGCAGTGGGTGAGTAGGTGAATGGAAATACGTGGGTAGTGAGGCTCTCTCACAAGGTGCAATTCCGTCTTGTATTTGTGCCCCACCACTGCTTTCAGTCACCAGCTACCACTGCCATTGAGATTGCAAAACATGTATAAATAATCCTACAAAGTTCACTGTTTTTAGGTTTTAGTTCTCTTATGCAATAGTCACAGAATCTTGAATTCATCACTCTCCTTTTTCGACGTGGAAGAGTTGATTAAACTTTCCAGAATTCCAAATAATTAACCATATAAATAAGAAGGTTGAATGTATTTTGAGCACAGCAAAATAAACTCTAATTTGGAGACTGGTGGATGATTGGATAGTACTATTGCTGCAGTATGCAGCCAATATGAATCAAGGAGGGAACATGCTTGATCGTGCAAATGTTTCCAGTGAGTAATCCGGTGCTTCCCCACCCACCGCTTGGCCCACGGAAACTTTGGTAGAAGATGAAGGCGGGGTCTGTGATATCTGTTGACTTTGAAATCAAGAGATCTGTGTTTTAGTCAGTCAGTCAATATTTTCGTATTCAGTTAACAGTTTAACCATAGAAGCACAAAATATATATAAAAAGCAATTGAATATTAAAGTACAGAAACATCTACATGACAGTTAAAGACTAATCAATATTACAGTATGCCAATTCCGTGGCATACATACACAAAATATTTGAGAGGATTAAATAAACTACCAGATTTCATAGCATTTTAAAAGAAACAACAGAAAAAAGACATAAAAAAATCTTCCCCAGTATAACAGAAAAATAAGTATGTGCAAACAGGCAGCGGAAATCTGCCATTAAATAAAGGACTGATGCATGATTCCAATATCATATCATAAAGCTGCCCGTCATCCGATGGTAGTCTGGATGGACTTGAGCACTACCAAACAAATATAAATCGATGGTAATGACTGAATATAAAGCATGGCTTGTCTGCAATGCCTAATATTCAAGTGTCTCAAATTTGGCATCAGGCTAACAACATTGTATTCTGAGAGTCACATGGACATATTGATAGACTGGCATAATGAAAACAAAGTTCTGGAAAAACACCATAAAAAATAAAACTACTGTGTTTAGCTTCAGTTGTCTCAGTAAAAATCTGTGGTGACTATTGTTGGCCCATACAAGGTAGGGCTCCATGCCAAAGGTACGGTTAACTAGCGCGTGATTTCTTATGGTATGCTTCTGGCACTCACTATGTTCACTGTTCATCTTGCACAGGTCCAAAAAACGGGTTTTAACTGGATTTGGCAGGGTCAGCTCAGAGACATCGGATCAGAAAAGAATGCAGGCAAATTCAAAAGTAAAAAAGACATTTTAAATATAAGCTAGCCATCGAGTCTTTCTGTCTGTATCCATTTTAATGCAATCAGACAGTATCAAACGATTAAAAGCAGTTTGCTGCTTAGTCCATAGGAGAAGCAGGTTGAGCTTAATCAAGCCAATGACTGGGTTCTAATCATGAATTCCCCTTGTCCCACAATTTGTGAACGTCTGCAAACTATACTTTTGCCCTTGTCACTGTTCTCTTGTATGCCAAACAGAAAGCACTGAGGAACAGGTTGGCCTCAATCATTCTTAACCACATACAAAACTCGGCCATTCTTTTCAATTACCCAACATCGCTTTAGATTATAGTGCTGCATGGTACAATAATACTAACTCACTCATTTAGTCTGTATTTTGCAGTGCAACCATGTTAAGTGGGAGCCTCTTTAGAGCACGAGAGTTGCCACATATTGTCTAGTGATGGGGGAAGAAGACCTATAAGCATTGTGCAGAGAACCCCCTGCCACAGTGAGTTGATCCACAGCCAGTAAGAGTTTCTGAGTACTGTGTGTGTCTGATGATTTGTCAGCTGGCAGGCATGCTCCTGATGGCTATCTATCTCTGACCCATGTAGGGGCTCCACACATTGGTGATATGCTGTAGCCACAGATGAGGTTGGCCTTGCAGAAGAGGTCTTGCTTTATTCCTCACTTGAAGGACATGAAGTTGGGCAGCGCAGTCAGCTCCTGGGCTGATGAGTACCTCAAGCTGCAGCCTTGCATCCTGGTGGGTTTGATTTGTTTGCGTTCTTTGAATTAGGTCTCTTGATTGTTATAGAAATGATTGGTATGAATAGGTAAGTGTACCTGTTAAATGAGGTGGCATGGGTCAGCAGTCACTCGAGGCCTGTGCCTCCATACACACAGAATTTTGATTTTAGCTCCGTGTTTCACGTGGAGCCAATGAACTATTTTCAGATAGGTTAATATGTGGCCAGGATGTGGTCTTGATAACAGCATTGATGTAAGGAGTGAATTGAAACTGCCTGTTGAAAAGGACTTCTGGTATTTTCTCCTCCTTCTGTGTCGTAAGGGAATCTTTAAATTATTTTGGTTATAGGAACAATGCTGTGTTCCTGAACACATTTACAAGAAGCAAGAATTCCAATTCTGATCGTTTGAAGCAGAGAAAATGTTCTACTTAAGGCAGCTCTGCCAGTCTGCCTCCATTTTCTTGGAATTTTGTTTTATCAGCATACATTTGGAAATGGATACAAGGGCAGGTGTCATATGTAATCATTGAATAGAGTTCATGACAACAAGCTTGCAGGTAGTTTGCATACCATCATTTCTGTTAAGGGCACTCCTATTCAGTGCTAATGATTAGTTAAGATATAATTGATCACTTCAAGGCACAGTTCTGATGCTCCCAGCCATGACTTCAAGAGGCACAAGTAGTGGTGGTTCCTCAACACACCACAGAACTGTGTTCTGGGACATGTTATCACTGGTCCCCTAAACAGTAGCCTGAAATCAAGGCCAGGGGTTACCTGAAAGTTCACTCACTACCACTACACTGATCATGCTGTCCACCTTAACACTTTCCTTATGCCAGAGATATGGGTCTTTTGACTGAATGGTGATGCTCTGGTGTGCTGTTTCACAAGATGTGTAACCAGAAGGTTCCACAGGTCCTTAGAAAGCTCATAATTTGTTCAGGGCTAGTGTTCAGTGCTTCTTTGTCAGCGAACGTAATGCCTAACTCACTTTAGAGTCACGAAACTTAGAGCAAGAATTCAAAGGCATCTATAGAATTGGCACACTCCTGAAGAAGTGGGAATTCCATACTGGTCACCACTAGTCCACTCTGCAGGAAGATAAAAGTTAATATAAATATATGGGCATGTGTCTCAGAATTAGGTTTAAAAGGAAATAAAAGCTGGTACTTTACTTCAGAAAGAAGGTACAGTTAAGCCACATATTGCTGTTGCTAACTGTCATTCCCAAAGTCAAATGCTTTGAAGGAGAGCACGATGCTTCGGTTACACAAATATACAGGCCTGGGCCACCATGATATCAAATAAAGCATCCATCACAAATCACTGCTACTTTTGGTTATTGTTTCTTTCACACATGAAAGAAATCGTCTATACTGCTACATTTTAAACGAAAGATACACAATGAATTAAAATACTTTACAGTGTGAACCGGATATATTCGTGATGGTGGGCTTTCCTGAGAGTAAAATAAGCCTTCAGGCAACATCCAAAACACATATGGATCCGTATTTACTAAACTTTATGACGGCGCGACACAACAACATTTTATCACAGCACTCACAGGCCTTTAAAACAATAATTTGATATTGTGTTTGTAGTTGCATTGTGTGAGCGCCCGAGCTAATTTTAGTAAATAAGGGCTTCTGTGTTTCCAATTGACAAATGGATTATCTCTGTAATGGCAATGCAGAAACTGTATCACTGTAATGCTAACATAACGAATCAATATTATAATTAAGGACTATCTGGAGATTTAGGAAGATTGGGGATTTGAAAAGAGTTGCAGTAGCTCAGATCTTTAATAACGACTGATGGCAATGTCTTAAATTCCAATAGCAAAACAGCAGTTTCAGCTGCTATTTGAGGGTGAAGATACTAATGTAGGCTGTAAATCCTGAATCGAGCAGTAACATGAGTTACCCGCCAAATCTGGAATTACAAATACTACTGGAAAACTATGGCTCCTGCTCGTTTTCTCCTAGGCAGTATTCCAGTATCCTAAAAGTACCAAAACCCATGCTACCGGTAGTAAAAGCTACATGAACACTAATGCGTACCGCCGCCTATTTTATAGGCAGACCTCATGCGAGATGTAAAGTGAATGGAAATTGGGGGGTCACGATTGGAGCTTTTTTATCGTATGGTCAGATGTGTGACTACATGACAACATGATCCTCATGTTGATGGGAAATTAGTCAGTTGGCCTACTTTTTGCATAGAAGATGGACCCCTTTGGAGAGGAGTTAAGATGACCGACACAAGTAGAGGGCACAATGAATGCAACTTTCATGGACTGTGTAATACAACTAACATTGCTTGCACAGATTTTGTAAATCTGTATCTATACTACAGAAAGGTTATGGAATCTATACTAATGATGATTGTTTCTCTGAACCGTCCATGATTTACTGAAATGTGTCTGTTGTAATGAAGAACCAAACAGACCCGCGTGCATTAAGGAAGGATCTGCGTCTGTACTACATGTGGAAAAGAACCCACAACAGGGAAATACCTGACCAGTTCTGCTGACATAGAGGATATAAACCACCTAGATCCAGGGTTAAGAGATGTGCTTCTCTACAAACATAAGGAATGGAATCCACCTAATACCAGGGATAAAAGGATCTGATCTAATACGGACATGTGAAATCATATGTGTGCACGACTTAAGTCTGCACCTCTTCTTCACATGTAATTGAATATCCCTTAGGGTAGGTCTTGAAGGATAAGTTTCCCTTCTATATGTGGAATGCAATATACACAGGGCAAGGTCCAGGGGTGTAGTCTCACATACAAATGGGATGGATTACGCTCTGGGGCAGAGGTGAATGATGTCTCTCATAGCGGAGGGGCTATAATCAGTGCTTTACATGGAAAAAGAAAAGTTCCGGTATTGACCGAATTGATTAGGGCGGGTCTGGAAGGGGCTTATCTGGGGGCGTGGCTTCAAGGCAGGCATTTAAGAATATCAGCATTTTCCTCTTTAGTATAAAGTTTCTTGCCCTTTAGCCAAGTTCAGGTCACAGGTGCAGGGCGTAATTGGGATTTTTGTAGTTTAATATAGGGTAAACTTGACCTGAGGGCATTAAAACATTTTACATGAGAATCAAAAGCTTTAGGTGAAGGTATACTTTGTTGTTTTTATGGCACGGGCAGATAAAGTGATTTGCCCCGAATCACAGAATGTTATGCAGACACTGGGATTTCACCTCCCCATGCCATAAAAACAAAAATGTATGCTATCATGTAGAACGTGTGCTTCTCATGTAAAGCGCTCTAATACCCTCGCGCCACGTTCGCGCTATATATAAAACTGCAAGTTAGTACCAGCTGCGCACTGCACACATGAGCTAAACTTGGCTGAAGGGCGTTAGACGTGCTGACAGATAATGACGAGTGTATTCTAGCGCTGCGAACCTACACTATAACTGACAGCGCGTCAGTTCAAGTGTCAGGACCACTAGCCCTCAAGCCACACCTCCTTATTCTTGTTTATCTGTCAGAGTGTAAGGCTGCAACAGCGACCTATCACTGGGATACTTTCACCATTAACTGTTGCGCTCCACAGACACGCTCTATTTGAAAGCGTGGTATACAGCAGCACCTGGGCTGCACGAACCGGTACCCTAGAGCTTGACCCCAGCTTGACACTAGGAGTACGGGTACTCTCTTGACACAAGGAGAAGTCCCAGTACTCAAGGGGAGGACACTGAGAAGTTCTGGTACTCAGTCTCGGTAAGTACCGGCCCATTTAAAGCACTAGAACGGGCACAGGCTCGCTACATCTCCTACACGATGAATGGTGCTCCCCAGATTTCAGGACAAGTGAGCTCTGTGTCTTTTACTTATGGAATGGAATCTCTATGAGACAGGTTGTTCAATATAATCCTCTAGCCAGTGACTCAAATGCATCTAGGGAGAGACAGGAGGTAGCGGTGTACCTCTTACAACAGCAACATGAATTATTTATGTTAGGGCTGAGTTAGTTTTGTTTCTTCTAAAGGACTGAAACAAGACATGTTTTTTCTCTGAACTAGGAAGATGTTATTTGCTCCAGGTCAGGCAATTATGATTATAATGGAATTAGGAGCCAGACAGCCATTTAACTCCCATCTTTTATTCCTTATGGTTTGGCTTGGAGGTACTTAATAGATGTTCTGCCTAACATGCACCATTCGTAGGCAACAGATGCATGAGATACTGCTTCGACTGAGTGTTTCAAGGGGGCTTCCCTCCCCTCAACCTTCCCACCAGTATGCAATTTCCTATTTTCATAGACACATTCCAGGTATGATAAGGTATCGCATGGAACGTTAGTTTTTAAAAGCTGTTCTTATCGGGCCCGTGGATGCAAGCAGCTAGTCACACCATACCCTGTGCCGGGAAATGTGAAACATTGTTCATTTCCGGATGAGTGGCCCTGAGATGGCTGAGCAGACAGGAGACAAGTGAGCTCCAGATGGGATCTGAGCAGGAGTGCCTCTGGAACATCCAGCATCGGCTCCACTTATATGGGGCATAATTATACTCTGGTTGTACTGAATTTGTATAAAAAAAATCTGACGCAAATTCGGCACAAACCTAACACCATATTTATACTATGACGCCCAACCCTGCAAGCGTCAAAATTCCTCCATGTGCGTCATTTTCTGGATGTGGGAAGCCTTGCGTTAATGACATGCAAGGTAGGCGTTCCCGTCCAAAAAATGACTTTAAGGCCTGTGCGCCTTAGTTATACTCCTGCGTCATTTTGACGCACTTGATGGGGCGGCCCTTAAAAAATGGCGCACAGCCTGATGTGCGCGGTTTTTTAATGCCTGGGTGAGGGCAGGCATTAAGGGAACTGTGGGCTCATTTCCATGGTCTCTGACCATGGAAGGAGTCCACAGGTGCCCTTCCATTCCCCCAGGGACACCCCCTGCCACCCTCGCCCACCACTGGAGGACACCCATGGATGGGGGGACCCATCCCAGGTAAGTACAGGTAAGTTGAGGTAAGTATAATTTTTTAATTTTTTTGAAGTAGCATAGGGGGCCAAACTTGGGCCCCCCTACATGCCACTGTGCCCAATGGCCATGCCCAGGGGACAAAAGGGGCATGACTCCTGTCTTTGCTAAGACAGGAGTCATTTCAATGGGGATTGTGCGTCAAAAAATGGCGCAAGTCTAGTTAGAGCCATGATTTTTGACTCTGACCCGACCTGCACCATTTTTTGACGCACAACCCCCATTCTTCCCTACGCCGGCGCTGCCTGGTTATAGTATTTTTTTTTTTTACTCTGACGGCTAACGTCAATCCATGAATAAGGCGCCCGCCTGATGAGTTGGAATGGCGTTGGAATGGAGTTAGACAGCATTAAATATTTTGACGCAAAGTATAAATATGGGCCTATGTGTTTAAAGTTGGAATCTAGCCTAATTGAAGTAGGTGGGGGTGCAGTGCTTAAGTTGTGCATGTTGTTTCCGGTGTGGAGCACCAGCACTTATTTTTGAGCGCAAGCACTTATTTTTCAGTACCACCCGCATGTTTAAGAGGAGGCCTTTGGGCACCAGTACATTTTTATTTACAAATCAAGCACCGTGGGGGTGGTTGAGCTTACATAGACTGTGTCAGAAAGAAGACAATGGGTCTGATGTATGAAACACTTTTACAGATCCCAAATGGCCCATCGGGCTGTTTGCAACTGGTAAAATGCTTTTTGGCATGTACCAACCCTATTTTGCAAGTCGTTAACCAATTACTGACTCGCAAAATAGGGTTTGCAACTCACTATTAGGAAGGGGGGGGTGCCAACGACGTCCCTTTCTAATAGAAGCCATACTGGTATGTAGGAATGTTTTGTGACCGGGAATGCAGCCACAAAAAATTGGCAGTTATGACCAACTTCAAGTTGGTGGAAAGCCATTTGTAAACGTGAAGCAGTCTCCAAGGGACCTCTTCCGCTTTGAGAATGGGGGTGTAAGCATCTTTGAAGTGCAGGCAGCGGTCCCACGGACTACTGCCTACTCTTAAAAAATGAAAAGAAAACTTTTCATTTTTATTTTCCTAGTGCTTCCTGTTTTCCTTTAAAGAAAATGGGATGCATTACAAAAAAAATTGCTTTATTTAAAAAGCAATCACAGACATGGTGGTGTTGACCCCACCAGGTCACCATCCCTGTGGTTGTGGCCATTCCCAAATGGGTCGCAAATTGAGACCTGCCTCGTGAAGGCAGGTCTCATGTGACCTATTTAGGAATCACATTGTTAAACACACTATTGTACATAGCAGTTTGTGATTTCCTAACAGAGAATTGCAAAAATTCGCAATTTGGAAATCACAAACCTAAAGCTACATACATCTGGCCCATTGTGCCTCAGTTGTGTTAGCACCATTTAACAAAAGCATGTAAAGACGTCATTACATAGTAAAATGTAGTGGCACGGCAGTTAAAAGGAAGCAGAACTGTTACTGCAGTGTTAATGCATCTAAAAACTCACTCTTCTGGAGCTGAGTGCAGTGGATCACTGATCTAGATCAAAACTTTAAGTTGTCTGGAAAGGCTTCACACATTGGTGTCCTGGCACTCATCTTAGCGGAATTAAAACAACTTGGTCCAATTTTGCAAGTCAATTTCTTTAGAAACATAAGTCAATTTTGCAATATTACTTAATGGAAATAATCCCATTATACGCTGCATTTCAATCCACTCAAAGTGGAAACAGCATCCACATTGCAGCATTAATCATGTTCAACTATAGATGTGTAACTCCTGTACCTAGTGGAGACAGGGCGAATATTTTACTATTGTGCTTAAGATTATTAATGTGTTGATTGTTTCATCTTGAAGTGCAATCTGCAATGACATTTTTAACAATGATTGTTAGAAGAACTAAACATGAGAAATGATGAAAACTTACAAAATTAGACCAAGTAGAATTTAGGTTTTGCTGCCATGGTGCCGCCCTGAGGCAAATCCATGTGATGGTTTTCCCAAAGTGGTTCTACATAGGGCATCAAGGGATAGCCCACTATGTTTTTGCTAGTCAGCAGAAAGACACACTCCACCTTCACAACAAAATGTTTTAAAAAATTCTGCCTCCCTTTCTGGCAAAGGGGAAAACATCAGGAAAAACAGCTCCTCAATTACCCGTACATCTCCTACCAGTGGGATGCATAAGATCACCTTGGACCCTGACTGCCAAGCACACCTTGGTCTCCTATCCTTGCCACAAAAGTCTTTAAATACCACCAGGCAATCCTGCTTGCTATGTTTCCTCTCAGGCTCTCCCTCTTGCTACCTCTCCCCAGTCACTCCCACCTGGCCCCTCCCACAGACCGCCAGTGATGCTTCAATCCACCCCACCCACCAGGTAGGAGCAATGATCAGGTGCTGGCCGTGTGAGGCAGAGGACTGCCAATTAAGGGTTTCATTAATTTACAACACTGCAAGTTATCACACATGCCTTTACCACACTTTTTTTTACAACGCATGCCTTTACCATACATATCCTTTTTACCACATATATGCCTTTACCACACAGGTAAGTATAATTAAGGTAAGTGCTTTTCTTATATATAACATTACATATTTAATTCTGTTGGGGTATTTTGTTTGCTTTTGGGTGTACTGGGAAGACTGCACAGAGGACACAGTTACAGTCAGTAAGATGTAGTATTCTCTGTGATTAACTGGGGGAAGCATCCCTTCAGGGTGTAGAGGAGGGACCTAATGAGGTGTCAGCCAACCCAGCGTGGACAAATATTCTATGGTTTCGAGGAGACCTATGGTTGCCGAGATTGTGGGGTGGTATTATAAGCCCATTCTGGCCACTGTTATGAAATGGTATGAAGCGATTGCCTTTACAAACCTATGAAACTAGAGTGATGTATGTTCCACATGGAAATTTGATATGCAATAACATGCTTTAGTGAATAATTTTTTGTATGACACTAGGCAGTTGCCCTCACACATCTGGTTATTTACAGTGATATTTGTTGAATACAGAAATATAATTTGAAACAACGTACTCTGGTTGAATCTTTGATGTATGATTTTTAATTGTAATTTATTTTATGTTTGGTCCTGATCTCCATATTTGATGCATTTTGGAGTGAAATGAGATGTAACATCATGATGGTGTGAAGTAATACGAATGTAATGCACCAACTGTGTTTGTTTGTTTTTCACCCAAATGAACTCTTTAAGCCGCCACATTCACCTTACTTTGACTGTGTTCAGGAGCAGGATGGCATGGATATGCCTAGACGTGTGTCCCATGCTCACTGTGTCACTGGACACACTGGACACGCTATACTTGGATGATAAACCCATATCTAAGGCAAAACCAGTCCTAGGTTGCTTGTGTTTGAGTTCAGGGAGAATCTGGCCTGGCAATTTGTACTGGGGTTTTCCCATGAGGAGCAGGGTCAAGGATGATTTGTATTTGGCTGGATCAAACTGAGAAGGCACGGAGAGCAAAAAAACAATGAACTGAAATGCCTTACAAGTGATTGCCAGTTAGACAAATTGCAAGCATTCCTCCCATCACCTTTTGTGTGTTTCATGTACCGCCCTAAGTGGGATGGGTATGCTCAGACATGGGTCCCATGCTCACTGTGTCACTAAAGCCAAGATTTCCCAGCTGATGAGCCCATCACTAGTACGAAACTAGTCCTAGGTTGCTTGTGTTCCAGTTCAGGGAGCACCTTGCCTGGCAACTCAGACTGGACTGTTCCCTTGAGGTGCAGGGTCAAGGCTGATTTGCATATGGCTGGGTCCAAACTGAGGTCGCATGGTGAGCAAAACAATGATGAGTTGGATGCTACCCTGAGCAATCACCAGTGGTAAGCGAGGTACAATCACAACGGTTTGGTAGATTGGGTTATGTCTATTTACCATTTCCAAAAAGTCCTCC
This sequence comes from Pleurodeles waltl, assembly GCF_031143425.1. Lineage (NCBI taxonomy): Eukaryota > Metazoa > Chordata > Amphibia > Caudata > Salamandridae > Pleurodeles > Pleurodeles waltl. The sequence continues at coordinate 758,683,571 of NC_090442.1, forward strand.
AATGTCATGCTGCGCTTCACCAAAGGCACCTGGCGTTGGGGATGGATTTTGGAGTGTGTCCACCCATCTTCATATAGATGGAGGTCTTTGTGTCAATAGCCCTATGTCCGAGAATAGTCCTCCATCAATTCTTAAATTTGGTGGTCATTTCAATTTTCCTACTTTGCCTTGGGCAAAGATTCAGCACATGCCCTTGTCAGCCGTAACAATTTCCTCCTAAGAATGGTGTATGGGTAGGAAAACTCACAGGGGACAACATCAAGATGATCAGTTCAACCACTCCACATGGTACACGATGCCATGAAGGAGAGAGTCAGTGTGGAGGGGGAGAGAAATAGCACAGTGGAGGCAGGGAGGCTTATTAAGCTTCTGAAATGAGGACGTTTTGGGAGGGACAACACAGAAGATGGCAGAGCAGAGCATATGAGGAGACAAGGATGAAAGTTGGGAATCATGGGATTTGCCTTTGGTAAGCTCGGAGATCAGAACAGGAGATGGTAGCAGAGTAACAACAAAGTACCTGTAGCCTTTTCTAACAGTAGAAATGGTATACTACAGTGTGAAAGTATTCCTCCTGAAGTAGATATTTAATTTTCCACACGACAATATGTTTGTCAGGAGATAATTTCACATTTGCATTAACATTCTGGACCAAGCATGAAGGTGAGATAGATAGTAAGAACAATCACAAATAATTTTACAAGGTTGGGATGGAAATCCGCACGCTGATTCTATTTTGGGCATCTGTTGCACCCAGGTCAGCATGGCGATTTTCTTTTTGCTATGTATTTATTTACTTATTTTTAAAGTTTTTACGTAGTGCTTAACAGGCCTTAGAGCATCATAGCTCTTTACATAAATACTGCACAACTTATAGAAAGCTCAATCAAGTAGTCAAAGGAAAGCATACTGTGCAAATTAAAAATAGCAGTACAAATACGTAGACGTTCGAGACCACTAACAAGTTCCTTATACAATAGGTATCCAGACCTGGGACCAAATTACAACAAACAAGTATGTAAGCCAGAGCAGCTCCATATGATAAAGTCAGCAACGCCAGAAAAAATACAATACTCAAGCATGACATGACTATATAGGAACTCTGTCTACACAAGATTCTTTCGGAACATGAATGATCAACCCATTTACCAAGGCTTTAACGGAAGCCCCAATATGTTGCACACTTCCAGTGGAGGTCAAACATGCCACCACAGAATAACTTTAGCTTCTATCATCTGAAGTTATCTGAAGACAAATGATTATTCACACTTCCACCTTTGTGCACAGAAGATAACCCTCCTTCATATAAATATAAAATCAGCTTCAGTTTATAATGAGAAAACTATCCAGCAAATGTTTGCACGTACCTTATAGGCTAAGGTTTATTTAAACAAATAGGGTGTGTTAGAGCATCTGACCTTAATAAGTAAACTTACAAGGGGTCGCAAATAGGTTGATGAACCTTTTGACTCGCAATTAAGATGTTCTTACCATAGCTCCAGTACATAATCAATAATCAATACACAGTAATCAATAATCATTAGTAATCAATAAAATCAATATTCAATGGAGTCAGTAATTGTCACACACCATGACCTTTCAGTCATGAATAACCACACCTTTAGTAAAAGTTTAGAATGTTTATTTCCCTATATTAACAATGCTAAGGTCATGTAGATTAATCTCAAAATTAGATGAAACATATAGTGAAACAATAGTGGCTGTCTCAAACGGCGGAAGAAATGTAATCTAATCAAAGCTTGAACTACAACACATTCTAAGGTTATGGTGCAAGTCAATAACAAAGTCAGGTGTGTCAATGTGACAATATACATGATGTTTAGCAGAGAATTTCATCAAGCGTTAGTCCCTGTTATCATAATTTTATTAGTGAGGATCCTTAACTAAAATCAGATTAACATCAGCATGTTGGGCTTCATGCAAAACAATTTAGTAACACAAATTTGGAAAAACATCTAACTATGGCTCTATCAAAACAGCGCAGTTGGTACCTAGATAGAAAAAGCAAATATGCATGATAATCACAGTTTATGTTACAATACCTATCCTCAGTATGGATCAGCAAAGCAGAATCAGTCTTTGCTCTCAGGACATCAGTCGATCAGCAATTCATCAGGATTCAGCGTCAGAGTTCGGAAAAGGCAAAGTCTTTAAGCATTAAAGTTAAGCATGTCTCTTGTCAAGACGCAATATGGGCAATAGAAAGGGCAGAATGTCTCAGAATGTCTAACAAAAAAAAATGGGCAATGGTCAGAACAAATGTCTTCTCTCTGTGTATTCTTGTTAAGTCAAAACTGTTAAAACTACCCCCAAATCCCTATTTGTCAGTTAATCCTATGTTCACATTCTGTCCAATAAAGCTAAAATCTATGAATTCTACTATTACTCCATTCTCATGTCATTGAATGGTTTGTCTTGTGATGTCCTCATCATCCGGTTTGTCAGGTAACAATATTGTTGCAGCTTCTACTCTAGTCAGTATTTTCATTGTTCTTGTCCTGGGAAAGTCAGTCTCACACACATTACACATAAAATGTTGCATTAGCAGGAACATCATCTCCTAGCAGTCAGTTCACACTAGAAGCTTCCGTTATGAGCACATTTAAACAATACAATAGAAATTCACAGTTTAACTTTCTTTGGATATCCATTTTATTAAACACTAAGAAATACAGCTTTTACATGAGGCTTAGCAAGTAGGCCAAGACACTCGCTAAGTTAAGGCCTACTATTATTAAAGCTAAATTCATAACCCTTAATATGACATATTAATGCATCAGTCTAACATATATTCAACATTTCATAAGTATTAAATCATTGATTAGTAAACTTCGTTAACATTGGTGGCCATTCTCCTTGATCACATTTTCAAATGTGTGCATTATTTTTCTGTGTTATTATATTTTCTACATAACCTTATTATTCAAAATACATAAACACTCATTAGTAATTTTTATTAAGACACCTGCGCTAGCAGATGATGATGTGAAGGAGTGAGTGTGCTCCAACAAAACAGTGAGGGCATGCAGTGCAGGCACTTTAACTGGTTGAGGAATTTCAGGTAGTTTTTTTTATTGTCACCTCCAATCAGTTGAAAAACTCAAGTTTATTTTACAATTGCATTCACAAAAGTAAACTAGATTTCACTTATCACATCATCAATTAACTTTTTATTTTACAAACAGATGTCAGGGCACTCATGAGAACAAATTGCGGAGTTTCAGCGATGTAACAGATCTTCAGTAGGGAAGGCAATCACGCCAAGATTGGTTCAGGATAAATTTATTTCTTGAAGCAGTTCGTTCATAATTAAGCAACGTCCTCGAGATTCATATACAATTAGCCACCACAGCCAACACGTGTTTCGTCCAATGAGAGATCCCTCTCACGGACTTCATCAGGGCTTGAAATCAGGTACGTCCTGTGATTAATAGTACACTTATCCCGGTTTTGGACAATCTTGTGTGACGAAAGCATTAGTTTCTCATATCAGAGATAGTAATGTAGGAATCATTATACGTAATCTTAGTTACAGTGTGCTAGTATCAAAAGCGGGAACACAGAAACCGTGGTCAAATCATCTCACGGCGTTCCCAGTCACCGAAAATGGTATCGATAATCAAAAAGGGGAATTGGGGATCTGTGATATTAACATGGGGAGCAGGGAACACATCATATTTTCCCAGCCTTATACCCTGTTGATGTAGGTTACCTAGAGAGGAAATACATGTTAGCTTGAAGTGACTCTGGCTTGTGAACTACATCAAAGGATAAGAGCTGCCAATGTCAGAACATCGAAGGACTTTCAAATGCATGGCTTTATTGTGAGTCAACCATATCAAATGAGTGTGATCAGGGAAAGGGTGCATTTTTGGACCAGACGAAGAGAGGTCTCAAAAGCCAACTTATTTGCCATACATTTCCATTCAAGTGTTGCACAAGGTAATTTTCGTGGCAGTAGTTTGTGCTCCCAAGCGGCCATGACTGTCTGCAGGTGTGTGAAAGCTCTTACAGCCTCAGATAACCAAGAAACTTGATCTGGGATGTTTTCCTAAGCAACACTATTATTGGGGCAAAACATTTCAGTGAAGTGATATTTGGACCTATGCTAATATCTCAGACAGCCCAAAAACGCTCTTTTAGCCAATTTGGTGGTTAGTAATGGTACTTTCAGTAGGGCTGCAATTTTGTCAGGTTTTGGTCCTGGCTATCATTTCCCATGGTATATCCCAGGAATCCAGCATAGCCTAAGTTACTGCAAGGATATATTTTACTGGATTGACTGTAAGACCAACTTTCTCCAAGGTGGTGGGTACAACAACCAGAAGCTGAATTTGCAAGAGCAGCCAAGGCTGAAAGTAACAACGTTATCTAAAGATGCTGCTGCATAGTCGACCTGATGTGTTGACGACCTAGTCTTCAGCCTGTGTTAAGTGGTGGGCACTCCATGAAGCTCAAAAGTCAAAATACTGAATTAGAAAGGTCAGTTAGGATTGGGAGAGGCTGATATTCTTTGCATAAAGGTATTTGTCAGTAGTCTTTCTTTTGCTCTAGTGCACTTTTATGTTTTGCCTTTCACAAACACTCTACCATCTCATTGATGAGAGGCACAGGATAGACATCAAAAGTTGATATTTGCTTTCATATTCGAAGAACGGTACAGAATCTAATTAAACCATTAGATTTTGGTAACAGGACAATTAATGATTAATTAATCCCTATAGAATTGCTCTATGATTCTCGTTTGAAGTATGGTTTTCATGTATTCACGTACAGGTGCCCTTTTGGCTTCTGGGATGCAACAAAGTTTATGATGCACATGGGCAGATGAGTTCGTTTAATATGATGTTCTATTAGATTAGTATGGTCAAACTGACTGAAAAATAGCTGCGATCCTTTTCATTAATTTGATCAGATCGTCTTATTAGGTGGCACGCCTTTGGGCATTTGGACTTCGTCTTGCCAGGTGTCCTTAATTCAAAGTGGAAACATTTCTTTGTATCTTTCGATTCAGGTTACGATGAAAGCCACCTGGGAGGCTGGTGCTTCTTTCCATGTCTTTAATAGAATGAGATGGAAAATGTAGCGGGGTGTTTTTGGTCAGGTTGTGCAACTGAAAGTGGCACTCTTCCAATTGCTTTTAGGGCAGTATTAGGCCTGTGTCACTGGGCCAGCAACTTTTACAAAGTAGAGTAGAAATACATCACAAATATGTGTTGCTTTAACTCCTTTCACTGGAAATATCTCAGAATACCTTGTGACAATCTACAATCACTAACATGTGTTTGTGACACTGTACTAGAAGATACAGAGGTCCTATGAAATCCTTTCAGATATGCATGCAAATAAACATGTAGGATAGGAATTCGTTGTAGTGGTCCTAATGGTACTTTATAAGGGTACAACACACTCTTTTGACAGTATTTCACAGTTTTAGCATAAATGCCAAACAATAGAATTTGCTTAGTTGTCTTGTTTTGCCTGCTTTCTGCCCCTAAGAGACTGCCTATAAGGTGACCACGAGTCAACAGTAAAGCAGCAATGGTTTGGATATTATTAGTTGATTGACCCCGGGTTTGCATTCTTAGGTATTATATAGTACAATGGTAATTTTAGTTTTGAAACCATCTTCACCCAGAAATAGGATCCTAGTTATTCTCTGGACAACCTATCAGCAAGTGCTTTGAAGAGACTTGTCCTTTTACAAGGCTGAGGCTGTCTTCTGGGTGAAGTGCATGGTTAGGTTATGACCCGGGGATTCCAACAAATAGGTACCTCTCACCTTCTAATTACATTTTTAATTCTTGGATTTAAGTACTTCGGTATTCCGAGAAATAATTAATCCATTTAGGGAAAAGGCGCCTGCTCCCATCTCTTTGTTAAAGGCTGAGAACCATACAAGAACTGGTAAAAGGTGGGGATGTCTGTACCCAGGCCTGCAGGATCCGGTACCTAAAGTAAAATTCCTACTGTCATGGGAAACACATTGTCCCCTATTTGCAGATTCACTGAATAAGAATGGTATGGCTTAGTGCCTCCATGAACAACTGTGATATGCACTACCTGTTCTGCTAGCATATTTAAAGGACATACTGCAGAACTAATTACAGTTTATAGGCAGCCATTATCAACCAGCTCCTTTTACATCACATAAATGTTGACTGGAGGACTCTCAGGTATAGTTAGCGCCCCTTTTGAAATGTCCATTGGTTCATCTTTCAGTTTTGAGGACACTGCCCTGCATGTGACCCCAGTGTCTGCACTTTAAGCACCTTAGGGATGGTACCTCTTTCAACACCTCTTTCGAACTAATGCGCCTGGCCGACCCTCATGAAAGTTTCCCTTCTTCATAAGTCTTTTGTTAGCTGCCTAGAGCTCCTGCTACTTTTATAGATATTGGAAGTCTTCATAAATAAACTGGATGAGGTTAACAAAAGCACTATGGAGTATAAAGATTTCCCGACACAGTAAAAAATTTATGTTTCAAAAAGATCTGAAGAAATTATCTCTGAAATCACTTCCCTCTATTCCAGAGAGGATTATGAGACAAAAAGTCCTGGTCTTTCTGACTCATCATCTCAGAGGAGTAGATCTTCAGACTCTGATACCCCTTATGATGGAAAGACAGAGACCAAGGGTAGACGCGGTTGAAGTAATAATAACCCTATAAATTATACAACCAGACCACAACCCAATCAGTTATGTGTTTGGCCACAGACATGTGGCTTTCCATAGGGGTGGATGGTGTTTGCGAAGTCAGCCAGGCGGAACTCCGCGAAGTGGTAATAAAACCTCTGCTGTGCTACGTGGAGTTCAGCGTGAGGTGCTCCCTTTCATGTTGCGTTTTACATCAAACACAATGTTCTTGCTTTCAAAATTGTGCGCAAACGGCACCATGCAGCTCACATGGGTGTGGCCATCTTGTTTTTTACTCTGTATGTGACCTTGGGCCTGCTTTTTCATCCCTTAATAATCTTTTCAATCCTTCACTCTTCAAGTTAATCTTCCTTCCTTCTCCTGTTTTGTTTCTCTTTACCCCACCACCCAGAGCTATGGCAGAGCAGGGCGGCCTGGTGAACAGGAGATCGGCAATTCTAGGCCCTGCCGAACAGCCAGCAGCAGCTGTCTACATTGTGGGTGGTGGTGCCTCCAAGGGGTGCAGCCTAGGCCCATCTCCTGTGAGGTGGAAGTGGCAGCACCACCTTCACTCCTTGTTGGCAGAAGGCAGCAGGTCTGCCAGCAGTTACCCCCCTGAGGGAACATAAGCTGCATTGGGGGAGGGTGCGCAGATGTATTTGGTGCACCACACAGGTTCAGCACACCATCCAGCAGCTGACGCACTGCTGGGCAGATGTCATCAACTGCGAGCCATACCTGCTTGACCTGCTAGGCGTAGAGATTCCAGGACTTGGTGAGTATTAACTATATTATTGTGTTTGTGTTCTACAATGCTAGCTTTTTTTCTTAATAGCATGCTGCTCACACTCAGAGATAAGTTACGTTTAGTTTACATTAAGAATATTATTATGTGATCCAGTTAGCACTCGGCGCTACCTCATCGTACTCAATGGTGCTCACTTTGACTGGTTATTTAAAAAGCCATTGCAATGCAGACTCCTCTTTCACCTTGCGAATTAGTGATTTCAGTAAGTTTGCATTCTCTGTAACTTTATTTAAGTATCTCGTACTGTCCCAAGCAATTTCACAGTGATGAGTAGTACTAGTATGCATCTATGGACTGCAAAAAAAGGAGACTGAGTTGGTCCAGCAACAAGGGTTGAGAAAAGAGAATAGAATCAAAGATCATTCATTACACTGCATTAGTTACAAATGTAGTTTTTGGTTAGGAAATTTGGAATAGGGATTTTAGGAGTATAGCCATCTCAACGATAGTCGATAATGCTAGTACCATAGGAGATATCATTTACATACAATGTTAATGTGTTTGCCTGTTGTAGGAAAGTCACTCTTTTTGGCATGGTTACCCCCACTTTTTACCTGTTAATCAGTGTGCTTAGACTGTTTCTATTGGGATCCTGTTAACCAGGAGCCCAGTGATTGTTCTCTTTGGTTGCTTTTGGTACCCTTTTCACCCCACAATTGGCATACTGGTGTACCCCTGTAAGTCCTGCATTGGCATACCAGGGATCCCCTATGGGCTTCAGCATGTATTATGCCACCCATGGGAATCCAGGCAGATGGTGTCTGCTGACCTGCCATTGCAGCCTCCATGAAAAGGTGCATGCACCCTTTCACTACTGGTCACTACACCAGTTCACTGTAAGTCACCCCTATGGTAGGCCCTTTCAACCCAAAGGGTAGAGTACTGGTTCCTGTGTGTGAGGGCATCCCTGCATGAGCAAAAGTGCCCCTATGAACTCTAGTTCCAATGCACTTGACTTCGTAAGTGTGGGGAAGCTATTTTAGCTGTGCACTGGCCACAGACCTGTGGTCCAGCTACATAATGTTAACTACAAACTTAGGCATGTTTGGTATCAAACTTGGTGGGATCATCCACCAATATGATTGCCTGTATTAGTGGCATAATTCCATACACTCTGGGGGCTCTTTAGAGGACCCACACATTTTTCTCCTTTTAGTCTTCCAGGGTTTGCGGGCACCCCACGCTGCTGCAGCCCCTCAGACAGGTTTCTGCACTCATGCTGCTTGAACAGCTCAAGCAGGGGAAGACAGGACAAAGGATTTACTGTGGGAGAGGGGATGCAACACCCTCTCCCTTGGAAATAGGTGTTAGAAAGGCTGGGGAGGGACTGCCTCCACATGCCACCGGCTTGCTTTGAAGGTCACATTTGGTGGCCTCCTTGCACAATCCAGTTTGCATCAGTCCAGGGATCCCTGGTCCCTACCCTGGTGTGAAACTACATAAAGGAAAGGAGAGTGACCACTCCCTTCTTCATCACCACCCCAGGTGTGGAGCCCAGAGCTCCTCCAGGTGGCCACTTCATCCTGCCATCTTGGAAACAAGATGTGCTGAGGACTTGGGAGCATCTGGTTGGTCAGGACAGGTGACTGAAGTCAGTGAACCCCTCTGATAGTTGGTTGCCCCACAGAGTGACCAATCCCCATGTTAGGGCTATTTAGGGATGCCCTTGTAGTGGGTCCCCAGATTTAGCATGCAGGACTCCACCAGGACTCCTCTGCATCAACCTCCTCAACTCCTGGCCACTGGAACTGCTGCTGGACTTCACAAGAACCAAACAAGCCTGCAAATCCTGAGACAACCACGCCTTACAACATTGTTTCTCCAGCTCCTTGCAGAAATTGCAACATTTCCATGGCTGTGCATCCTCTGGGGCTGGCAAGACTTCAGTTGCACCAAAGAAGCAAGAAGGAACCTCCTTTGGAGTTAATGAGTCACTCCCCTGCATCCTCAGGAACTGAAGGCAACAATGTCTGGCTGCTGGGATCTGATCTCCACAGGAATGGTGTGGATCCTGCAACACAAGTGGAGGTTTTGAGTGGTCCTCTTGGCCTTCTCTGCCTTTTGTCCAACTTGGGAGACGTTGAGCCCTTGCCTCTCCTTGCAGGACAGAATCCATGTGCACCATGACTCTTGTAGCAACCAAGGCTTGTTGACTCCTGCTCCAAGGGATCTTCAGGCTCCATGTAGCCCTGGCCTCCCACACTTCATTCTTGCCAGGACAGTCTCCTCTCTGCTTCTCCAGCAACATGGGACACCTCTCCAGGTGTGCTGACGGCCTCATGGCAACTTACTGTGCCTGATGCCAGTGGATTGCCGGGGGGAAGGGTTGCAACTTCTTCTGTTGGCTCTCCCAGCTGCTGAGGGACAGCCTAGACTCCCCTCCAAGGGTCTAGTCCCCTGGACCTTGGTGGTCCTCTTCAGTCCTGCAAATCTTCTTCTGTCCAGATTTTCACTTGCCAAGGCTTGTTGGTGGTCCTCTTGACAACAGACCCATCTGCGACCCTGCAACTGGCATGGGACATCATCTGCATGAATTAATGGACTTCTCTGCAGCTCCTGGGCTCCACATCTGATCTTCATCTTCACTGTCGACCGAGATCTTCACCCACAGTGGCTCCTGCCCCTCCTGGACACTCCTGTGTGGACTGGGCTCTGTCCCATTCTCTCGCAGGTCCTCTTCTTCCGGAATCAACCATTGGGTTCCACTAGGCTCGTCCTTTCCTTGCAATTTTCTGTTTCCAAATCCCCTTGTTAGTCTTTGGGAAGGCCAGGTAACTTACCTCTGCTCTCATGGTCGTTGGGTATCACCTAGGCACTCACCTTTGGGGGTCCCAAGTCCTGCCCCTGCTCTTCTAACTGTTCCACATCCTTGGGTGGGGGACTTCACTTCACATTCCACTTTTTTAGTATATGGTTTGCCCCCCATAGACTCCTAGCTTTGTTCTGCTATTTCTTGCCAATGTTTGTTGTTTTTCTATGCTAATTCCTAATACTTACTGTGTATATATAGTGTGTACTTACCTCCAGTTGCAGGCTGCCAATAAATAATTTAGTTGAGTGTTAATGTAATAAAGTGCCCTTAGGTTTGCAATACTGTGTGGTTCCTTTCATGTGAGATAAGTTACTGTGTGACTACTGTAGTCTTGCAAGTGCTTTACACTCCTCCCAGATAAGACTTGCCTGCTCACCACAGCTACCAATAGAGTGCCCTGTCTTTCTAGATGCTGTCTTACTAACTAATAGGCATTGCCTGGACCTAGGATAAGGTGCAAACACCATAGGTGTCCACCACACACCAGGCAAGCTTCCTGCACCTCTGATGTAATGATTTTGTGGAAACTGTTAACTATTTTACTAATTTATTTTTTATCTTCTTTATTTTTTGGATCAGCACCCAAGGGCAAGAAGGTTGGGCACCACAGAGGCAGGTCTGGCAAGAGCTGGTGTAGCGCCGACCACTAGCACCAATGCTGAGGGCTATGCTCATCCGTGTAAGCCTTATTATTTAATATTATTATTATTTCCCTAACTTTTACCTCTGCCCGCTATTATACTACTTTTAATTTTTCCCTGTTTATTTTTTTATAGTGTCTCCTTTTTTCAAACTCCCCTATCGTTTTTCTGTTTGATTTCTGATTATCACTGCATTATTGTTTTTTCCCTATTTCATTTTTTTTGAGTAGCTGAATTTTTTGGTCTGTACTAGTATGTAGATTTCTTCTGCTTTGTTAGCAATCTTTCCCTCTCCTCTGTATAACTTGTGATACTGTAGGACTAAGAACAGAGTTTTGGTACTTTACTGTCTACTGTAAAGAATTCAGGCCCAAGTAATCTGGTATTGTTAATAATATTCTCCACATATATTTGTTGATAAGGCATTTGTTTTGTTGCTCATACCTTAACAGTTAACAAGAGAGTGGCTTTGTGCATGGACCATACCCCCAATTTTGTGCTGTGTAATTCATTTATACAGTATACCCGCAATTCCCATGACAGTGCATCATGGCTGGGAAGTAGGAGGTCCCATTGCATTTGCTGACCAACACCATGGTGATCATTATGACCCTGGCGGAAGGCGGAGAAGCGGCGGTAAGACTGCCAACATGCTGGCGGTCTTTTATTTTGTATTATGACCATGGCGGTTACCGCCATGGTCATCCGCCGGTTCTATGTTCCGCCCGCCGGGCTAGAGACCAGGGTCTCCAGCCCAGTGGCCGTCACTATACCGCCGCCGGTATTTTGACCCGGCTTACCGCCATGGATTTCATGGGGTTTGAAACCGCCATGAAATCCATGGCGGTAAGCATTATCAGTGCCAGGGATTTCCTTTCCTGGCCCTGATAGGGGTCTCCCCCCCCCCTAACTCCCTCCCCTACCCCCCGCCCCCCCTGCCACCCCCAAAGGTGGCAGGACCCCCCTCCCCACCCCGACCCCCAACATAGCAACACACATGCACACACGACACGCACGCAGGCACCACCAACACACATACACGCACACACACCAACATACATGCAAACATCCACACACACAGTCAGACACGCACATCCACATTCAAACATACACGCACACATCCATACAGACATACCTACAAACATACACGCACTCATTCCCATACACACAACACCCCCGCAAGCATACACGCATACATCACTCACACCTCCCCTCTACATACACACACGCACACCCCCAAGCATGCACACAACACCCCCCACCCCCCTCCCCTCACAGACAATCAACTCACCTGCTCCGACGATCCTCCGGGAGGGGACGGGGGCCATGGGGGCTGCTCCGCTGACACCACACCGCTAACAGAACACTGCCACGCCGAATCACAGGATGTGATTCGCTGGGTGGGGTTCTGTTGGCGTGGCGGTGGAGGTGGAGCAACCTCCACTTCCCCGCCGCCTGCCAGTATGGCTGTTGGTGGCCGCTTCGTCCGTAAAAGGACGGAGAGCTGCCAACGGTCATAATAGGCCGAGCGGCAAACCGCCACCACTGGCGGTCTTCCGCACGGCGGTCCTTCGGCAGGCTTGAAAAAAGATCGCCGAGGTCAAAATGACCCCCCATATGTCTTTCAATGACCATTATTTTTCCACCCATTAGCTGCACTTTAACGGTTGAGACTCAACATCATCATAGGCTGTCTGGCTCTGCCCCTCTGTTATGAAAAGGTTTTGGTTGGCTCGACAGTGATTACCTGGCTTTTTTAACATTATGAACCAACAAAATGCTCAAAGTTATATTTCTGATGGAAGACGCTGTAGTGGTAACCGAACTGTAGTGATTTATTGTGGTTGTATTTTTTCTATTTAAAAAAGTTAATGGGAGGTGTATCTGGCATCTAAAAAATGTATAATGTTTTTTTCTAACCACACCAATTGCCGCCGGCTCAAGTTCTGCTGCAGAGACAGAAGCTGCAGGGGGTGAAGCCGCGGCAGGGTAGGGCAGTAGTAAGTCACATTGCTCGCTTATTGTCAATTGCTAACATACCCACTAGCTACAAGTATGTCATTGTGACTCGCGACGTACATCCCTCCTCCCCCCAAGTGGTGGTTGAGTTATGGCCTCTTCTTTGTGCAGCTCAGCAGAAGCTCATAATGAATCCTAAAAATGATGGCTTGATGGAAACGGGAGGAAACGGAAGGTTAAAAGAAAGCATAGGTGAAATGAGTGAAAGGAAAGGATGCGTGGGTGAGTGAAAGGATGGGTGGGTGAGAATTGGGTAGATGGATGGATGAGTGAAAGTATGATTGAAAGAAATGTTGGATACTGAATGGATGGATAATAGATTGGAACTGTTGGTGAAAGAATGATGAAAGAAAGCAAAGCTTAAATCATAGTGGTTATTGGTGAATGTACTAAGGAAGAATGAAAGGTCTATTGAATATTTGTTTGGATGATTAAACAAGGGAGCTCTTCTGGACAGGGGCATGCTGCTCACCTACTTCACTTACTTTATTTTATGATTATGAAAGGTATGGTTCAAAGTGGGTGGTATTTTATTTGTGTTCTTCTAATCCCTTGACTCACTGCATTTGTCAAGCGAGGCAGATATGTATCCCACCCATCATCAATCATCAACCCTCCTCCCTGCCCATGGCATTTCACCACACGTGACCGAAGAAGTGCAGTATGGTTCAAATCAAGACTGCAGTGTTGGCTGTGCAATGTGTGTCGTCTTCAGTTAATGCAGCATTTATAACGTTTTCAGTGCATTGCAAACTGAACACACACAGTGTGTATCCCTTCACCCACCCAGTTACCTCTTAGTACTTCACTCCTTTATTCTTTCCTAAGTTCTTCCTTCCCAGCCTATGAAAAAACATTTAAAAATCCATTCTTGCCATGTGCCACATTTTATGGCCATGTGAAGTGTTTCCAAAATATATTTAATGTTTTCCCATGACAGATTTATTTCACGCCTGTTCAGAAATTTCCCTTTAGACTTTTGCCTATACAGTGACTTAGAAGCCAAAATGTAGTTATGTGATGAATTGATGATCATTGACACCCCTCTATTCTATAGCAAAAGCTCTATCTATGTGCCTAATACCTCTGCCTTACTCTGCAGTAGATTAAATCAAGTTACCTTTCCTTACTGTCCAGCAAATTAATTTGCTATAAATAATTGGTAGTGGTGGGAAAGGCCAGTAAGTAAAGTGGGATTAGTAAATTCCGGGTTTATTTCAATTTTGGCATAGGGGATACTCTTTGACAAACATGCCAAATACAATCTATATAGTCCGCTCCTTTCCCTGTAATGCAGTGCATCATTTTCCCCACCGTCTACTTATGCTAGACAGGATAATATATCCACATTTTATACGTGATGTTTGTGACGTATCTTATTTATTGTTAATCTGCCTCTTTGCGGTCAGAATAAAAAACTAAATAAAAGGCATTTGGAGAAGAGCAGGGGCATTGGAATTAAAGATAGATAATTGTCAACTACAGCTGTCCCAGATAGTAGCAAAGTACCCAAAGCACTGGCTATCATGCCTACATTAATTTGGCATAGCAACTTGTACTCCATTGTGCATAATGTCTCACTCACAAATGATAGGTAATTTATTTTAATTTTTCCACTAAAAGTGTCTGTTGAGTTACTCGAAAAGCCTTTAAAAGATAAACACTCAAATTACTGTTTTTGTAATCTGGTGGAAATCTGCCTTAATTCTTTTCTAACAGACAGTCAGTGCTTTTATGTGAGATATGTGTGAGTAAAGAAAATTTACCCTGTAACTCTCATAATCATAATCAAATCAAATTCCAATTTCCCTGGGGGAACCACCAATATACTGCTACTGTGCCACGCTCTACTTACTTTTAAAGAAGTGTTTCTCAGAGTATTATTTACAATTTACTCCTGCTGGTCAACCAGCACCACCCACCAGGCAGGGGATAGCAGCTTGTCTGTGGTGGCAGAGGCTGGAGAACATCCAGGCTGAATACTAACAGCTGGTGGTCCTGGAGGGTAAAGAGGCAGAAATATCTGCCTCTGACCCAGGACCTAGTTCATCAGCAGCATGCCGACCAGCCTCCCGGCTATCAAATCGCCGGAGCCACCGCCAGCTGTCAGGGGCCCTGATTGCACCTGCTTCTGCCCCCCTCACTCTGATAGAGCATTGCTCTACCATATCCTGCAGCGGATGGAGGGAATGGAGAGCCAACTCGCCACGATCGGGCAGAGCCTGGAGCAGCTCCAGACCCAAATAGACCGTGCCCTCTTCCGAGACCTTTTTAAAAAAAATTGTTTGGGTGGGAGGGACTTGTTGTGGGTGGAGAGAGTGAGGCAGGAGTTGGGACAGAGTTTCACTTTGGAGTTTTGTTGGACTTTTTGGGGACAGGGCTCTTTGTTTGGGGAGAGGGGTGACGATGCTGTGGGTAGGAAGGGTGGGTTTTCTTATTTGTTAAAAAAGAAAGGGGAAAATGTATTTTAATTCATTGATACCCTTCGCTGCCAGGCCTTTTCTCCCTCCTGTGCCGAGCCTTTTTTTGGTAATTGGGGTAGTTTGCGCTTAGGCCCTCATAACTTTTTGTCCACAAAAACTATCCATGTAAACTTTCGCCCTTTTTTCCCAACATCCTAGGGATTCTAGAGGTACCCAGAGTTTGTGGGTTCCCCTGGGGGGGATCAAGAAATTAGCCAAAATACAGATAACATTTTGCTTTTTTAAAAGAATGGGAAAAAGTGCTGCAGAAGAAAGCATGTGTTTTTTTTTTAACCTGAAAATGGCATTAACAAAGGGTTTGTGGTGCTAAAATCACCATCTTCCCAGCTTTCAGGAAGGGCAGACTTGAATCACATTTTTCAACACAATTTTGGCATTTTACTGGGACATACCCCATTTTCACTATTTTGTGTGCTACCAGCCTCCTTCCAGTTAGTAACAGAAATTGGTGTAAAACCAATGCTGGGTCCTAGACAGCTAAACATTTTGGAAAAGTGGACAAAATTATGAATTCAACAAGGGCCCATTTGTGTAGATCCTTCAAGGTTTTCCTACAATAAGTAACAGCTAAAATAAAAATAAACTATTGACATTGAGGTGAAAAAAGAGCAATTCCTGTCCATGTTTTCTTCTATAACTTTTTCTTTATGTCTGCTGGACTCTTCTGGTTGGGGGAATATAGGTACCTGGATCCAATAAATGAGCTGCATCTTGCAATGGGTTTTCATTGTATACCGGGTACACAGCAATTCATTTGGTGAAATATAATGAGCGAAAAATAGGAATCAAGAAAACCTTTGTATTTCCAAAATCGGCACAAGATAAGGTGTTGAGAAGCAGTGATTATTTGCACATCTCTGAATTCCGGGGTCCCCATACTAGCATGTGAATTATATTGCATTTCTCAAATAGACGTCTATTTTGCACACTGTCTTACATTTGGACGGAAAAAAATGTAGAGAGACACAAGGGGCAATAACACTCATTCTTCTATTCTGTGTTGCTCCAAGTCTTCTGATAAAAATGGTACCTCACTTGTGTGGGTAGGCTTAGTGCCCTCAACAGGAAACGCAACATGGACACACCACATTTTTACATTGAAATCAAATGTGTTTCTTGGAAAGTGCCTAGCTATGGATTTTGGCCTCTAGCTCAGCCGGCAGCTAGGAAAACCTACCAAACTTGTGAATTTTTTGAAAACTAGACACCTAGGGGATGGGGTGAATTGTGGGGCTCTCAACAGGTTCTGTTACCCAGAATCCTTTGCAAACCTCAACATTTGGCAAAAACACTTTCCCCTTACATTTTGGTGCTGCAAAGTTCTGGAATCTGAGAGGAGCCACAAACTTTCTTCAACCCACCCTTTCCCCAAGTGCCTGCAACAGGATAATTCCCCAAAACACAACGTGGACACATCACATTTTTCCAAAGACTTGTTCTTTGCAAAGGTCCTAGCTGTGGATTTTGGCCTCTAGCTCAGCCGACACCTAGGGAAACCTAGAAAACCTATACATTTTTTTAAACTAGACACCTAGGGTAATTCAGAATGGAGTGACTTTTGGGGCCCTCACCAGGTTCTGTTACCCAGAATCCTTTGCAAACCTCAAAATTTGTAAAAAAAAAAAACTTTTTCCTCAAATTTTTATGATAGAAAGTTCTGGAATCTGAGAGTAGCCACAAACATCCTTCCACCCAGCATTCCCCAAGTCTCCCAATAACAATGGTACCTGACTTGTCTTCGTAGGCCTAGTGCCCACAACAGGAAACACCCCAAAACGCATCATGGTCACATCAAATTTTTACATTGAAAACTGACCTGTTTTTTATTTTAAATACCTAGATGTGGATTTTGGTTTCTAGCTCAGTCGGCACTAGGAAAACCTACCACACCTGTGCATTTTTGAAAACTAGACACCTAGGGGAACCCAGGTTGGGGTAACTTGTGGCACTCCCACCAGGTTCTTTTACCCAGAATCCTTTGCAAACCTCAAAAAACAGCAAAAAAAACACTTTTTCCTCACATTTAGGTGATAGAATGTTCTAGAATCTGAGAGGAGCCACACATTTACTTCCTCCCAGCCTTCCCCCAGTCTCCTGATAAAAAGGGTACCTCACTTGTGTGGGTGGGTCTAGTGCCCATGACAGGAAATGCCCCAAAACACAACGTGAACACATGACATTTTCCCAAAGAAACCTGAACTGTTTTTGGCAAAGTACCTACCTGTGGATTTTGGCCTCTAACTTATCCGGCACCTAGGAAAAGTTAGCAAACCTGGACATTTATGAAAACTAGGTACCTAGGGGAACCCAGGATGGGGTAACATGTGGTGCTCTCACCAGGCTCTGTTACCCAGAATCCTTAGCAAACCTCAAAAGTTGGCAAAAAAACACTTTTTCCTCATATTTCAGTGCTGCAAAGTTCTGAAATCTGAGGGAAGCCACAAACTTCCTTCTACCCAGCATTGCCCCACATCTCCCAATTAAAATGGTACCTCACTTGTGTGGGTAGGCCTAGTGCCCACGACAGGAAATGCCCTAAAACACTACGTGGACCCATCAAAATTATCAATTACAAAACTACCCGTTTTTACAGGGGGTGCACCTGCGTTTTTGGTCCTGGGCTCAGCAGCCATTTAGGGAATCCTACCAACACCAGACATTTCTTAAAACTAGACACCTGAGGGAGTCCAGGCAGGTGTGACTTGAATGGATCCTCCAAGGTTTTCTTATCCAGAATCCTTAGTAAACCTCAAATTTAGCTAAAAAAAACAAATTTTCCCCACCTTTCCTCGTGGGATCACCGCACCGTCACAAATTTCCTACCACCCAATGTTCCTCTCAGTCTCTCGATAAAAATGATATCTCACTTGTGTAGGTGTGCTTAGTGCCTGTGACAGGGAAGAGCTAAAAACATGTCAAAATTGAGGGGACCCAAAGCTGGTCCAAAAGGGCAGTTTGAAAAGAAAATGTTTTTAGGCTGACAAGTGGGGCAGAATTATTTATTGGTATTGATGCGGCAATTCTGGGTGCTAGGAATTTTGTGGATTCCTGCATGTTCCGGAAGGTTCCATCACAAAAATGTGTGATTTCAAGCAAAGTTGGAGGTTTGCAGGGCATTATGGGTAAGAAAGTGGTGCAAGGTGCATGTGAAGCACACCACCCTGGACTCACCTAGATGTTTAGTTTTCAGATGTTTTTAGGTCTCATAGATTTTTTTACTTGGCAGCATCCCAAAGTCCAAAAAGTGCAGCCCTCACCATTCCAAGAGGAACGATTTTGAGAGTAAGCCAAGCTCTCAAGGCCCAAATGCAAAATCAAAACCCCACATAATCAAATGTCCTCTTTCTTGCTGTTGGGATAAGATATTTTAGTGTGCGGGGTAAGCTGAAAGACTGTTACCACCTACTTGTTGGAATCCACCAATTCACTATTTTTTTTAATTCCCTGGCATCTAGTAGGCTTTCTGCCCCCAAGGGGAGTGGATCAGGTATAATTGCCCCATCTGCCCACCAGTGGGCAGAACAACTTTGTCCCCATTTATTAGGATTAGGGGAATAGCCATTACCCCACCCTCTTTTTTTGAAAATCTTCCCTGGTGTCTAGTGGGCTTTCTACCCTCCTTGGGGGCAGATGGGCCTTACAAAAATAGGCCAATTTGCCCCCAAAGGGGGCAGAAATTGCCAACAGTAATGTGCCCCCATGGAGAGTGACCCTTGCACAGGGGGCTGACCACCAAAGCAAAACACACCCACACACCAATCACTGGTGCCTAAGTGGTTTCTGCCCCCTTGGAGGCAGATTGGCCTGATTAAAATAGGCTGATCGGCCCCAAAGAGGGCAGAGATGGCCTAAAATAAAATTCCCTCAGGGGAGCGACCTTTGCATCAGGGGTCGCTCCCCATCTGTCAAAAATAAAAAAAATAAAAATCCCTGGTGTCTAGAGGTTTCTGCCCCCCTTGGGGTCAGATCAGCCTAATTAAAATAGGCTGATCTGCCTCCAAGGGGGCAGAAATGGCCTAAAATAAATTTGCCCCCTAGAGTAGCCTAAGGGTTCATTCCCCTTGTATGAAATTGGCACAAAAAAATCCCTTGTGTCTATTGGTTTCTGCCCCTCCTTGGGGGCAGATTGCCTTAATAAAAATAGGCTGATCTGCCCCCAAGGGGGCAGAAATGGACTAAAATAAAATTGCCCCCCAGGGGAGTGACCCTTGCCAAAGGGGTCACTCCCATTGCGTGAAATTGGTATAATAGAAATCCCTGGGTCTAGTGGTTCCTGCCCCCCTTGAGTGCAGATTGCCACCTAGAGTAGCAACCCTTGCCTAAGGGGTCGCTCCCCTTGCGTGAAATTGGTGCAGAAAAAATCCCTGGTGTCTATTGGTTTCTGCCCCTCCTCGGGGGCAGATTGCCTTAATAAAAATATGCCCAAGGGGGCAGAAATAGGCTAAAATAAAATTGTCCCCAGGGGAGTGACCCTTGCCTAAGGGGTCACTCCCATTGTGTGAAAGTGGCATAAAAACATCCCTGGGTCTAGTGGATCCTGCCCCCCTTGGGTGCAGATTGGCCTAATAAAATGGCCTAAAAACAATTTGGCCACCGGGGGCGCGACCCTTGTGTAAGGGGGCCACTCCTCGCCTGTTAAAAAAATAATAATAATAATCCCTGGCGTCTAGATGTTTCTGCCCCTTGGGGGCAGATGGGCCTAATTAAAATAGGCCGAGCCGCCCTCAAGGGGTGCAGAAACAGCCTTAAAACCAATGCCCCCTAAGGGGAGCGACCCTTGCCTAAGGGCTTGCTCCCCTTCATTATTTATATATATTTATAAAACTCCCTGGTGTCTAATGGGCATTTCTGCAGCCCGATCACATAGTCCTCAGAAAGATATCAAAGAAAAGGAAAAGCCTTTCCTTTCCTTTGATGCCTCTCTGTTCTCCCCCGACTCCGTTCGGAAGAGAAAAGCTAGCATTGGGGGCGACCTGTGATGGGGTGAGCGCGCGATCACCCACTGATGTTATCAGACATCACAGGGGGACTCAAGGGGATCAGGGTGGAAGGGGAAGCAAGTCCCCTTCCGTCCCTGCCCAGGGGAGGGGGTGGAGGCCCACTGGGGGAACGTGGGCCAGGGCCAGTACCAGGACGTAATTCTTACGTCCTCCGCACAGGAGAGCTGTGCTGTGGGACGTAACCATTATATCCCCAGCACAGAAGAGGTTAAGCCTGAAATTTTTATTTGGGTATTTTAGTTGGTGCTGCATTCTTTTATTGTAGCCTGTTTTTTAAATCCGCTAAGAAAAGTGTATGTCATTTACTTATAACCTTGCTCTACTGCTCTCTGTAACTATATTGACCACTAAGGGATGATTGCATTGCCTATTTTGTCTACAAAAACCTTGATACAGACAAACAACATCTTCTTCAGTAGGAGTTAATTACTAACTAAACAAGTTCACTAAAATCCATTGTCCTTCACTTACCTGAATAGCTGAAGTGAGGGATGATACCTTCAGTCTTCTTACTGCAGGGTTTTCCCAAGGTGGCATCTTAACTTAAGGGGGTGGTAGTAGTAATAAAGTGCCACTCCCACCTATGCGAACTCCAACTGCAGGATTAATCAAAGGGTTATCCATCAGTGTCAACTAGATTGAAAGGAAACAGAGAGTGGGTCATATACTATTATATCATATATATTGTATCACAACTTTAGGAAGACTGAGACCAGACTACCACAATGACAGTATTTGACAAACAACAAAGAAGACTTGAAATGATAATAAAAAACTAGCAATATCAACTTCTTCTGAGCAATGGAAAGCTAGTATTTAAAAAATAAACTTAGGAAATTAAATCCTTGAGCCAGGAGAAGTGGGCTCAGATTCAGGAGTGGTTTGACAAGATTATGCATTTACACAAAACACAAGGCATAAATGATGATATTGATGGGGCAATGTGTGCAATATTGCTCAGGTAATAGAAGGTCATGCAGAGAGTTGGTGTTGCTTTTACCATAACCACCCCTGCAAGTGTGTGATCCATTCATGGTGTAAAATTAAGTCACACCTTAATAAATCCAACAGCCAGGGGGAAGAGGGTTAGAGGTTAGATGAATGAATGGGAAAGGGGATTTGGGGAAAGGTGTGACAAAGACAAACACTACTCAAAAGAAACCACAACAATATTAATCAGGGCATTGATCAGCACACCATCATCAATCTCTTGTAGAAGGAAACAATGAAGGGATAAGTAAGACACAGTTCAGTTAAATGCATTGGAAACAGCCCTTCTGCCCCAGAGAGACTCAAGATAGTATATATCTAAACGTTATGTCTTCTATGTTTGAAAAATATTAATTATGGAGGATTGAATTTAACCCACCTAGATCTATAAATTATGATTGTTAAAAGGAAAATGAGACTGTATTGCCAAATTGGGTGTGTATCTCCATTCTTCTTGGCATGTCCATCACTCTTGGGTGCCTGACTGAACCCATCCAGTAGGTAAGCTGGAGTGTTGAGCTTTCACTAAGTTTTGTTTATGCAGGAGAGGACTCAAGGGAGGCCTGCATATTGAAAACAGTAACTGTGTTACAGAATAAAGGAGAAGGGCAAAAGAAAGCAAAGTAAGCTTCATGAGGAGTCAGGAGTGTACCAAGAAAACTCAGAAGAACATAAAGAGGAGTTTCACATTTGAGCCAGCAATGCAGCAAACACACATGCAGCATTTCCCAAATCAACGCATCTCTCTCAAGTCCACAGAGCTGAGTGAGTACTAGGTCTCAGAGTCTTCATCATCATCATGTTTTCTCTTTGAAATTGATAACTTTCTCCTTCTAGCTGTAGAGGTAGTCCCACACTGAGTCCTTCCATACTCCTCCTCCTGATTCTGAGTAATGCTGTCCCAGTCTGAAACCGAGAGTTGAAGACCTGTGTAGTGCACTGCTGATGAGGAACAAATAGCTAAACAGAACTGAAGTATTTTGTGTGGATTTAGGTTTGGTACCCTGACTTGTCTGGTCTGCAAGTAAATTTCACTAAGTTTGAAAGGCCAACCATTTTCAAAAGAAAATTATCACTCATCAGTCCCGAAACATTGCAAGTCATTGGAAACAAGTTTACAAATTTGTTGAACTTCCTCCCTCACTGTCATCCACCATATACATCACCAATCATCACTTACAATCACTCAATATATCACCAATCGTTGGCGCAATAGTTAGGAGTTACCTCTTCCAATCCAATCATGGGGGTTGAACAAAATATTATCTACTCTTTGATGGTAGCAACACATTGGAATTTGGCATTGGCAGTGGTGGCAGTCTTATAATCAATGATCTTCCGGGGGCAGCTCTGCTAGGTGGTGTCAAAAGGATAGGCAATGACATGTAAGGGAGGTAGGCATCGTCTCCAATGTCCTGAAGGGAATGTTGGGGCTTCTTCTCTGTACATGACTCCAACTCCAATTCGGCCATATATGTGCCACAAAATGGTGGGACAGCATAAATACAACACAAACATAATGTTCCACTAGCATTTATGCACTAGCAAACTTAGGGGGTTATTCTAACTTTGGAGGAGTGTTAATCCGTCCCAAAAGTGACGGTAAAGTGACGGATATACCACCTGCCGTATTACGAGTTCCATAGGATATAATGGACTCGTAATACGGCTGGTGGTAAATCCGTCACTTTTCCGTCACTTCTGGGACGGATTAACACCTCCTCCAAAGTTAGAATGACCCCCTTAGTCTGGGAAGTAGAGTTTGTCGTCAAACTCAGACAGTTCACCCAGAAGTTGGTCAGCAAGCAAATTTGATTCTGACCAATCATCCTCTTCCTCCTCTTGTGGTGTTTCCGGGAACGGTGTAATCAGGTGGTATAAAATGCTGGTTAATTTTGATCATGGTTAATCGCTCCACGTTTTGAGGTAAAAGACTAGTCCTTCTTACTGTTATGGTGCATCGCATCCGTTCTCCATGCTATCTCCCACCAGTTCAGGGATGGAATCCTCAGACTGGTCATCCAGCTAAGGGTCTGTGGCCTTAGACTAGACAGAGGCCAGGGGTGATGCTTTCCACTCCCCTGCACTTCTTCTGGAGTTCCATTCCCTCCTTTTGGGAGTGTTACCCCGTGAATCCAGAACTGTCAGGAGGCTTGTGTCAGCCGTCCTCCTCAACTCTCCCACTAGTTCAGCGTTTCTACCTTACAATTGGTCTCCCAACCCAGGTAATACATCCTTGGGCTGATACGGGATAAGAGGTAATCCCTTCCTCCCCCAGTCCCCCTTCTAGAGTTCTGCAACCTCCCACCTGGAGTGGTATCCCCAAAAGGCAAAATGGTAGGGATGTTTGTGGCAGCTGCCCCTTCCTCCAGGTCTGGGGCGATGCCCTGAACATTGCCTTTTAACCCAGGGTCTGTATCCTTAGGCTGGATATGGGTTAAGGGTGAGTTCTTCTTCCCTCTTCCCCTCCATCTGGGCTCCTGCACCCTCATCTGTGGAGTGGTACTGCCAGATATCAGATAAGGTAGGACACTTATGTCAGCAACTCACCAAGTTCTCCTGACACTATGGAGTCTCCCTCAGTGGATGGTCTCTCTGTACAAACTAGATTCCCTTCTTAGGGCACCCTCGGGGTACTCTCCAGGCATTGAGGCTGGTCATAGAACACAGTGGGATGTCTCCCACCTCTCCTCCTACTCTAAGAAGGGACCTGGGACCATATATCCACCCCACCACAATGGGACCTCTTTGGGTTATTTTGAATGTCCCCCACCCTTGGTTGGGGGAACCTGTGCCACTCCCCTTAGGGTCACTCGCAAGTGCCATTCCAGACATTCTGGTACTCTCGCAGAGGTCTGCCTCCTTAGCAAGTTCCCTGGGGTGAGAGAACTTAGGCGGTCATTATGAACATGGCGGGAAAGACCGCCGACCGCCGTGTCGGCGGTGAACAGAATCCAGCCGGTGGCGGCGAATGGAAACCCGCCATATAATGATTGAAATACCCAACCCCGCCCAAAATTCCCAGACCACCACTCGCCGCTAGGACCCTGTCGGCGGGAATCCAAACCCACCCCGTCACCCCAAGCACACCCACATCCCACCCTCCAAATAATGATGCACAAATCACCTCGGTGGACAGTAGAGGACTGATGACCATTGGCGGCAGTGACCGCCACGGGTGGCAATTGGACCTAACTGCAACAAGTGCACACATTGGCTAGGCCTATCACCCACACACCTGACACACATCCAGAACCCCATAAAATACCCCCAGACACACCCCACAATCCCTTGCAACGAAACCAGGACCAGAAGACGGAGAGCACCGGAGCCAGGCAGCGAACGCCAGCATACAGGACATGCATATCGACCCACACAGGAGCACCCATACCCCGTCCCCAGTCCCAACGCCATCCACCACCCTCACCATGTCCCCCCTAAAAATCCACGCTTCACCAAAAGGGAGCTAAGGACCATGGTGGACGAGATCCTGAAGGTGGAGCCACAAATATTCGGGTCTGAGGTGCAGCACACACTCATCGCGCGGAAATTTGAGCTGTGGCAGACCATTGTCAACAGGGTGCATGCAGTGGGACACCATCCATGCAGCAGGGATGACATCCGCAAGAGATGGAACAACCTGCAGGGTGAAGGTCCGTGGCATGGCATCCAGGCACCACATCGCAGTGCAGAAGACTGAGGGAGGACCGCCAACAACACCACCCGACTACACCGACTGGGAGGTGAAGGTACTCGCCATCATGCACCCAGAGGGACTCACTGGACTCACTGGAGGAATGGACTTGGGTAAGTCATCTAAATTACCCCATATACAACACATCTGCAATGCATGCACCACTCCACCCCACCCACACCCACCTCGAGCCACACCCCACCCAGCCTTTACCCACCACATCCACCACCCTGCATTATCCACAACTCACTACCAGGCCCACATCACCCCCGCTGTGCACAGCCACCCACCCGTGCACGTACCCACAATGGAATAATACCCCCCACCACAATGTAACCCCACCACTGCCACTAAATGCAATATCCACCTCACAAAGGCACCCCGGAAGGCCACTGAAAGTCACACCAGCACAAAATTGCACAGTTCTGTACACCTCAAACCCTCAGGCATATGTAACAGACATGTCTATGTCCCCCAACAGGCACCACCAACCATGCAACCCTAATGGAGGGGACAAGGAGTGCCACAGCATTCCAGGGAGACAGAGGCACAGGGGGCTAGGGCACGTTCAAGTGCCCCAGTGAGTCAGGGGGTAGGGCACCGGATGGATGCAGCAGCCCAGGACGTCACTGCAGAGGTATTGGGGGCCTACCAACATACCCAAGACAGGTTGGCATACATTGTGTCCACCCTGGAGCAAAGTCAGAGGATGCAGCAGCAACAACACCAACAGGCCATGGAGCAGTGGAAAGAGCACAATGCCACAATGGCCACCATTGCTGGAGCACTGCTGCAGTTGGTCAACAAACAGTCAGACACCCACACCGGACAAGAGGCCCCCACAACAGCCCTGGACAACCAGATGACCCAAGCAGCAGAAACAGCACAGGAAACACCCTCCCAGGAATCACAAGGGCCAACCATGCCACACCAAGAAGCTCCACAGCAGGTGGCCAAACGTAATCTCAGGCCCAGATATGGCACTGGAAACCCAGCTAAGAACAAGCCCCACTCCAACAATTGACACTACTAATACTGCAAAGCAACCATCCAACCCATTCACCAACAACACTTAGCTGAGGGCAAATTGAAGTACTATACTACAAATAGGACCCACCTATGACATCCAACAGGGCGGCCCCCAGGTCGGTTTTGAGGACACCCAACCCTTATGACTTCCATCACTGTATATAGCACAATTCACTGTATTCGACCAATAAAACACATTTCTCACCTGTAACACTGTCCCCTGTCTTCAATGTTGAACAAAGTGGAGTATGGATGCAACTGGCAGAGAACAAGTTTATTGTCAATTTGTGCTTGGTGGTGGTAATGTGTGTTTCAAATTAGGCAAGGGGGGAATGGATATATTGTCTGTCAGTACCATGCAGAAGAGGTCCATGTCTCACCTATCATGACCAATCCCCCCTATATGACATGGCACACTGACAGTATCAGTCACTAACCACAATTACAGGCTTAAGTCCCAGACAGTTATTGGAAGTGGAGTTGCATCAGTTGGCTCCTGGAATTTACATCTTCCCTTTCCTCATCCTCACCATCACTCTCCTCACCTCTCTGAGGTAGCTGATCAGGACCTATAGCACCCTCCACCTCGAAAAGGGTAATAGAATGTCTCACAGCCACGTTGTGCAGCATGAGCAGGCCACCACTATTCTACACACCTTATCAGGCCCATAGGCCAGGGAACCCCCAGAGATATGTAGACACCAGAATCTAGCCTTCAGGAGAGCTATAGTATGCTCTATCACCTTCCTAGTACGTTCTTGGGCCTCATTGTATTTCCTCTCTGCATCATTCCTGGGATTCCTCACTGGTGTCAGGAGCCAACCCAAGTTTGGATAGCCAGAATCACCTAGAAAAAGGGTCAATACAGAGTCGTCATTGTAATGTCCCTTAGTCAGACAGGCAGGTTTTCTGCAATGTGTCAGTTAGTGACAGACAAACTTACCTATGATCCACCCTCTGTCCTCTTGTAGTTGTTCCATCTTCTGTGGCGCACTACTGTTCCTCAAAACAAATGAATCATGTACTGAACTCGGAAACATGGCATTCACATGGGAAATATACTGGTCTGCAGTAATACCAATTGGATGCTCATGGAGTGAGTTCCTCCTGTTTCTGTACACCTGTTCACTCATTCTTGGGGGGATGATAACTATGTGGGAGCCATCTATGGCACCTATGACATGAGGAATGTTTGCAAAGGCATAGAAGTCAGACTTGATGGCAGGGAGGTCGACACTTTGGGGGAACCGCACATAGGATTGCAGATGTTGTACAAATGCATTCAGAAATCTTGTCAGTACCTAGCTGAACATTGGCTGTGAGAAACCAGCACCCATGCCCACTGTCTCTTGAAATGAGCCTGTGGCCAGGAAATGGAGTTCGGAGAGCACCTGCACCTCAGTTAGAATGGCATGCTGATTACGATTTCCGGGAGTCAGTGCAGGATCCAATAATGCACAGAGGTCCTGAATAGTTGCACGTGTGAGTCTGTAAGTGATCATGATCTGACGCTCCACCATAGTCCCCATATCCACAAGTGGTCTGTACACCGATGGTGCCCTTCCTCACTACAAGGGTCGGTACCTATGAGGGGTTACAACAAGGAGTGATGCGCACATATACATTGGCATATTTGCTAAATACATGCAGTGCATTGTTCATAGTAGTGTCTGTACAATAACTGCAACCTGACAGATGTGTATGTACATCACTATGAGGAAACAGAGCAAATAATGTGTGCTACTATACGAAATGGATAGAGGCCTAGGTGCTTCATGTGGCTAGTAGGCCCTGCATTGTGAGTAGTATGAATTTGAAGATCCGTAGGTGATGGAAAAATGTCTGCCCACTGTAGTTCTGCCCCTTCGATGTGGAAGTGACCTAATATTGCTAGCGGTTGACGTCACAGCATACGGCGGTGTTGATCGCTGTTCGCACCCTCATTGGCTAACATGGATGCCAATGGGGAATCCTGGCGTATCATGATCACCACCGGCGGTGACGGTGCATACTGCTGCAGAACGTACACACGTTCGTCATCGTTTGATCACTTGACTCCCTGATCTCGTGCGGACAGGTACTCCACTCTGTGTACCGCTGTTGCATGGCTCTGGCTATGGATGTTCCACGTGGTGCAGGGGAAAGGGCCGCGGCCTTCACCCAGGAAGAACTGGAGAAGCTAGTGGAAGGGGTCCTGCCCCTGTACGACAGATTCTACGGACGGCCAGAGGTACAGGTGAGTCCGGGTTTGGGGGGCACTGTGTGAGTAATGGATGGAGTGGATTGCACATATGTGTGCTCCTCTGAGCCTGGATGGGCCATGGTGCATGGAATGCTGCGTGCCACTGTCCTGCATGTCTGAGAGTACTGTCAGTCCTCTGTTTGACAATCTGCCAGCTGTTCCCATCATGCAAGTGCCTGACCTCTCTGTTCCATTTCTGTGTCACCCTACTAGGTCAGCGACTACCTGAAGAGGGCACATTGGCATGCCATCGCCAAGGAGGTATGGACCCTGGGGGTCTACAACCGGTGGAGCACCCACTGTCGAAAGAGGTGGGAGGACCTGCGTCACTGGGTGCGAAAGATCACTGAGGCCCAGCTGGGGAAGTCCTCCGAACGTGGAAGGGGTGCCCGTCAGGCACTGACCCCCCTCATGCATCGGATCCTGGCAGTGGCGTACCCAGATCTGGATGGGCGCTTGAAGGCTGCACAGCAGTCACAATGGGGTGAGTACTCACAGACCATACTTCAGTCTGGAAGGATGAGTGTGTGTGCGATAGGGCTCATGCTGCTTAGAGCAGGGAATTTGACTGGTGTCCATCTACTGTATGTTTCCCAAAGGGTGTATGAGTGTCCCTGTCAGGTTTCACCTACCTCAGCTCCAATACTATTTCAGGGGATGGGTGTAGGTCAGTATTCTTCTCAGTACTCAGGGGCATGGCCGGCCCATCTCCCTCCTCCCCTTCCCAGTGAAGGTCATTGAGAGAATCGTGAACAGCCAACTATTCCACTTCCTGGAAGGCAGCAAAGCACTCGATTCCTCCCAATCTGGATTTCGCCAGAACCACAGCACTGAGACCGCACTCATTGCTGCTACAGATGACATCAGGACCATGCTTGACAAAGGCGAAACAGTGGCGCTCATCCTCCTGGACTTCTCTGCAGCCTTCGACACCGTTTGTCACCACACCCTTCGAACATGCCTCCACCACGCCACGATCCACGGCAAGGCCTCGAATGGATCTCCTCATTCCTCTCCGGTAGAAGCCAGAGAGTGCGCCTTCCGCCTTACCTGTCCCAAACCTCCAAAACTATCTGTGGCGTACCCCAGGG
Source organism: Pleurodeles waltl (assembly GCF_031143425.1). Lineage (NCBI taxonomy): Eukaryota > Metazoa > Chordata > Amphibia > Caudata > Salamandridae > Pleurodeles > Pleurodeles waltl. The sequence continues at coordinate 758,713,037 of NC_090442.1, forward strand.
ATCCTCCCTCAGCCCAAAATTTGTCAGCGTTTACATGGCTCCTCTCGCCAACATCGCAAGATCCCACCACATCAATATAGTATCCTACGCAGACGACACCCAGCTGATCATCTCCCTTACGAAAGACCCTACAACAGCAAGAAACAACCTCCACAATGGACTACACGCCATCGCCAACTGGATGGAATCAAGCCGCCTCAAGTTAAACACAGACAAAACAGAGATCCTCATCTTTGGCAGCAAACCCTCCACTTGGAACGAATACTGGTGGCCTACCTCCCTAGGAGCCACATCCACACCCACCACCCAAGTACGAAACCTGGGAATCATCTTGGACTCAGCACTCAGCATGACTCAGCAGGTCAACGCAGTCTCCTCTTCCTGCTACTACACCCTTTGCATGCTCCGCAAGATTTTCAAGTGGATTCCCATTGAAACCAGAAAGACTGTCACCCACGCCCTGGTCAGCAGCCGACTGGACTACGGCAACGCACTCTATGCAGGAACGACGGCCAAACTACAAACGAAAATGCAATGTATTCAAATCACCTACACTGGCTACCCATATCAAAGAGAATTACCTTCAAACTACTCACACACGCACACAACGCCCTCCACAACACAGGCCCGGCCTACCTCAACGACAGACTCCCCTTCCACACTCCCGTCCGCCATCTCCAGTCCACCAGCCTCGCCCTCGCCTCCGTCCCCCGCATTTGCCGCACCACCGCCGGAGGAAAATCCTTCTCTTACCTCGCCGCCAAGAGCTGGAACTCCCTACCGCTCCACCTACGACAGACCCAGGACCTCCTGACTTTCAGGAAACGCCTCAAAACATGGCTATTTGACCAGTAGCTCCCCTCGTGCCTAGAGACCCTAACGGGTGAGTAGCATGCTTTATAAATTACGTGATTGATTGATTGATTGATTGATAGTGCATGGTGCTGCCTGTTGGATTTGTCTGCTTGGTGGGTGTATGTCTGGCCATTGTGTATCAGTATTCAGCTATTTACAAGTGTCTCTCCTGTTTTGTCTCCCCATCCCTGTTCTCTTGTGTTGGTTTGGTACAGCATCAACATCAGGTGAGGGAGCTGAGGCATTGGCAAGTGGGGAGGCAGCGGCCCACGGATACTCTAAGGCAGAGACAAAGGACGCCCAGGGGACCAGTGGGTGGGAGGGCGAGGGGACTTCCACGGGGGAGGCTACTACCACAGGAGGTAGTGGCTGAACTCTGAAAAAACGGAAGTCCTCATCCTCGGCAACACCCCGTCCGCCTGGGACGACTCCTGGTGGCCCACGGCCCTCGGCACCGCACCGACCCCCGCAGACCACGCCCGCAACCTCGGCTTCATCTTGGACCCTCTTCTCACCATGACCAAGCAAGTCAACGCCGTGTCCTCCGCCTGCTTCCTCACTCTCCGCATGCTCCGCAAGATCTTCCGCTGGATCCCCGCCGACACCAGAAAAACCGTGACCCACGCCCTTGTCACGAGTCGCCTGGACTACGGCAACACCCTCTACGCCGGGACCACCGCCAAACTCCAAAACCGCCTGCAACGCATCCAAAACGCCTCGGCCCGCCTCATCCTCGACGTACCCCGCAACAGCCACATCTCCGCACACCTGAGACACCTGCATTGGCTCCCAGACAGCAAAAGGATCACCTTCCGTCTTCTCACCCACGCACACAAAGCCCTCCACAACAAGGGACCGGAATACCTCAACAGACGCCTCAGCTTCTACGTCCCCACCCGCCCCCTCCGCTCCGCTGGCCTCGCACTTGCTGCCGTCCCTCGCACCCGCCGCTCCACGGCGGGTGGGAGATCTTTCTCCTTCCTGGCGGCCAAGACCTGGAACTCCCTCCCCACCAGCCTCAGGACCACCCAGGACCACTCCGCTTTCCGGAGACTCCTAAAGACTTGGCTGTTCGAGCAGCGATAACCCCCCCTTTCCCCCCTAGCGCCTTGAGACCCGCACGGGTGAGTAGCGCGCTTTACAAATGCTAATGATTTGATTTGATTTGACTCTGAGACCTCCTCCGATGGGGGTCCTCCAGTGGTGGCAGACCCTAGTGGACACACCACTACCGTGAGATCTTCCGCCACGCCCCATACCATCACCACCCTCCTTTCTGCTCCCTACCGAGTTGCCCGTGCCCGCCCACCCAGAAAGGTGGGCGTCTCCTTCGCCCCAGGCACCTCCTCCCCTGCCCCAGTCAGCCCTGCTGCCCTCACAGAGAAGGCTATTGACCTCCTGAGAACCATCTTTGTAGGGGAGACAACCATTGTCAATGCCATCCAGGGTCTGGCATCAGAGGTGCAACAGACCAATGCCTATCTGGATGGCATTCATGGAGCCGTGTCTGCCCTACAGAGATCGTTTCAGGCTCTGGCCTCCTCTTGGACGGCAGCCAGTTTCCCAGGCCATTCCGTCCCCCCTCCAACCTCCTCTACCCCTTCCAGCACCCCACTCCCTTCACCCGTCCAAAGGACACAATCAGACCCGCTTACAGGCACATCAACACCCAAGAAGCACACTTCAAAACACAAGCACCACACCTCCCACCACAAGCATTCACACAGCCAACAGACACCTGCACACACAACAACGTCCACTTCCCCCAGTGTGCCCACCTCTTCTGCCCCCCTATCTGTCCCCTCTACATCCACACCCTCATGCACTGCACCTTCACTCACTGTTACTGCTCCTCTTCCTGCACTCATCACTATAGTAGACAGCCATACATGCACCCCATACACCACACCTGCACTTACCACCTCTACTGTAGTTGACACATGAAGCACACTCACCAGACTTGCAGACACCCACCCAACATACATCCACACTAGCTGTCTTTCTTCTCCCACTGTGTCCACCCCCCACCTTCCAAAACACACAAACGCACCAAGATACCCACCCATCAAACATCCACCACTCCACAGCAGACTGAGCAGTCAACTGCACCCGCTACACGCACACCTACACCCCATACATCAACTCCCTCTGCCACCACTCCCACACCCTCATCCACGCCCACCCCAATTGCTCCCTAAAAATGTTCCCTCTCCTGTGCAGACCTGTTCCAACCCACTGGCCCACCCCGTCTTGTCCCCAAACATGCCCATCTCCTTGCCCTTTCCGCTCCTTCCACATCACAGCCCACCCCAGTCCAGCCTTCCCATTCCCGTGCCCCTTCCCCGGTGAAGAAGAAGGCCCGCTCAGAGCCTGGCCTTCCAGCTCCACCCGAGCCATACAGCCCCCCAACCCCTTCAAAGGAGAAGCCCACCCCCTCCAACCTTCTCACGAAAGTCAAAGTCCCACCCCGTCGAAAATCCCCACACCCCCAACCCCCCTTCCGTGAGGTACCTGGATCCCCATATGGTGGCTGCACGCAGTTCCACCCTGGTGTTTGTTTTAATTTTTTATGTGTGTGGGGCTATTGTTTGTACCATGGTCAAGTTGCAGTGACCTTCAGTCGGGTACGTACCTCTTGGTGTGGGGTATAAGGTGCTGCTGGGAAGGGTTGGGGGCGTTGCAGAGTGGGTGGAGTGGGTCGGTATGTAACTGTGCCCTTTCCTCCCTTGTGTCGTAGGTTGCGGTACTTACCGTTGTCGTCTTAGTCGGCGGTCTCGGTCGTGTAGGTATATGCAAGGAGCAAGGTTGGCATGATCAGCAGCTCTCTTTCCATGGCTGCCGCTGCACATTTTGTGGAACTCCGGTGAGTCTTTCCTTCTATTTGTTTCATTTCCGCCTGGCTTTGTGTGGCGGTGGTTCCCACCCCAGAACTGGCGGCGGAATGGTGGTTCATAATTTGATGGGTGGGTTGGGCCTTTCCGATGGCCTGTGGGCGGACTCTGCTGTCGTCAGTGGGACTCCTTTCCTGGCGGTGGGTGGTGCGCGGGATGTGTGTGTTTCGTTTGGTTCATTATTTGGCAGTCCGGCGTTCTCCTCTGTTGGCAGTTTCTACCGCCACCGCCGGCGGAGCAGAACAGACCGCCATGTTCATAATGAGGGCCTTAGTCTCCAACAGGTGTTGTCATAGCCCTAGAAAACAGCAACATAACATGCGTACTCTGATAATCAGATTGAACAGCCCTTCAAAATTGTTTGCTGTGCTACCCAGCACCTATCCATTTAGTGCTTTCAACAATCCTCCACAAACTTCCACCAAGACTTGTGGGACATCCCTACCATCACCAGGAATATAACTCCCCAGGCCGATTCCCCAATCCTTCTCAGGATCCTGTGCACTGTCAGAGCCCTCTCAAACTCCTGCAACCGTTGACGTATGTCATCCCCCTCCTTGAAGCAAGGCACCAAGTCTGCGGGTATGTGGGTGGTGTCCCTAACACTAGATTCACAATCACTTCCACCACTAGATTCCACCAGCAGGGCTAGTGAGTCCAGACTTCTAAAACTATGTTCATTCCTCAAGAGCAGGCTTTCCCCTGATGAAGGCCCTTTCAGCCTCCACCATCCTCTCCTCCATGGCAAGCCTTTGTTTCTCAAAGGCATGTCTCATCTTTCCCCCCCTTCCAGTAGCCCTTATCTTAACTTGAGTTCGAGCCTGGCCAGTTCCAACCTGAACTCTCTTTGCTCCCACTGTCCTGTAACTCCTCTGGGGACAGGGTGTGGGAGGTTGCACTGCTCCTGGCATGAGGCCCAGTCCCTATCTATTGGGTCCTTTCTCTCCGGCACCCCTGCCCAGTCATTTCTCCCCTCCTCCTCAACTTCCTCAGGGTCACTGCCTTCCGGGGGTGGGCATGGGGAACCCTCCCAGTCAGAGTCCTCACCTTTGTCAGGGTCCTCCTCAGGGTCTCCCTCAGAACCACCCCCTCTTTCTGGTCTTCCTCTAAGGATGCTTCTGTGTGGTCCCTAACAAAATGGTACAGGGCCCTCCTAAATTCTGCCTTGATGGATTCCTCGCTCACGGCTAGTCCCTTCTTCCTTCAGAAAACCTTTAACTTTGCCAAATTGTAATGGTACAGGTGGTCTAGGTTAAAGATGAACCCCATTTTTGGTAAGGTACAGAAAACATAAGTGTGAAAACAGGATTCCAGGTTTAAGAGATGAAGCAGGAGTAAACAATAAAAATAACTGATGTGAGAAAACAGGAGAATCACAAAACACAATACGTAATGGTGTAAGTGCAGAGTTTGTAGAGCAACAATGAGTCACTGTGGTATTACGCAAATGCAGGTCCTATCCTCCGTGCTGATCACCTATGTTAGTATGGGGTTTCTGGTTGGCTGGGGTAAGCACCTCAGCCAGGCACAACCCACCACTCCTGTCAGAGGAAGTAAGTTACCCACCAAAGATAACCTGTGCTCATCCCCTGATAGCTTGGCGTAGAGCAGTCAGACTTATCCCTAGAGACAGTGTGTAAAGTGTTTGCGCAACACAGCCATACCATTAACACAATACATAGACCACTAACGAAACTCCACACCGGGTTGTATAAAAATAAGTCTCTTATATTATAAATGTATATATATCATACACAAGTGACATAGATCATGATTATTAGACATGTAGTGTCAGGACTGAGATGGTTCTCTTAAACTGATAGGGCAAAAACCAACACAAAATACATTATGGCATCAGTATCTGAAATGCAATTGTAAGGTTAGAGCAAGAAAACATATGCATCACCATGTATCTCCGTAGACATGTAATGTCAGGACTGAGATGGCCTCTATTACACTGACAGGGCAATAGCCAACATGATATACATTATGACATCAGTATTTGAAATGCAGTAGTTAGGTTAGAGCAAGAAACATGTGCATCACGACATATCTCCATGAACACATAAGGTACAGTGCCCCTGCACTCCTATAAGATGTAATGTGGTAATCAGGCAGAATCTGTAGGCCACAAGAGCCTGAGCACACCTAGTGCACGTATTACAGTATCTTCTTGCAATACCTTCCTAAGTGTGGCGAGAGTTCAGACGAGTGATCGGGACCTCTGTTGAGGTTACCCCTGTCACACAAGTAAGGTAAATGCTCCCCAACTTATGGCAAAGCCAGAGAGGGGGGCATGTATATGGAAGGTTGTAGTGGGGAGGCCCTCCTCAGGTCTCTGCGTGCAAGAAAAATGGCCTAGGGCAGCTGCTCATTAACACATGATGCAGCTACAGCAACAGCAACACCAGGCCATCCCAAGTACCTGGATCAGCTTCTGAGACTGCAGAGAAACGGCTGTGACGCTCCTGGGGTCATACTACCGGGATTCCTTTCAGCGGGTCGGGCAGTGTGTCATCTTCTTTTGGTGGTGAGGCCCCGCCCACCACTCATCATCAGTGGGTTTTCTCTTTCTGCTATGACGTCTTGATCCAACTGGAGCGGGCAGCGCGGGGGGAATCCAAGGAGGCACTGAAGGCTGCACTGCCCTCGGGAGAAGGGCCATGGTCTGTTCCCAAATGCCAGACACTACTCTCCATGTGTGGGGCAAAGCAAAAGTGGTCATTACACACACAAAAAAAAAGTGCACCTCCCACTCCATGCACTAGTGACACAAATGGGGTGAAAATCTAAAGCACTCATCACGCACTATTTCTAGAGTCAGTCTTATCCACCTTAGAGTCCCCCATTAACCACCTTGGCCCAGGGAAGTTGAGGAAGCAGGGGCCAACCAACAATCCCATGAAGAAAGCTAGGTGCAGGACACAAAGCAAGCAGACAGGCCAGCACGTAACAGCCAATGATGGAAAAGCTGGTTTCTCCTGGCAGCACAGCAGAGTCAGGGAGCAGCTGGCAGTAGGACAACAAACAGAAAGCAATCCAGTGGGTGCTTTATGCCACCCAGCAGATAGCAGACAGCAGGGCAACAGCAGAAGAGCAGTCTAGATGAGTCCTTTGTGCAGCTTAGCAATCCATCTGACAGAGGTTCAGTCACAGTTACAAAAGTGCTCCCTAAACATGGGTCAGGGCCCCTGTTCTGCTCAAAAATGTCTTTGATGTGAGGGGTGACTTCAAAGGACTCTTTCCACGTGTAACACAAACCCCAGTCAACCCAGCCCTGACTCCAGACATTAGTAGAGAGTAAATCAACCCTTTGTGTGAGGGCAGAACACAACCTCTTGACATGTAAGATGTTAACGACCTCTCCCTCTGCCTGCCCAGGAAGACTGTCAGTGTGCAGATGCCTTACCTGTCACACCCAGCCCTTCCTGTGTTGCGGCTGTCTGGAAAAGGTTCACAAACTATAGCTGTCACTCTTCCCTAGACATGGAGTGGAGTAAGGCTGTAAAGCACATAGAATTATAAGCACAGAGAAATGCCCTCTTTCAAAAAGCGGCATTTCTAAAATAGTAATGTAAAATCCAACTACTCCACTAAGCAGGACTTTTCATTACCATTCCAAATATATCAAACATGGCAATGCTACTTCTTTCAAATCAGAAATTAGCACTTAAAAGTATGTAAGGGAATTTCCAATGCTAACCTATGAGGGGATCAGCCCTCACAGTAGTGACAAAAAAATAGGCTGTTTGTCACTACTAGGACATGCACAACATAAAGGCACATGTCCTAACATTTACATACACAGCAACATGCCCATAGGGCTACCTAGGTCCTACCTTAGGGGTGACTTATGTGTAGTAGGAGAGTTTAGGCCTTAGCAAGCAGTTTGAAATGCAAAGTCAATGTGGCACTGAACTGCGCATGCAGGCACTTCAGATTTCAAAAGCTACTTCTGTGGGTGGCGCAATCAGCCCTGCAGGCCTCCTAGTAGCATTTAATTTACAGGTCCTTGGTATATGGTATACCAATTTACACAGAACTTACAGGTAAATTAAATATGCCAAACAGGTGTAAGTCAATTACACCAAGTTGTAGGGGAGAGAGCACATGCACTTTAGCACTAGTTAGCAGTGGTAAAGTGCCCAGAGTTCTAAAGCCAACAAAAAGAGGGTCAGGAAAATAAGAGGAGAAAGGCAGAACGTTTGGAGATAACCCTGCAGAAGGGGCCATTTCCAAAAGTGCCCATAAAATACCCCCTTTTTGTTTTTAAGGTTTTGTGTATACCTAGTATACCCACCAATATAGGGACTTGTCACAGGTTTATCCTAAGGTATTTTTAATATTTGAGTTTCTGCATCATCCAGCTATCATACTTTATCTAAGAACTCCTTGCAAAATGGAAGTGAGCATGCCCTTGAAGTACCATCTTACCTGGGTGGAGTAGGAAGCTGAAGATGAAGCATGCTACATTACCCGGGTGAGGCTTCTTTATTGAGAAGTGGATCAGGTTTCATATCCTAGGGTAGCCAACACGAAGGAAAAGGTATTGTTCCACATTCTTACTGGGCCCATAGCTTTGTGTTTCGATGGACAGGATGGTGCAGCTGACACAAGTGGGTGATACTAGGGTAGGGTGACCAGATGTCCTGGATTTCCCTGGACATTCCCGGTTATTAGAGAACTGTCCCATTGGCCCGACGCTTCTCTTAATTTTAAACAAATGTCCCGGGATTTGGGACAAAGGTCAGATCATTGAATAAATGTCCAGTTTTTGGGACAAAGGTCAGATCATGTAGGGAAGCATAAGTTAAAGACACCTACAAAGTATGAAATAATTACAGTAATTTATCTGTTACTGTCAGGTAACACAGTCCCCTATCTACTCTCAGTGGGTAGCAGAGAGAGGTGGGTGGGGGCGGGTTGGGGGTGCAGGGTGGGAGGTCAAGCCATAGCTAATTTTATAGATGTAGGGGGTCATTCTGACCCCGGCCGGCGGCGGTAGCCCCCGGCCTGGCTGGGACCACCAGAAGACCGTACCGCAGTCAAAAGACCGCGGCGGTCATTCTGGGTTTCCCACTGGGCTGGCGGGCGACCGCCAAAAGGCCGCCCGCCAGCCCAGCGGGAAACACCCTTCCACGATGAAGCCGGCTCCGAATGGAGCCGGCGGAGTGGAAGGTGTGCGACGGGTGCAGTAGCACCCGTCGCGAATTTCAGTGTCTGCTGAGCAGACACTGAAATTCAAAGTGGGGCCCTCTTAGGGGGGCCCCTCCAGTGCCCATGCCAATGGCATGGGCACTGCAGGGGCCCCCAGGGGCCCCACGACACCCCTCACCGCCATCCTGTTCCTGGTGGGCGAACCGCCAGGAACAGGATGGCGGTATGGGGTGTCGGAATCCCCATGGCGGCGCAGCAAGCTGCGCCGCCATGGAGGATTCCTGAGGGCAGCGGAAAACCGGCGGGAGATCGCCGGTTTTCCCTTTCTGACCGCGGCCAAACCGCCGCGGTCAGAATGCCCTTGAGAGCACCGCCAGCCTGTTGGCGGTGCTCTCGTGGTCGTTGACCCTGGCGGTCAATGACCGCCAGGGTCAGAATGACCCCCGTAGTCTTGTAAATGTTTGCGTGTGTGTGTGTGTGAGTGTGTTTATATATATATATTATTATATATATATATACATATACATATATATATATATATATATATATATACACATACATATAAACACACACATATGTATAGGCACACATTCACAAAGCTACGAAAAAAAAGGGACAGGCCAGATATAAAAGTGAGAGTAAAGTCTTTAGTCCTTCTTTTATGTCTTACCTGTCCCGGTTTTTGCTCACCAAAATCTGGTCACCCTATACTAGGGCTGAACTGAGTCCTTATTTGTGATTAACCCTACTGAAGAATGTAGTCAGGTTAGTAGGATGAGAGCGAGAGAGGGGAAAGCAGGAGAGTTAAAGAAGGAATATAAAGAACCTTGGGAAGGAGTTGGTCAACCCATGGGACTACAGCAATCTTGCAGGACGAAAGAGGGAAAATGCCCTTAAATTCCCAACTCCTTAACTGAACATATCGAAGGGGTGCTCCGGCGGCAAATCTTAGAAGGGTGAGATGCAATATGGGTAAAACGACTACCCCAAGATGGCGTACCCAGTGGAAGGGAGGTCAAGGATTAGGAGTTGGGAAAGAGCAGGAGGGACAAAGCATTTGTAAGGCGGCCCCACAGATTGTAGAAACAGAAAAAAGCAGATCCGTGCATTTAACAGTTAAACGAAACTTGCACAATCCGGAGACCTGGCACGGTTCTACTACAGCAAAACGGCAAGCATAATCACTTTTGAGGCAGGCAGGTCTCTGCCGAGAGAGGAGGGTGAGGAACTCGGAACCTCAACGCAGGAATAGAGAAAGAGGCGTTACTCAGCATACTACATCCACTCCTATTTAGGACGGCCAGTGCTTGAAATTGAAAAAATAAAGCGCAGGTACCTGCATGTTTCTGAGGAGTGCCGGTACTCTCCAATTAAAAGTATTACGGTTTTCTTGAGCTGTGCCGGTACTCCCCCTCTCAAAATAAAAAAGTGCCGGTACTCAGTACCGGACAGTACCGGCCCATTTAAAGCACTTATAGGACCCTAAGAGACGCACAAGCCAATTTACCTAATGTATGTGCCAAATTAGCCGTGGTGGTTTGCAGGCAAGCATCCCTCTCGCCATTCACTGCCCTGGGGTCGGGTTGATACCAATGTTTGCATCACAACCTGGAAGAATTCGCTATTTTGTATGCGGTGTATAAAAAACCGTGTTCTCTAACATAATTTTTTCAAAAAGATTTAGAGCAATTTTAGCATCCAAATTGGTTTTGAATAAAGCAGTAATGCAAACTTATTAGTGCAAGCATTTCATCTCAATTATGCCTAACAAAGAAATGCAAGAATTGCTAATTTCCTCCCGCTCGCGAGACCATGTGCTCCAAGCATCTGGCTTTCTTAATTATACTTTTTCATGTTGCTGGCTTTGTGAAGGCAATTCTTTCACAATATTACAGCGATTTGAATATTAATGCCTTTTTTCCAACTGATGCGATTATCTGGCATTGTACTGCCGAGCGCGTTGGTTAACATCTGCCAACAAGGGTGCATATGTCTAAAAAGTTAGCAAACTCAGGGGAAGTATTTTTGAAAGGCTGCATATTTTCTGAATATCTCGCTTATATTTTTACAGTGATGCATGTAAATATTTTGTTGTGTTCTTGCCCCCTCTTCAGAATAGTAATATGGTTGCATTGACAACAACTGCGAATGGGGAGTATGAGCAGGATTGGAAGAACCCGGAAGAACGAACTACCACTTTTTCGAAAAATTGGGTGAAATTGGGACACGTAATGAGCAAAATGTACTTTTGGGTGAAAATGTAATACTATGTAATGTCACGCATGTCACACAAGTCATGCAAAATAATGGCAGGGTACCTACTCGAGGCGAAAATGCCTCTCACCAACACCGTTACTGATCCTGTAAAATACATTTTCTGCTTGACCCAATTTCAATGAAAATTATGCAAAACTGCACACCCCTGAGATTACGAGAATTTTAAAAAGATGCGCATGATGTTAACTTCACATATTTTACAAGATGTCATGTGCATAAAAAATGTTTGCCCAGCCCTAATTACGAGTATCATCACAGGAACTCACATCCCAGGCACTCTTCTTTACTAACAATGAGTCATTATAAATATATTATTAACAATGAGTCTTTTTAACTATCTATAAAAAGGCTCTTCCGAATTTAGATGCATAATATACACAAATCGACTACATTAAACATGTATGCATGGTGCATGGTTTATAACTGGGAGTGAAGAATACAATCAGAAGTCTGTATGTGAATTCCCACCGAAAGTGTTTCCCTGGTTCTGATTTTTTCACCTCGGTGTTGACCAACTGCTGATCTAAAATACATAGGGCCTCACTACGAGGCTGGTGGTCTTGAGACCACCAGCCTTGTGGTGGCGGTGAAGACCACCGCTACTGTGGAGACAGTGAACATTGCTGTGCAGAGAGTGAACATTGCGAGTGTGCTGGTGCACCCTGCAGGTGACAGCATTGCCGCCGGCTCGATTATGAGCCAGAGACAATGCTGCTGCCACTTTCCTGCTAGGCTGACTTGTGGAAACCTAGGTTTCCGCTAGTCAGCCCAGTGGGAAAGTATTACTGGGTCCGGCGGAAAGGTAGCCAGTGTGGCGGCAACCTCCCCGTCGGAAGTTCGGCGAACAAGTCTTCCTGTCTGACTAACTCCTAATGAGGGTCAAAATGTCTTCTTGCTGATTACCTGTTGTTATAGCTTGGATACATATTATCTAATGGTGGACTAGTTAGGACCTAGTTTCTATCGAAAAAGTTTTTTTTTGTTTTGCTAGTAACTTTGGCACCATTTGATGTATCTTCACAAAATTTCCCAAAAAATAGAACGCTCACTTCAGCTGATCTCTGGAAAGTTTTGGGGTGATCCGTCAAGTGGGGCTCAGAAAAAGGGAGGGTCCCAAAACACTTTTTCCCCCATGCATTTTTCGATGAGGACCAACTCAACGGATTTACACCAAATTTTGCAGAAAGGTAACTCTTGGTCCAGAAAGCAACCTTTTTGTTATTTGTTGTAACTCTGTTCAGTAGTTTTTGGGAAATTAAAGAAAAAACAAATTTGTATAGATAGGGACATGAAGGATCCGCAAACCCTCCCGATTTCGTGCTGAGATATGACTGGCTGCCAACACTTCAACAAGGAAGTGTCAGCAGCCATCTTGGGACTCGTCTTCAGCCTAGTCCTAGAAAAAAGGTAAAAAATAAGAAAAGGGTCATGGTAGGGATACTCTGACCCCTTAGCTTTGGTCCTGGGGTAACAGAGAAACCCCCAAGAGCAAAAAAGCATTAAAAAAAAATTTCCGCTGTTAGTCACGGCACAACCATGGATCCAACACATTTAAAAAAAAAGAATTGGTGCAGGATCCACACTTGTTTTAATGAACGTCTTGGTCAGCCAGGTCCCGGGTGCATTGAAAAGAGCAGGTGCATATGGGGCCCCCTCCTTGGGCTTCTATTAGCCCAGGGGACCACCACCTCCCCGGGACGACCAGAAAGAATAATGCGGGGGCTTGTGGCCCCACCGCAGTCCCAGGGACCATCATCTTCCTGGAGAAAAACAATGTTTTAATCTAGTGGAGGCCCTATGGCCTCCCCCGAGCACTAGGGACCACCACCTCCCCAAGGCTAAATTAAATCTGTGTGTGGTGGAGCTGTATGCCCCCCTCGCAGCCCCAGGGACCGCTACCTCCCTGGGGCAATGATAGATTTGTATGTGGTGAGGCTGTAAGGCCCTGCCCAGCCTCAGAGCCTGCCACCTCCCCGGGGAAAATGTTGAATTATATGCAGGGGGCCGCACACCCCCCACCAGTCCTGGGGACTACCACCTCCCTGGGGCTAGAATAAAAGAATGAATGGGCCCATTGCGGACCCCTGACCCCGTGGACCCCCAGCTCCCCATGGCAAATACAACATTAGAGGGGGGCTGCATGGCCCCACATATGGAGCCATAGATGGCCCTGGGGACTGCCACTCCCTAGGGTTGGCTCCTGCTACATCCCAGGGGCACACCCCTGGGAAATGGCTATTTGCTTTTGCTTGGTGGGATGTGAGAGATCCCACCAAACAAAAGCAAACATTACTTCACTTTCTGCAAGCGGGAGTTGTCATCTCTTTCCCTGCAAGCACATATAAATCAGTGATACACACCAAAATATTGGGAGCAAGATACATCATTAATTCATATACCTGATGTAATTTATGGTCATATTTATCCCACTCAGCAACCATTTACTATTCACATTTTGAATTCCCCTTATTGTTAAGGGACATTCTGTGTGGTTTACAGGATCGCACTTGAGGCCCTTGAATACTGTGTCTAACTTGAGCAGGTAAACCGATAGAATCTGCATTCTCTGGCTCAATGTGTCTCGTTCTTCAAATCTTAAAAGAACCTATAAGCACCAATCCCATATCACTTTGAGTGCCTACTATATGCAACAGCAACAGGCTGCCTGCATGGTTAAGGAATGATTTACAGCACCCTAGTCACAGGGTACTTTTCAGACTTTGAGTTACACAATTCCTTGAGGAGGAGTCAAACTGAGGTACTACAGATTCTAAAAAAATATTACTAATCCTTTTTAACCAAAGTGATTCCTACATTGGACACCGCTTGGATCTCAAAAATTGTTCCCTGAAATTCTGCCTGCTAAAAAGACTTTGGGAGCTTAAATCCGTTTTCCAGAATTTAAAACTTGCAATAGGGACTTAAGGCTCATGTGCCAGAAGCTATGTTAGAACGCAGCTCCATTTCACTGACCCCCCAGCTGTAACCTACTGTCTCCCAGATTACAGTCCCTAAAGGCAAAAGTTCATGTCTTGGACCCATCATCCTTCTGTTTAGTTTGGATGAAAAGGATGACTATTTCCCACTGAAAATGTCCTTGTGTATTTGCTGATTATAAATACTTAGGCCCTCATTATGACATTGGCGGTAAATGGCGCATACCACCACGGTGACGGCTGCAAACATACCAGCGCGGTGGCGAATATCCATTTGCCATATTATGACACACACACCAAACCGACACAGTACTGCCACATAAACAAATCTGCCAGCCCATACCGTTATGCCAACAAAACAACGCTCACCACATTATGACCCACGAATCACCACGGCGGACATTTAATGGTGGTAAACCATTAGCGGTACACACTGGTGCGCTCAGAATGGCCACCCAAATACACAACAACACAACATTGGCCTAAATGAAAATCACGCAACTGACACTGATACACACACCAACAGCACTATAAAACACCCACCCACATTACACACCACCCTTTACGAATACCAAAAAGCACCACAAGATTAACACAAAGACCTCTGAGACAACTACACACACACACACCACAAACACCCATCCATCCGTCACACACCCCATATCCCACACCCCACCACATCACTTAACACCCTCTGCACAACACACACCACACAACACCCATGTCCCCACTAAGGCACCCCTGTTTCACTGATGAGAAGTTGCAGGTCATGGTCGAGGAAATAGTCAGGGTAGAGCCACAGCTGTTTGGAGCACAGGTACAACAAATATCCATTGCCAGGAAGATGGAGCTATGGTGAAGAATCGTGGACAGGCTGAACACCATGGAACAGCATCCAAGAACAAGGGGCCTCATCAGGAAGAGGTGGAACGACCTAAGGGGGAAGGTACGTTCCGGTGCAGCAGGGCACCAGCTCTCCATCCAGAGGACTGGCGGTGGACCCCCACCAGCTCCCCCACAGGTCACAGCATGGGAGGAGCAAGTCTTGGCAATATTGCATCCTGCTGGCCTCACTGGAGTTGCCAGACGACTGGACACTGGTGAGTCAACATTTACTACTTATCACCCCCATACCTGCATGCCATGTCACCCCCTCACCCTCACTCCCATCACTCCACTCCATCCCACACACTGTACCTACACATCTGACTAACCCCAATGCCATGCCCTGCATGCTATACCAATGCATGGACAGCCCTCCCAGCCCTGCATGGACACCCATCACCAAAGCATGCACAGCATGGAGAACTAACAATCCCACAATACATCACCATACACAAACAAAGGTGGCAGGGCAACAGCAGCAATAGAGGGGAAACAAGGGCTGAACAAAATGACACACACATGAAGTATTATACATCACTTACATCCCCACAGGTGCCCCAGCCAATCTCAGCAGCGAGGATGTGCCACGACTAACCAGTCCCCCAATAGAAGATGCCACCGGGGATGACAGTAACTCTGGAGTTCAGGATTTGGATGAACTACTTGGCCCATCAGGGACCACTGGTCAGTTGGCCACCCCAGCCCACTCACAGTCCACCACAGAGCCTCCCCCATCAGTATCCAACACCACAGCACGCACCCAACATCCCCACACCTCTGTCCCCAGGACATGTCAATCAGCAGTGTGCCCACCTGTACATGGACCCCAGTCCACACCTCACGCCCAAGACAATCAGGGACCTGGAGTCAGTGGGCACACCGTTCAGGTGAAAGAGGCACAGGGAAACAGGGACACTGGGAGGACCACTGTGCGCCGGGGAAGGACAGGTCGAGGGAACTGACTCTCTAGGAGGCACTCACTAATGTCCGGGGGGCTTACCAACAATCCAAGGACAAGATGGGCCAGATCCTTACCAACATGCAGAATAACAAGCGGCTGCAGGAGGTACACCATCAGGACATCAGGGAGGATTTGCAGGCCCTCAACACCACCATGGTCTCCATAGCAGGGGTGCTGGCAGATAGGCCAACATCATGAGGGTATAGACAGCACACCAGCGGGCCCATACCACTAGCCAGTCCACTGACCAGCCCACCACTTCTGCTGCAGCTAGTGGGGCAGGAGGCCCTGCCACAGGACCCACAGGCCACCAGCACCCCTCCTCCTGCAGAAGGTGAACCACGCCGCAAACATTCCCTTTGACCTAGACAGAAGCCAGAGACACCTGCCAAGACCACCGCCAGGAAATTATACCCTCCTGAATGTCCCCCTTGTGTCCCACCTTGCCACCTTGTCCACTTTGAACTGCCTTTGCTCCCCTTCAAATGGCCCCTTGGACACTGGACCTGTGCTACAAACAGACTGGAACAATACCCTGGACTTTCCTCAACCATCACCCCATTCAATTGCACTTTTCCGTCAATAATTTGCACAACAATAAACACCCTTGAGCACAACCTAAGTGAAAGAGTTTTCTGTTCTGAAAATGTGCATATATGGAAACAGTCGCATCATGTGCAAATGATCTGAACACTGTGATAGCATACATTTTATGACCTGTATCTGCCTGTAGTCATCACATCAGTACACTGTTGTCATACCACCAACATCTGCAAAATAAGAAGCCATAGGGGACAGTAAGTAGAGATGCAAAGGAGGTGAATGCCATCCTCCTACAGCCACACATAAAACATAATTAATCAGAGGAATGGTCAGTTCCACTGTCTCACCTGTGTGTCATTGGAAGTATTGATGTATAACTGATGTTCTGTCGTCCACATCGTCATTTCCAGTCTCCTCCTCCTGCAGATAAGGCACATGTTGTCTGAGGGCCGGGTTGTGCAACATGCAGCATGCAACTGCTATCTGGTAGACCTTTTCAGGTGAGTAGCACAGGGATCCCACTATGGAGGCATCTGAACCTGGCCTTCAGGAGGCAGAAGGTCATTTCAATAATTCTCCTGGTTCGCCCATGTGCATCATTGTAACGATTCTCAGCCTTGTCCTGGCATTCCTCACAGGGGTCAGGAGCCACGATGGGTTTGGGTAGCCAGAGTCACCTGCAATGGTATAGGGTCAACACCAGAAGGCATACACTGACATACATTGGGTGGGGAGTCACGCTCACCAGTTATCCACACCCTGTGCCTCTGTACTTGTGCCATCACATTTGGGATGCTTCTATTTCTCAGGACAAAGGCGTCATGCACCGCCCCAGAATACTTGGCAATGACGTGGGAGATGTACTGGTCAGCCTGGCACACCATTTGCACATTGAGTGAGTGGAAACTCTTCAGATTCCTGAACACTTGTTAATTCTGGTTGGGGGGGACAAACGCAACATGTGTGTTATCAATCGCCCCAATAATGTTGGGTATATGTCCCATTGCATAGAATCCAGCCTTCACAGTGGCCAAATCTTCCACCTGAGGGAAAGCAATGTAGCTGCACATGTGTTTCACCAGGGAAGACAAAACCCTTGCCAACACTATTGAGAACGTTGGCTGTGACATTCCTGCTGCCAAGCCCACTGTCACTTGGAAACAGCCAGTTGCCAGCAATTGGAACACAGATAGAACCTGCACAAGAGGGGGTATCCCAGTGGGATGACGGATAGCAGATATTAGATCAGGCTCCAATTGTGCACACGGCTCTGTGATTGTGGCCCTGTCCAGTCTATAGGTGAGTATTATGTGCTTGTCTTCCAGTATAGCCAAGTTCACAAGGGGTCTGACACAGGGTCTTGCCTCCTCCTCTGATTTTTCCGCAGTGGTAGGTATTTAAGGAACACAAGAGTGAGTAGGCTGTCACAATTTGAACAATGGAACCCCGACCTCAGTGTACATAGAGCAGTAACATGATGGGACATTGATAATGGCAACTTATGTGCAAATTATAGATATAACGCAGTTCTTGATTATCTGAGTATTGTCCACTACCATAAAAAGGCAACCGCCTGTCCTGTATGTAGGAACAGGTGGAAGTGAGCTAACTCCGCTGGCGTTGTGTGTCATGGCAGAAGGTGGTCTTGCACCACTGTGCTATTCCTCATTGAATGGCATGGGACTCTATAGAGTACAGTGGCCAATGGGGATCACCGGCGGTGGTGACAGTGTACACAGCCGAGTAGGTGACCGCCATTTTCTGCCTAGAACCTCACTTGTTTCCTGACTTTCCACAGGACAACACCTACACTGCGTGTGCTGCTGTGACCTGTGTCTGGATCCTGCCATGGCCCATGTGACAGGGGAAAGGGCCCCTGCCTTCACTTCAGAGGAGTTGGAGCGCTTGGTGGATGGGGTCCTACCCCAGTATGGGCTGCTGTATGGGCCTCCAGACCAACAGGTGAGTACACCTTGGGTACGAGACATGTAACAAGGTTGCATGGAGATGTGTGTGCAAGCATTGTGTCATTTGGGGGGGTCCTATGTTTGGTGGTGGTATACATGTGGGGCATTGGGTGATGTGTGTGCCATTGGGGATGGAAATGGGGTTTGTGGGCCATATGTGTAACAGACTGGATTGTCTGGTTAATGGTGTCCTCCTGTCTGTGTTTCCTCTGAAGGTAAGAGCCCATCAGAAGAAGGGATTGTGGCGTGCCATCACCAAGGATGTGCAGACCCTGGGGTTCTACAGCAGGCAGTGCACCCACTGTAGGAAGATGTGGGAGGACCTGAGATGCCATGCCCGGAAGACCACGTAGGCCCAGCTGGGGATGGCCTCCCAACAAGGGCGGGGTGCCCATCGGAACCTGACCCTCCTAATAGCCTGCATACTGGCGCTGGTCTACCCAGAGCTGGATGGGCGCTTGAGTGCATCACAGGAGCCAAATGGGGTTGAGTACAGTGTACGTTACAACTATAATTGGTAGGTGGCAGGTGGCTGGTGATGGGTGTCAGTTAGTGGCTGCCCCTTAATGCCAGAGAACGCAGCATGATCCAGCTCAAGGGTAATGGTAATGGTTGTATTGCTAAATCTGATAACCTAGCTAGGTTGCATTCCGTGTCAGACAGGGCTTAGTGACTCCCAGGAGGGGTGCCGTTGGCGGTGTTTTACTCTCATCTGCCTGTGGTACCTAGCAAATGTAATGCCAGTGTGATGCATGGTGCTCAATCCTGAATCCTGTGTGTGACGGTAACATGTATGCCATCTGTGGTGTTGGTGCTGTGATTGACCCAGTGTTTCCTTTCTCTCTCTCCCCTTTTTTCTTCTGTCATCATGTCCATCTGTGCATTAGCATCATCTGGCAGAGGAGCAGGGGCACTGGTGGCAGAGGGAGCTGCATCCCACAGGACACAGGAGGCAGAGTCCACCGATGCCAAGAGGACCAGTGGGATGGAGGGGGAGGGGAGCACCATGGCGCGGACAGGAGGTGACAACACTGACTCAAATACCTCCTCCGATGTAAGCTCCCTGGTGGTGGCGGACATCTGTGGAACCACCCCAGCCACAGGTACAGCTGCCACCCCGGTACCAGTACCGCTCTCCCAGTAGCCCCTCACCGAGTTGCCCATGCCCGCTCACCCAGGAGGCTGGGCATCTCCTTTGCCCCAGGCACCTCATGCCCTGGCCCGGTGATTCCTGCTGCCCTGAGTGAGGAGGCTATTGACCTCCTGAGATCGATCTCTGTAGGGCAGTCAACTATTGTGAATGCCATCCAGGGGCTGGCATCCCAGATGCAACAATGCATTGCATTCCTGGAGGGCATTCACGGTGTATTGGCGGCCCAACAGGGATCGTTCCAGGCTCTGGCCTCTTCTCTGATGGCAGCCATTGTCCCTGTTCCTACCGCTCCCCCTCCAACTACCACTTCCCAGTCCCAATCTCCTTAACCCCAACCCATCCCAAGCATACATACAGACAAGCATT